>NC_141877.1:537965042-538268072 GCF_056163025.1 Triticum urartu
TCCCCAAGGAAAAACATATGGAAGAGGACAAGCGTCTCACCAGCCTCCCTATAATTCAGAGTCTGTGCGAGCACCCAAACGAATACATGGACGCCTATGCACCACCTTGTTCTAATCCCCAAGGCAAAGCATATGGAAGAGAAAAAGCTTCTCACCCGCTACTTCCCCGTTTCTCCTCTTTATTTTTCCTGCTTTGATCAGTATTCTCTATATGGTTACAAATGCAATTCCAATCGTGTGTTAAAAGTAATATTTTTTTTGTAAGGTCAAAGTTTGAAGAATGTAAGTCTGTATGAAATATTCACCTGGGTCCCATTGGCATATGTCAATGTAGGCAACATGGCCACCAGCAGCAGCAGCAGCCACTGCCACCACTCGTCGTCGTCGCAGGCGCGGGCGCATGGCGACATGACCGTCGCCAGCAACAGCAGTCGGCACTGATCCTCCTCAATGTCGCCGGTAGTGGCGCATCTGCTCGAAGATGACAACCTCCTTGAATAGATCCTTCCTAGTCTCTCTCCGCGGCCGCGATGCCCCGTGCACGCTACCTATCGTCAAGCGCTGGCAAGCAATCATCAACAACCAAAGTTTCATGAAAGGTTCCGAATACAGAACGGTAAGCCTCCCCTCCTCGGCATTCTCTATGCTAGAGGCATTGGCCACAGAGTCTCTTTCAGATCCACCGAGGAAGGGAGATGTAGGATGCGTGCCAATCACTTCTCCTTGCGAAAGGACACAGACCGCTTCCATCGGTGGCAACTGGTGGACTGCCGCAACAGGCCCGCACTCTTTGAGGACGGGGTGAATTCTTTTTGCATCGCATAGGACCCTATTTGTGAAACATACAAGGCCATCACCTATCCTATGAAGTTCCAAATTTGAAATATTTTGTACCGCCACTGGGCGGTGCTCTATACAAACGACAAAGAGGGCCACGTGCACGGCTGCTGCCACTGAAGTCCAAGGAAAGTTGTCTTGGCAGCCATCTACGAGCATGAGGTTCACCAATTGGTCATTGCAAGTGTATTTCTCCTACAGTAAGTCCGATATCGTATACAAAAATGCTACATCAGTGGGTCTTGCTGGAATTGTTGATCATCCTGGTACACTTGTTGTTGGTAATACCTTTCATTGGTTGATTTGTTCCTCCTATCATCAATGTTACATAAATTTTGTTCTTGAGAATCAATGTCTAGCTGTGATCCACTTAGAGATCCAAAGGCTTCATAGTGTCAGCCTCATCCATTGGAAGAAAATTGATGGCGATTTTTCCTTGGCTAATTTGTACTCCCCGCAACGACCCTTCCACCTTACAATCTGGGAGAAGAGGGACGATCCTAGTGGTGTTGCTAGATGGGTGTTGGTGAGCAGTAGGCCACTAGTAGAGCTTCTTGAATTGGCATTTGCGCCAGGAAGGAACAAATCGTCCGTAGAGTGCTACGCTGAGGATGCATATACGATTTTCTTGCGGGTGGGCTTAGGGTACATATGATTGAGCTGAAGACAATGCGGGACAAGGACATTTATACTGAACGATAATGATGACTGCACATATCATCCTTTGATGAAATTCTATTCTAAAGTTGAAGGTAACTACCTCTTTATCTTTATATTAAATCACTCGAAGGTTTATTATTTTCCATTCATGTTTGCCAGAACAATGATTGTAGTTGTTGAGTGTATGCCTTTTAATTTGAACTTGTGGTCATTGAATTTGCCATTGACTGCAAAAGCAAATTCAGCAAACATTTATGGAAAATAATCAATCTTGAAAATGCTACAATGTAAAGATGAAGAGGTACTTACGTTCAACTTTAGAATAGAAGCTCAAAGAATGATAGGTGCATTCGTCATTACGTCCAGTATAAATTTCCTTGTGATGCATCGTCTTCAACAGAACCATATGGACCCCTAATCCCACCCGCAAAAAAATCATATGTGCATCCTCAGTTTAGCGCACTATGGATGATTTGTTCCTTGTTGGTGTAGATGCGAATTCAAGCAGCTCCAGTAATGGTCTACTCCTCGCCAACATCCATCTGACAACACCATTAGGATCGTCCCTCTTCTCTAACATTGTAAAGTGAAGAGGTCATTACAGAGGAAATACAAATTAGCCAAGGCAAGACCGCCATCAATGCCCTCCGAATGGATAAGACTGACACCGTGGCCTCTGGATCTGTAAGTGAATCACAGCTAAACATTAATTGTCCATATTAATTTGTATGTATTACTGGTGATAAGAGGAATGAAGCAACCAATGAAGGGTATTACCAAAAGTGTACTGGGACGGTCAACAATTACAGCAAGACTCATAGATAGAACATTTTTGTATATGATATCAGACCCACTGCCGAAGAAGTAAACACTTGGAATGACCAATTGATGACCCTCATGCTCGTAGGTGGCCGCCAAGACAACTTTCCTTGGACTCCAGTAGCAACAGCCATGCAGATGACCCTCTTTGTCATTGGTATAGAGCACCCCCTAGTGGTGATATAAAATATTTGAAATCTGAATCTCTAGAGGATAGGTGATGGCATCGTATGTTTCACCAATAAAGTCGCATATGAAGCACCAAAAATCCACGTCCTCAAAAAGTGCGAGACTGTGGCAGCAGTCCACCAGTTCCGACTGATGGAAGCGGTCATTCTCGTCTCGCAAAGAGAATTGATTTGCAGGCATCCTGCATCTCTCTTCCTCGATGGATCTGAAAGAGACTCTATGTGACCCAGCCACGGATAATGCCAAGGGGAGGAGGCTTAACATGGTGGATGCCGAACATTTTACGAAATCTCTGGTTGTGAATGATGGCTTGCCAACGTCTGACGATGCAGGTGGCGTGCACACGGCAGGGCGGCTGCGAGGAGAGACGGAGAATGATCTCTTCAAGGACGTTGTCATCTTCACGCGGATGCGCCAGTGCCAGCAACGTTGAGGACCGGTGGCGACTGCTACTGTTGGGGGCGATCACCGCGTCAGCTTCGGTGACGAGTGGTGGCGGCGGCAGCTGCTGCTGGTCTCCGATTTGTTTGATTGGCTTTCTATGGATTCTGTACAAAGAAAATATAGCCATTATGTACAGATCTGTGTGTAAAATTGCTCTTCTTAATCCCTACTGCCAAGAGGCATGTCGACAATGGATTTTAATAATTAGTAAAACCATAAAGAACCACTGAGTAAATATCTCTAGTCAAATGTATAGTTATAGGTAAGGATGTTGATTCATGATCTCACATTCAGCTGCACAAACACTTGCCACCCTCTGCAAATAGAGATATCTTCTCCTGACCCATAATCATCTTATTACGTCTTCTTTCCCTTTTTCATCCATCAGCATATATAATCTATTCTAGAAAGTGAGTCTAGCTCACTTGGTTGAGGAGATGATTTATAAGAAAGTGAGTCTAGCTCACTTGGTTGAGCACATGAAACCATAAAGTCTGTCTTGATTTTCACATATTTATTTATATTATAGGGTGTAACTTGAATGTTAGATTTAGCACAATACGGTCTAACCCATATTCCTCAATCCATTTCCGTGGACCTTTATGTAGTGCTAATTCCAGTTTTATTAAACCATAATTCCGCAGATAATTATTCCAAAAACTCCAGGTTAACCAAACCAACCACGATCATTAGTAACCATCTAGGAGTCTCAATCTGCAATTAGTCCCACAAGCACACACGTGTGAGTCACGTGCCGAATTTGAATCTAAATCCAAATTCACAGGCTTTAATCAATTCATATAGCCAACATATGAACAACCTGGCTTTCCACTCTATACTGTTCCCGGGTATAATTCCAGCATATTTATATACACTGTGTTCCAGTATAGCTGTACCGGCTTCCTTAAGTATATTTCCTTAAGTCAATTCCACATCATTAATTCCTTTGTTATTTCCTTGATACTTCCACATGAAGTTTAATTCCAGACAATGTATATATAAAATGTTGCAAGCCATAAATTCCTACATCTCCCACTTGGCTGAAAACATTTTATTTCAATAATTTGAATTCCCACACAATTAGCATGGTTAGAGAACAAGTCCTTCCATCAATGTATTAATGATTCATATAAACTTTGTGAATTTTGCACTCATATTATCACAAAGAAACATGTTATGATGCACATTTCCGCGGCCTTAAGTTCACGAAGAAATTTCCTTCGCCATAGACCTTCCTTCAATGTTTGATGCATCATAGTATTCATATTTCATAAATAATGAGTACTAAATCATGTTTCCTTTGTGCACCATAAATACCTACATAAGTAAATATTAACATATACATAAAAATAGATTACCTTTCACCGATATGCTCTTTCCAGTAAATAGTGTCAATATATCCACGCATTGAGATAGTCAAAGAATGAATAATCCATATTTCCTTGACATTTCGCAACAAGTTATTTTTTTAATGTGATTTCAACAATCTTTATAAGATTCATATTCCATTTGCTAATAGTTCCAGCAAATTGCTTTCCGTGCTAATCAAAATAGCAACAATTAAAGTTGCATGGCTAAGTTCACGTCGCACGAGTAATGTCCCACAATAATTGTGGTATGACAATTACTTTTTTTTTGTCCTCACGAGTTCAAATATAATTCCTCGCAGAGTATCATCCCTTTACCAAAAGGTGCTTGACAGATTTGCAGCTTTCCACAGAAAAATATATCAAAACATTCTCTATGTAGTTCCACTCCCAAAACATTGGAAGATTCAACATACCTTCCATACGAAAGTTCGAACCGAACCAAGCTTTCACTTTGTATATGATATGTTCCATCATTAATAAAACCATATGACCTGACATACCATTGATGTGAAGCTTGTTCCAAAAAATATATGAATTGATCTATTCAATTAGCAAACCATGTCTTTATTCCCACCTCTAAATTCCAGAGTTTCCAAGAAAGTATAAACATTTCCTTTGTGTAAAGAATTAAACAACAAGCTTAGCCTTCTAATTTCCACTAAGCATGTTACATTAAACTTCCATGTAAGTAAATCCATTTAGAACCTACATGACTGCGGTTGTTTGGTAAAATAAGAAGTTCCCAAACTTTCCTCATTGAGTCTATTCCTTCCCACAATGATTACGCCATAGTTAACATTAGTAACAAGTTTAGGTACTGTTTCCTCTTAAATATAGTAGAGTAACTTCCTAAAAAACAGACAATTATAGCTAGGATATGATTTTTCATTTTAATTCCTCCCACTTTCCTTAAACATGTTAGTGTCGGGATAATTCCTCCCGCTTTTCCTAAGCATGTTAGTGTTAGGAGTTTAACTTGTGTCTTCCTTTGAGTTTAGTACATATAAAAGTCGAATATGACTACTTGTAAACATCATAAAATATCATATTCCTACTTTCCACCAATTTACCTTTTTTCAGATCAAAAAATGAAATAAGATTTGATCCAATAGAATATATAAATAAAAATTAAAACTTGGTGTTCTACGTAGTTAACAATCATTCCAATTCCATACTGCCAAAATATAGATAGAATACTTCCTTCCGGTTCACAAAAATAGATAGTGACTGTGATAGATAATGACTTAGTAGACAAAAATAGTAGTATGTGATGCTATTCACATAATCAAGGGAATAACCAAGAGTTGTATTCCTCCATTCAGCCATGGAATGCATGATAGACAACGATGAATTATTCCATGCTCATTACCTTAGTTTCAATAAATATTCCTAAAGTGTACTTCCCACACCAATTAGTTTTCAAACTATTAAATCCTTTGATGACCTCAAATATGAGTGTCCAAAAGTACCGGAAATATATGATGATGAAGTATCACAATCCTTCCACTTAAGTATAGAATTCCATAATTAATAAGTGTAATTCTGTTTAGTAAGACCAAGTCGTAAATTCCATCGACAATACAATTCCGAGCATGTGTTCCTATTATCAGTAGTCCTCCCCATGGAGTTATCTTCACAACCAACTTCCAACGGATTATCGATAGAATATGAGACCGTTGTGTTAAATTCAATAATGTACTAACCTTTCTGTTGAGCAATAAATTCTACTCTTCCTTTTCCAAATAGTATACATAACCAAAAAATCCCAATAGAGAAGTATAAATAAAATTCCTTCTCATCGTAGGTGAATATACGAACAATAATAATATTCCTCCATAAACAGAGTTTGATTACATAATTTCCGATTCCAAAGTTATATAATTTATCATTAGTGACTAATTATGCACATTTATTCTTCCTTTGCAATTGTTCATGTGTCAATAAATAGGCTATAGTATTGCATCAAATTATGATGTATAGACAAAATCCATAATCCAACTATAGGAAAAGTAGTGACAAACAAATATTTTGTACAAACCATAAAATTGGACATACCATTGAGTAAATAGTGATTTCCTTTTCCACTGGAGTATTTTCAATATTCCTCCAAAATAAGTGATGTCAATTACAGAATAGACACGCTTCATGTCGTCTCGACATCGTTACACCAGAGAATTCCGATGAATTATTAAACACTCAGACACGTGCCGGAGTATACCAATGAGTTCATATCTGGTGATAATGTCAATCCCATAGCAATTGAAAATCATAGTGCCAAATAAATAAATAAACAATCCATATAACGAAGAATTTAATAAATTTCCTTGGAGTGAATTCCAACTTCTTTTAAAGGCGAGTGGTGTCCAATAAAAGAAGTTCCGAAAAAATGTCCAGGTTACGTAAAATGTTCCACGTAATCTGTGCACTCCCATACTCGGCATCTAAAGAATGAAACATTGATATAACTATGTACCAGTCAATTTTCCGTAGCCAAATTCCATAGCTTTCCTTTCCCTTTTGGCTTTTCCGGTTTATGCAGGCTAATGACATAAACAATATTCTCAATTGAAAAAATACATGATTCCCTTTCGAAACCGTGTAATTAGAGCATCTAAACTGCATGCACGCAAAAAATAAAAGACAGCGGTTAAATTTTAGCAGCCATAGATCGGCTTGTTTTCCTCCAGCCATGCACGCAAAGAACGAATTGGGCAAGGATGGAGTCGGATGTTGGCTTTCCGATTGATCCGTGCGATCGGATAGTAATCACTGCTTTTGCTTCCTACTGATGGCGGTGTCCTGTTTCCTGTAGGCGTTTAGTCGAACAGGTCGCGAGCGCTGTTGATGGCTAGAAAACGGCACAATGTCTGAGCTAGTTGGGAGGAGCTTCCTGAGGCGTTGTTGTCGATTTGATGCAGCAGCTGGCGATTCCAGCGACAGACGAAGTAGCAGGACGCCGTGTTCCTCGGCGAGATCGATCTCAGCGAGTTGGTGCAGGACGGCTGCGGCGACGCGGTGGACCGCGTAGGAACTTACGAGGTTCCGCGGCCGGATCGAACACGATCGGTGATTCGCGAGCAGAGTTGTAGCAGACTAGGATTAGGGCAGTAAGACACGTCGGGAGGTCCGGCGAGGCCAACTTTGGGAAGTTCCGCCAGGGATGAGTGCGCAGCGGATTCCGGCGGCGTTGAACCATCAGCTCCAATGCCAATGTTAGATTTAGCACAATACGGTCTAACCCCTATTCCTCAATCCTTTTCCGTGGTGCCGCTCACAATGATTAATTAATTTGAGGCTAGGGGTTAGGGACCTTTATATAGTGCTAATTCGAGTTTTATTTAAATCATAATTCCACAGATAATTATTCCAGAAACTCCAGGTTAACCAAACCAACCACGATCATTAGTAACCATCTAGGAGTCTCGATCTGCAATTAGTCCCACGAGCACACGCGTGTGAGTCACGTGCCGAATTTGAATCTAAATCCAAATTCACATGCTTTAATCAATTCATATAGCCAACCTATGAACAACCTGGCTTTCCACTCTATACTGTTCCCGGGTATAATTCCAGCATATTCATATACACTGTGTTCCAGTATAGCTGTACCAGCTTCCTTAAGTCAATTCCACATCATTAATTCCTTTGTTATTTCCTTGATACTTCCACATGAAGTTTAATTCCGGACAATGTATATATAAAATGTTGCAAGCCATAAATTCCTACATCGAATGCATGGCAGGCAAACTTATTTGGTTATTGCTCCATGTGATATTTGTTAGCCTTCAAGTCAACTGTTATATGATGCAGTTTATCAAAACAGAGTAATTTTGAGCGTATACCAGTTCGATTTGTCATTGTTTTCTTCTATATCAGATTTTTTCACTGTTCTTGATTATTTTATCTCTTTGCCCTGCCATAGTACTCCAAGCATCATCTTGTGTCAGAATAAATATGAGTGGCTAACTGACAACACTGAAAATGGCATTTGGTTTTGTTTGATTATATTTCATTTTTTGCCAAATCCAAGATCAGTTCCCAGTCTCCTACTGTTTCTAATATCCTGGTCTTCCTTTCTGGGTTTTTTTTCACGACTACGATGCGTATTGTTCCATTAATAGGCAGAAAGATTTTTTTTACTGGGGTTGGGGTGCTACTCTTGCCATCGTACGCAAAGATGGCAAGGGCAAGAGCACACAGGAGCAGAACGGGAGGATGCACAGCCTCAGTTTAGTAAGGTGAGTTTACCTGCAAGATTCTTTCTAGGCCTAGGGCGCCCGCGTGAGCCCACAGTGGCGCCTCCTGCTAGATGGAGTCGGAGATCGTGGTTGAGGATGCGAGGTCTCCATCGAAGATCACATCATTACGATGCTTCCATATTGTCCAAGCCACAAGGATGAAGAGCGAGTTGATTCCCTTTCGAAAGCACGTCAGAGCAGCGTTGGCAACGGCCTGCCACCAGTGGAAGAACCCAGACGTGCCATCCGGTGGGATAGTAGGTAGGCGGTAGTGCAGGATAGCACGCAGCCCGTGAGCAGGTGGTCCATAGTCTTGTCCGCCTGGCAGCAGAGAGCTTGCAGACCGGATCGTGGGTGAGGCCATGACGCGTGTGCCGATCAGCCGTCCAATAGTGGTTGAGGCCTTGAGGGAGGCCAGCCAGAAGAAGATCATGGCATTGGTGGGGGGAGGGGGGGGGGGGGGGGGAGAGCAGTTCTTCCAGATTAGGCGCCAGTAGGGGGCAATGGTGGAGCCGTTGAAGAGCGCTTGATAGCATGAGCTAGCAGAATAGATGCCGCTGATGGACCACTTCCAGGAGATTTTGTCCGGGGCTTGGAAGAGTGCAATCCCCTGAATCTTACGCCATAGCTTGACGTACTCGACGATGGCCACAGGGTTAAGGGTGCCTTGAACGTCGGTGATCCAGGTGTTGCTGGTTAGGGCCTCAGTGACAAGGCGATGCTTCTGGCGTTGGCGAGGGATGGGAGAATTCAGGGGATGGGGCGATCTCGGGGATGGACTGCCCTAGGAGCTAGTGATCCCGCCAGAACCTGCGAGAATTGCCGTCGCGAGTCCAAGTTGTGGAGGCGTGGAGAATTGGCTTGTGTCACGATCGTTGGGTAAGTGGACGTTCTGCCAAGGCCGATCGGGGTCCATAGCTTGTAGCCAAAGCCAACGGGTTTGCAGCGTAATACCGGTGCATTGCAAGTCATGGATGGCAAGGCCACCAAGCTGCAGGGGCGACAAACGCGCGACCAGGAGACCGGGCAAGCAGCCTGCTATGGCGTCCTTTCACCCGAACCAGAGGAAGTTCCAAATGAGCCTGGTTATCTTCTTGAGGATCGGCGCGTTGATGGCCATGGCGAGCAGAATGTGGACCGGTGTGGCGGAAAGGACATGCCAGACGAGGGCAAGTCGTTCCCCGCGGGATAGCAAGGACGCATTCCATGTGGCGAGCCTCTTAACAAGCTTGTCGATGAGTGGAAGCAGGGTAGATGCCGGCGTCTTTCGGATAGACAGGGGGAGGCCGAGGTACTTGATGGGGAATTCAGCTAGCGGGCATGAAAGTGTGGACTCGACTGTGGTTAACTCTTCGGTGGTGCACCAGATCGGCGATGCGGAGCATTTGAGTAGCCTTTCCTGTTCTTGTTATGCTGCTAATGTATTGATGATACTTTTGTAAAAAGAAATGCAGTTTGGGCCCTATCCTCCGTACGATGTTAGTGCTGGTGTTAGTGAAGTTGGGTCTACAGCAGCACGGGAGAAAGAAGCGAGAGCCGCAGCAGTGCAGTCTCAACGGGCACTCTGGACTATGAACCTCAAAGCGCACGAGGCTAAGAAGATGGTGCTGGAAGAGTATGCGCAGAAGGTGGAGAAAGCGTTCCATGACCTATCTACTTGCTGATATGCTGGAGACACCTTCGTTTATTGGCACTGGTGATGGATATGCAGATCACGGGTTCCTCAGCCATGCTGGGCAGCTTCGCTGACAAACTAATTATAGTCCTACTCCCTAGATGACATGGACTAAAACTACTGAGTTACTACTAGCTAGTATATGCTTTGCTCAAATGTAGGTAGATTCTAGTACTCCCACCGTTTCATATTGACATTTCTTTAAGGGGCTGAGCTGGAGCTAATACTACCCGGATGCAACACTTAACAATGGCGTAAAATTTTCAAGCAAATATGTACTGAACAATGATGTGTTTCACAGCTTGTAACATGCAATATTCGACATAATAGAAGTTGATGTATACAAACAAAATCCAATAGTTAAAATGCTTAAATGATAAAATAAAGGACAAAATTACTCGAAAAAGATGTCTTGCATTTTTCAAATTTCAAAACACATCATTAAACATCAAGATTCAGTATCTACAAGACAAGAAATATATTTACATTTTCAAGTAGAACATAATCAAATTCCCAAATCAATGTACTTTAATTGCAAAAAAAAAGTTACCTTTAGTATATTCTCTTCCTCCAAGCCATGAAATACTCAACCACTTGATCATTGGTAACCTTTTCTCATTTATGCTTTCTCCATATAACAGATGGCATCATCACTCAAGCTGTCATCATTGAGGCAATTGCACAAGTTTTGACTAGTTTCATAGCTGAAAAGCACCTCTCAGCTGTAGAGATGGCAATAGGTAACACAATCACTAGTTTCAACAACCGACAAAACAAAGGATAGATAATATGCCTCTTTGTCTGCACCATTTATTTTTTGAAAGCTCAATCATTATAGTTATGTTGGAAAAGATATCATCTGTGCGCACATCGGCAATATAGAGGCACATATATATCCTTAATTATCAAGATCCCTCGAATCCCCGAAATCAAAATCTTTTTAGAAGAAACCTATCCATATTATTGCACTTAACAAATAAATTACTAATGAGCCATGGAAAATTATTTAGCCAGTGAAGTATAAGTACCTAATTAGAAGTTAAAACAATACCTAGTCCTACAAGTTCATATATATATATATATTTGTTGCAACTTGTAATTTTTTCAGGAAAAACACCATAAAAAAAGTATAATAGCAAGGAATCGAATTGAGCGATGACTATAATTTAAACGAAAAAATCAAAATCATATTTCTGTTTTGCTAAGAGAAAGGGAAAGGCAAAATTACAGCTGCGTGGGTGCTGCAGCCTGCCTGCAACGTCGGGTGTGGACGATCGGCTGCCTGCTGGCTGCCGCTGCCCAGGAACCGCTCGATAGATTGGAATGCCTCCGCTAGGTCACCTGGGTGCTCGCCTGCTCAATAACTCAGATAGGATATAGGAGATGAGGAGATACCCATGCGTCA
This sequence comes from Triticum urartu, assembly GCF_056163025.1. Lineage (NCBI taxonomy): Eukaryota > Viridiplantae > Streptophyta > Magnoliopsida > Poales > Poaceae > Triticum > Triticum urartu. Next base: position 537,976,680 of record NC_141877.1, read on the forward strand.
GACAAACGTAATTTCCTTGTTAAATCTAGAACTGCAAGACGGATCGCTAGTTTAACCTTTCTTTTGAGAAGATCGCTAGCTTAACCAGACACGGATGGATCGATCATCACACATCACGTATGTGGGCTGCAGGGATCTTGGTGTCGTGGTTCGGGAAGGACGGCTTGTTGCCTGGTTCGATGGGCCATGTTAGATGGCAACGGGACGAAACCCACCGGGTTTTGCTTGCCCAAACCCATCCCCACGAGAAAATCGCAAACCCGTCCCCGTCCCCATTAACGTGCACGGGATTACATTTTTGCCCGTCCCCTAAACCCACCGGGTTTTCAAAACCCACGGGGAACCCGTCCCCACGAGCAGTCAAAGAAAACAGCAACATTTGAAAGAAAAAAAGGAGCATATTACAGCAGCAGGCGACGTCTGGGGACCTAGGTTTAGGTTTAGGTTTCGTGTTGTGTGGGAGAGAGAGTCCTAAAGAGCGAGCAACACTGCAGCGACGGAGCGAGGGGTTGGTTTGTACTCCAGGGCCTCGACGCTGTGGGGCTCGGCTGCTCGGGCACTGTGGCTTTGGGCCACTTGAGTCAAGATGGATCGGTGCGTGCTAAATAATGTATTTTGACGGGTTTTGTCGGGTTTCGGGTTCGGGTAATACTCAAACGGGTTTAAACCCGCGAAACATGCCGGGTTTTATAATGTACCCACGAGTAGCCCCGCGGGGATAGAAAGTCGTCCATCCCCGTCCCCTAATAAGGTTAAAACCCGCGGGGATGCGGGTTTCGGGGCCCCATTGCCATCTTGACCATGTAGCACTCCTCCTGGGCCACCCTAATGCCTTGGGTCGAATAGCTAATAATTAGCACTAAAAAATAAATTGGATCATGTAGCCTGTGCCACAGGATCTGCCCATTGGGCTCCACCCCTGATTTCTTTGGTACAAAGTTAGTGGATCAAGGAGTACCATTTTCACTGCCAAACTATTTATCTTGAGCAAAGAAAGCAGGGTTTCTAATAATTTGTAGAACTAGATGATACCCCGCGCATTGTGGCGGGACTTTCTATCTTCCATGAGCATATCAAATGAATAGTATATATTGGATGAATGAAAAGGAAATGTGGGTTGAAATGTTGTCATTCCTCAATTCTTGCATACCATGATATCCAGTGAAAAATGGGGCTTGAAGCAGATATTCAGCCAAGTAGAACATGTGCAGAATCTGTAAGAACATATAAGAAAACATTTCTGTCGACGGAAAAATGTATGGAACCTATGAAATGAAAATCGAAAATAATATTCTGAAAGTAAAGTTTGTGCAATCCTCATGACCTCAGTTATGATAAATCTTTATATTTAATTTTGAACAGAAATGGAGAGGTTCCAGTATTGTTGCTAGGATCTAAATGTGTCGTTTGAGTTGTATGTACATATATATTAATAATGCACTATGATCTCTCCCCCATAGAGACAACATAAAGGTTAAATTCAGCAGTCTTGGGAGCAGGATTGAAAAAGGTGCCTCTTAGTTATAGAGATATGTGCTGTCAATAATCAGTGAAACAGAATGCAGTTGAATAGTATGAATTGCATGCATTTCTTCGATAAATCAAGCAAATCAGAATAGAATCTGAGAGGACATCGAGTAGATAGTAGCCCTCTCAATCAACTTATCTGGGATACTCAGAAAACATTGTAAGCTGAACTAAGGAATAGCAATAAAGGATACCCAGCGGTAATAAAGGAATAGCTCTGAATATATACACCACCATGAACATGAGCTCCTACATTAAAGAACCGAGGGGGCATAAAGGCCGGCAAAAGAAAAACCCGACTTGATATAATCACCAATGGAATAACCCGAGATTATTACTGCTGAATGTTAATTGGACAGTTAAAATATCCAATCAGGAAAAGAAACAGTAGCACACCTTCGGGGATAAGGCATGCAAAACATTGATTATCTGTCATAGAAGCTTGGATCAATCACAACAGTGGCTCTGTCCGAAGATCACCGCGACAGCTTGTCAGCCTGTCAGAAAAAAAAAGCTTGTCAGCCTGGAGATTGTTCAGCAAACAATAAAAGAACCATCTAGATAGAAACCTGTACAGCTCAAGTCCTCCCTTCAGTTAACTTAAATTTTGTGGACAGTCATGTTAAAATCTGACAAACAGATCAACCATGGAAACATATACTCCCTCCGTCCGGAAATACTTGTTGGCGCCGCCTCTCGTGGAACCGCTTCTTCTTCTACCCTTGAACTCTCTCTTATCTCTTTGTTTCTCTCAAACACACAAGAACACCCACACACACACACAAGCACCAAGGAAGAAGAACACATGGCTTTGCTAGTAGACACCTCCCTGATGCACACCGTGGCTACATTGTTGCCTCAGCCCTCACGGCCTCACTTTTCCATTCACTTGTTCAACTTAAATAGTCAAGTACAAGACTCACTCACGCACCCACTAACCCACGCACACACGCACATACACATGCATGGTCAAGCCCACTGTTGCTTGATCCGATTAGTACTCCATGGGCTAGCTACACACACGCTTGGGTAACAGCCAAGTCTGCAGAATCTTTGGATACACACGCATAGGACCAAGCCTCAACTAATTGCTTCCTATTCTTTCTCCACGCAGAACTACCACGCGTCTCGGCTGCTCCGGCTCCATAGCTAGCTAATTAATCCATCCATGCATGCAGGCTACTAATGCAACGGCACATCCACTAGTGCCACACACCGCACTACCGGAATAATTGGCTACCCCGACGGCCTATTCTATGCCAACGGCCTTTTGTCGGGGCCGTCGGCATAGACGGAGCTATGCTGACGGCCTAGGGAAAGCTGTAGGCATAGAAAGGTCGTCGGCATACCTCAGACTATGCCGACGGCAGCCGTAGGCATAGAAAGGCCGTCGGCATATCTCCGACTACACCGACGGCAACCGTCGGTGACGTGTGGCCGTCGGCATATAGGTGGCCCTGGTGGCCCGGCCTCAGACGGCAGCCTAACGCTGTCAAATCTATGCCGACGGCCCTCACGACGGCCGTCGGCATATGTTTTATCTGGTTTTTTTCAGGAACTGCCACATGGCAATACTATGCCGACGGTCTTGCCGTAGGCATATATATTATCTGTTTTTTATCTTTTAAATTGTTTTTTATTTTAAAAATGATTAATTTAAATCTGTTTTTTATGTATTATAAGCGCCAAAAATGTTTCTGTGTTACGAAAAATAAGTATGTGATTCTGAAAAAATAAACATTGTAAAACACATTTGTGTAATTAAAAAAACATATGTTGCATTTTAAAAATGTTCAGGCATTTCGAAATACTGTTAATAACATTTTTTAAATGTTTACGCAATGAACAAAAAATTTCATGTAGTTTAAAATGTTCCACACCATCCGAAAATGTCTAACACGTATTTCAAAAAAGTTTCAAAGCTCGTATTTGGAACAATGTTAATTATATGTATAACTTTTTAAAAAAATACTAAATTTCTAGCACATTTAATATTTTTTATACATACGATTAACATGTTCTCAAATACAAGTTTTTGAAACTTTATTCAAATAAGTGGATAAACTTTTTTGGATTGTACGACACATTTTTTAAAACAACGCTAACAATTTTTTACATTGTATAAACATTTTAAAAAATGTAATCAATAGTTTTTCGAATGCCTGAACATTTTTAAAATGCAACATATGGTTGTTTTAATTACACAAATGTGTTTTATGATGTTTATTTTTTTAATGTCGCGTACCATTTTTTTGTAAGACATATTTTTTTTAATTGTTGCAAACACAAGAATATAATTTATTTTCTTACATAGAACAAGAAGGAATAGCAACCTGAAAAATGTTTATCCCATCTAGACATGTTGTGTTGTTGTGGCCTAGTGGTAATCTTAGTTAACGCTGACCACAAGGTCACATGGTCGAGCCACAATGCTCCCTTTTTTGTGTGACAGTTAAAAAAATACTTTTCGGTCCATATTACATGATATACAAATTAGGCGTGGTATTTAAACATGAATCATCATCCCTCTTGTGGTTGTCCACCTTCCCTTACACAGTCCACAGTTTCAAAACCCCACCATCTATTTTTCTTTCATTTTATTTTAGGCGTTTATATATAACATAAATAAAAAACGCAAGGGCTTATCTGCATATCTACAATGTGACATTGGCTGACAGTGGGCCCTGGCCACGCTGGCATGCCACATAGGCCATAGATACATCTGCATATGTACGGATGGTTCTTCGCGTGTCTACGAGTGTGGTCGGTGGCCTTCGGGGCTAGCTATGCCACCAAATCTTGTGATGGGTCCTCTTACATGCCACAAAGTGTGGTGGCAACTTCGAACACCTAGCACGGGGCTCCGAAGTGTGACCCCCTTCACGGACGGCGCTACCGCCCACACTTGGAGGGGGAAACATCTGCGTCGGGTTGACGTAGAGGGAATCTTGTGGTGGGTAGGGCCCGGACCTTGTTCTGGAGTCTTCACATGGGCTGACCCCATCACAACGAGGTGGAGAAGTCCATTGGTCAAAGGGCTTCTCTGCATATCTACAATGTGACATTGGCTGACAGTGGGCCCTGGCCACGCTGGCATGCCACATAGGCCATAGATACATCTGCATATGTACGGTTTGTTCTTCGCGTGTCTACGAGTGTGGTCGGTGGCCTTCAGGGGCTAGCTATGCCACCAAATCTTGTGATGGGTCCTCTTACATGCCACAAAGTGTGGTGGCAACTTCAAACACCTAGCGCGGGGCTCCGAAGTGTGACCCCCTTCACGGACGGCGCTACCGCCGACACTTGGAGGGGGGAAACGTCTGCGTCGGGTTGACGTAGAGGGAATCTTGTGGCGGGTAGGGCCCGGACCTTGTTCTAGAGTCTTCACATGGGCTGACCCCATCACAACGAGGTGGAGAAGTCCATTGGTCAAAGGGCTTCTCTGCATATCTACAATGTGACATTGGCTGACAGTGGGCCCTGGCCACGCTGGCATGCCACATAGGCCATAGATACATCTGCATATGTACAGATTGTTCTTCGTGTGTCTACGAGTGTGGTCGGTGAGCTATGCCACCAAATCTTGTGATGGCTCCTATTACATGCCATGAAGTGTGGTGGCAACTTCAAACACCTAGCGCGGGGCTCGGGGGTGTGGCGCCATGCATATCTCCAATTTCTTGCATTGAAACCCTATGGGTGCACTAAATGTCTCAAATATTGCAAGCGGGCCCGAAAAATGCCATATCCTGGCACATGTCATGCAATGGCCCCCTCTGAGAGCACGAGAACTTTTGAGGTCAACAGAGCAACGGGCAACACACTTCCTTCACAAACCGGACACGTTCTCTCTCGATAGCCAGATACTACCTCGGAGATGGTGTAGTTTACAAGCGACCTCCAGTCAGTCTTCTGCGAAACATGCTCAAAATTTCACCACACCCTACAAGGACCATACGACGACACTGTGCCAGGTCCCGAGTATTTCCAGCATCATGTGATTTTTGTTTGATTTTAACGGCTGGATCCGGCATGCCGCCGAGGTACATTCGCCTCCCTGTGGTGGGGCATGCCCCTCCTTGGGTTGCACTAGGCCTACACATACCTCAAAGACATCATATATGATTTGACAAACCACCTCTGGACATCATTTCAGGTGGCCGCCGTGCAGATCTGCAATTTCCCGCATTGAAACCCTACGGATGCAGTAAATGTCTCAAATATTGCAGGCGGGCCCGAAATGCCATGTCCTGGCACGTGTCATGCAATGGCCCCCTTTGAGAGCACGAGAAGTTTCGAGGTCAACGGAGCAACGGGCAACGCACTTCCTTCACAAATCAGACACGTTCTCTCTCAATAGCCAGATACTACCTCGGAGATGGTGTAGTTTACAAGTGACCTCCGGTCAGGCTTCTGCGAAACGTGCTCAAAATTTCACCACACTCTACAAGGGCCATATGACGACACCGTGCCAGGTCCCGAGTACTTCCTGCATCGTGTGATTTTTATTCGATTTTAATAGCTGGATCCGGCATGCCGCCGAGGTACATTCGCCTCCCTGTGGTGGGGTCTGCCCCTCCTTGGGTTGCACTAGGCCTACACATACCGCAAAGACATCATATATGATTTGACAAAACCACTTCTGGACATCATTTCAGGTGGCCGCCGTGCAGATCTGCAATTTTCCGCATAGTCGTCATACCGAACACACCATTCCCCGATCCATTCCCTCCCCACCTCACCTCACCATCTCCTCCTCGCCGCCCTCCTCTCCCCTCACGGATCGTCGTCGATCGGTCCAAGATGGTAGAAGAAATTAGAAGAAAAAAAAAAGAGAAAGAACACAATTGTATGAGATTGGTTCCTATTGGTGGAAACATTTGTGCCACGGATCGATGACGAGGCGGCGGCCATGCGCTCCCACACCCGCGACCAGGCCACGGCCTCGGCAGACGAAGCTGCTCGAGTTCGGCACCTCCCCTCTCCTCTGTGTGGTTCCCGGAGAGGAGAGGGCCGAGTGGTTAAAAAGACATTACAAATCCATATGAAATAATAATACATTAAAAAACATAAAAAAGAAAAATTATAACTATAAAAGACATTAAAAAATCTATATGAAATAAAAAACATAAAGAAGGAAAAATATAAACTATTAAAACACAGCCCACGCATAACTGTATTAACTTCTTAATTTTTTTGAAAATGTAAACAAGGTCTAAAGAATATGAAATTTGGCGTGGTACAGCTTTATGAGTCCTAAAATGCATGAAATTTTTTTGAGAACATTTACTGTATTTTAACATGTTTATTTGGTCAACATTAGTAGGCTAAACAAACACAAAAAATTTCATGTGTTCCTATTGGCTGGAACCAGTGTCCCCTGGATCGATGACGTGGCGGGGCAGCCCACCACCACCACGCATCGCACACACCAGCTATCAACCCAGCCCACGTGCACGTACAGTCCAACCACTCCTCGATCTCTTTTTCTCCTCACAGAAGCGCAGCAGCAGCGCACGTACAGCGCCCTCGACGGACTACCCCGCCGCTGCCCCCCGCCGGACTCCCTCGTCGCTGCCACGCCGGACTCCCGCGCCACCGCCCCTCGCAAGATCCTCCTCCGACGCCCCTCGCTGGACCCTGCTATGCATCTCACCTCCTCCTTCTCTTTCTGCCATCTTCCTCTATCTCCCTCTCTCCGTTCAGCACCGCCGGAGTAGCAGCGGCACCGCCGGAGAAGCAGCAGCGCTGGAGTTGCCGCGGCCTACAGTCTCCTCCCGCAGCCACCTCCTAGTCGGGGGCAGTAGTCAAGGCCCGCCGCACCACCAGCTGCGCCATCGAGCCCGTGCAGGCCGTCTGCCTCTCTCTCGCAAGATCTCGACGACCACGGTGGCGACCTCGACGACGACGCCGCGCGGACGACCTCCACGATGACCACGGGGGCGACTTGGGGTCTGGACGGATGCAAGGGACCTCTGCACATCCGCGGCTGCTGCTCCGGCCATGTCCGCAGTCGTCCTCTGTTGCTCCGACCATGCTGTACGTGGGACGCCGGACATGCTGTACGCCGGACGCTCGACACGCTGCTCGCCGGTCGCCAACCGGACGCTGTTTTTTTAATCAACTAAAAGCATATGAAGGAGGCGCCACGTGGCAGAGCTATGCCTACGGCAAAGCCGTCGGCATAGATTTCCATCTATGCCGACGGCTTTGCCGTAGGCATAGCCCTGCCGCCAGGAGAAGCCGGGGGACGACACGTGGCGCAGGTATGCCGACGGCTAGTCCGTCGGCATAGATGGAAATCTATGCCGACGGCCAAGCCGTCGGCATACCTGCGCCATGTGTCGTCCCCTGAATCGCCAGCACTGTTGACGGCGCCGTCCGTTGCCGTCAGACGGAAAACAACGCCGACGGTTAAACTATGCCGACGGCTATCCCAAGGCCGTCGGCATACACACCTATGCCGACGGCTATACTACGCCGACGGTCTGACACATCTACGCTGACGTGATCTACGCCGACGGGGCTATGCCGACGGCAGCTGTAGGCATAGATATATGCCGACGGAAAAGGACCTAAGCCGACGGCCCTGGGCCGTAGGCATAGCCCGCGAGTCCGGTAGTGCCGTGTCATGCGGCGCTCACAACTTGGCATGACTAACTGGCCGTGCACGCTCTAATTAATTAACTAAAACATGATGAAAACCAAAAGAAAACAAGGTTAACTCTAACAATACTTGTCGGAGAAATGGATAAAGATGTATCTAGAACTAAAATACGTCTAGATACATCCTTTCCTCTGACAAGTATTTCCGGACGGAGGGAGTACAAGACATGATTATGATGAAATTGGGAAACTATGTATAGGAAAATATTCAAAGTCTAGGCCCTTGTATCCTTTTGCTTAATACCACTAAAATGCAGAATAAATCGATATGTTGTACAATGTGTACAATCAAAATTTCATCAATTATTAGAAAACTACGTAGCATTCAAATCATCTAGATAGGAAAACAGAAATTAATTCCTTGACAATTCTAGACATCTCTAATAGGTTTCATACATGGCCTTCATCAGCATGCACATGCAGGTTCCGCATGGATGCATCCATGGCCTTCATCAGCTAAATTCCCAGCCGGCAATCAACTATGTATGGCGCTAGTTCGTTTCACAAGAATTGAGTCAGTATAATAATATCATCAATCAGTTTATAAATTGACATTCTATTTGAGCTAGAAAGTACAACTTACCTTCAAATTGCGTGTGGTTTGGAGCAATTGGGCTACAGACCAGAAAGAAATCGAACCTAATAAACACCACAACCCATAAACGAATCAATAGCAGATCAAGTTGTAAATTACTTGATAATATTAAGCCAAGTTGCTCCTATATATCTGCACCTGCACCGAGTCCCATCGATTCCATAAGACTTTCTCCCTCACAAGGCTCAACCAAACCGACCATCATATGAACTTCGGCGAGAAGAAATTGTGGGGGCGCATCTTCAGGATATAGAAGGTGGCAACGCCAGGCAGAGGAAAAGATTGAACATGGCAAGAGCGGCCAAGCGAGCAGAAGGCGGCTTGGATCGTCATATTTGACGAACACATGTTGACCTCCACGACAAGTGCATCGCCGTAGGTGAGGTGCTGGAGATGGTACCCGTGGTGCTCGATGAGGTGTTCGAGCGCGTCACTGGCGATGGGGAAGAAGAATCTGCAGCTGCAGCGGCTGCGCGGTGGCGGCGGCGATGCCTGCAGATTTGTCCCGGCCAGCCCCCACATGGTACCGGAAGGAGATGAGTCACGGTGGGGGATTCAACTCATCATGTTGATAAAGGATTCTGATTCGTCGAGCAGGCGTCCGCGGTGGCGGCGGAGAGGGCTCCAATTTGTCCCGTCACCGGAAGGAGATGGACAATAAGATCCCTCTACGGGTGATGAAGCTCGATGATTGATTGCATGCCCCCATCCGTTTCATGTGTATTTGTGGTGGGGAGATCGAAGAATTGAAAACGTTGCCGCGGATGGAAGGAGAAGAGAACAACGCATTATTAATTGGGGAAGTGGAAGAGGAAAGACTCCAGGCGACGCGCCGAGGAAGGATGAGCCAACCGGAAGGACGTGGGGCACCGGGGATCAACTCTTGGCAGCAAATCTGAGGCATGTGTGGTCAATCCAACGGCTGAACGAATTTGGGATGACGTGGAAGCCTGAGAACGAAGGGAAATCAGGTAGTGGGGCCCTTGTATTTAGACTAATAAGCTTGCACGTGCAAATGCACGTCTCGACTAATATTACAAAGATATGTTAGAATTAACATGCATACAAAGGTATTTTGATCGCGTTAAAAAGTACTAAAAATCAAGAAAACACTTTAACATGGCAGCCAAAAAAACATAAATATCTCATTATTTCTTAATACACGTAATTAATACTAGTGCAACAACAGAAATTTTGTGTGCAACTTCATTGTCGATGAAGCTAAGTATGGTGCACCGCAAATTGCTTCCTTAGCTGGCAAACATCGTGAATGAGAATAAAAGTCATTATCTTGGGAATTTTCGCTTAGTAGAATGTAAAATCATGAAACAATGAATATTGACCCTGCAAATTGGTTGATTTAGTTCTTCCCCGTACCATGAGTGCATAAAACTAAAAACAAAAGAATCGAGATTTTGGCAATGTGCTGATACACAATTATTCACTTCTTTAGCATATCTAACAATATGAGGACACCATTTTAAGATTCTCTAGCAATGTGCTAATAAACAATCTAATGACCTACTCCCTCCGTTCCGAATTACATGTCTTACATTTGTCTAGATACGGAGGTATCTAGCACTAAAATGAGTCTAGATACATCCGTATCTAGACAAATTCAAGACAAGTAATTCGGAACGGAGGGAGTACATATGTAGGGTTCCTTCGATTCATTCGATTTTTCGAGGATACGAATCTTAAGGATCTTTTCCCTATGGAGATGGTTTGATATTTTCCCGAAGGATTCTTTGTACTCCATTTTGGAATGTCTCTCAAAAGAATAATATATGAATTACTACATAGTTAGATATATACAAGGATCCTTCGGTTCTCAAGAGTTCCATGGGATTTTCTATGGATATGAAGCCCGAGGATCTTTTCCTGAAGTATTCTTTGTACTCTATATTGGAGAGAAAAAATCCATCCTCTCAGACCTCTAGTTATGATTTCATCTGTTAAAATTGTTACATATGCCTAAAATGAGGGGGAAAGAGAACTGAACAGAGACTATCCAATTTTTTAGGCTTAACAAGGAATAGGTAAAACGCAATTATATGGTACCTAGGTTTTCCTTAATCCCGTATTTTGATAATCAGATAATCATGTGAATCAAAGAGACCCTAAGAAGCTTTAGGGACTTCAATTAAAAACATATGGCAGCATTCAGTCTCATCATGTGTACCACACAACTCTTTGCCTTCGAAACCCACACAAAGACACCACATAAAATGAATGGAATTGAAGGATATAATCTGTTTTTTTACTTATAAAAGCATAATCAAAATCACCGTATGGTTTTCCTAAAAGAGCAAAAAAGAAAGGCACAGAAGTTACAAGAAAATACACACATGCAGAATTAGCCAGCACATGCAACTTTGTTTTTTCAAAACCACTATAAATTACAATGGCATGAAACAACTTCACCGCTAAACCAAAGTGGCCAGATTTTGTTTATGCCTACAAAAGTTACAAACCGGAACAACTTCATCAAGAAAATGTTTCTCTTCAGTGCACTTATCAAGCTTTGCCGAGAAAGGCTTTCTCCCCGCTTTATATATAAAGCACTTATCAAGCTTTGTGTGTAACGTTTGGAGGTATCATGCAGTAGCAGAAACTTATATTTAATTCTCTTTGATTTCTAGCAGAAGTGACTTATATCGGTACTACATTAGCACAAAACCAGAGTCACAATGAACTTATAAGCTAGTAATAAACATTGACCAGATCATTGTACTATCCGAAAATCTAAAAGAAGAGAAGTAGCACATTTGTAAAAGAAAATACACAGAAACATACCATAGATTACAGCTTAACTTTCCTGTTGAATAGAGTTCATCCATTACTGCACCACCATTACATATGAACACATACCATCTGCTTTGGACACAATACATGATGGACATAGTCGTCACGAGCATAATCCCAAACCTTTGGTGTTTCTAATTCAACTGAAAAGTGGTGCTCGGTTTCTCTCCAATGTTCAATAACATGACTGTGGGGCTGGCATGGAGTAGAGCGGGGCGAGGCGCTGCAATTATCCAAAATTCCACATGCTATCAAGTTATAATAGTAAAGCTTGTAGGAATAAAGATGTGCAGTAAATGACTTATGTGCATCTGTTAGAGTTGTGTCGAATATTATTGTACAAGTTAGGTTACAGTTGGACTTGGAGTCGTATGGTGTGTAGATAGGATGAGGAGTCGTGTCCTAGCAGGACACTTGTATCCTAGGCCTCTCATATATAGCGGGGGTAGACACACGATGTAACCTATGCCAACATAATAGCACGGGCACGCGGGGGAGCCGGCGGCGTGTTGTAACGCCCCAGTTATAACTTTCCCAATTTGTACTCCAACTCTTGCCGTTTTCGGCGTTAAGTTATATTTATTTCTCGGGTTCGGGTTTTTGTCTCCGTGTGTTGTTTTCGTTTTCATGCATCTCATACCATGTCATCATGTGCATTGCATTCGCATACGTGTTCATCTCATGCATTCGAGCTTTTCCCCGTTGTCCGTTTTGCATTCCGGCGTTCCGTTCTCCTCCGGTGGTCAATTCTAGCTTTCTTTCGTGTGTGGGTATTAAACTTTTCCGGATTGGACCGAGACTTGTCATGCGGCCTTGGTTTACTACTGGTAGACCGCCTGTCAAGTTTCGTATCATTTGGACTTCGTTTGATACTCCAACGGTTAACCGAGGGACCGAAAAGGCCTCGTGTGTGTTGCAGCCCAACACCCCTCCAATTTGACCCAAAACCCACCAAACTCAGCTCCATCATCTAGAGCGTTCGATCACGATCGCGTGGCCGAAAACCGCACCTCATTTGGACTCTCCTAGCTCCACTTATGCCTATAAATACATCCCCTTCATTTCGGACCTCTCCCTCTCCCCGAACCCTAGTCTAAAAAAAAAGATCCACCGCGCCGGCCGGACACGTCCGATCCGACCGGACGCATCGCCGCAGCCAGCCAGGCGCCGCCACATGGCGGGCGGACCACATCCCCGCCGCCTCCCAGCCGCCGGCCCGCAAGGCCCGGGGCCGGCCCTCTCCTTCGCTCGACCGGGCCCGAGGCCAGCACCTCGCCCGCGCCTTTCTTCTCCGGTGGCCGGAGCCGCCACCCGCCACCGCGGCGCCGCCGCGCCCTTCTTCTCCGGCGACCGCCGCTCGCCGCCACCATCGCCGCCGCACCGCCCGGCGCCGAGCCCGGCCGCCACCGACCTCGCACCGCCGGCCATCGCCGGATCCGGCCGGGCCCCGCCCTCCTCTTCCTCCTCCTCCCACGCCGGCCTTCTTCCCCGTCAAGTCCGGCGAGCTGCTACAGTAACTCCGGCGTGCATCGGGAAGCGTGCGGATCTGGATCCAGATCTGAGAAATTCATCTCGATTGACTTTTTCGTCCCTAACCTTAAATTTTTGTGCATACTTTGACCAGTGATATCTCCGCATCCGTAACTCCGTTTTGGACATATAGTATATCAAAATGTTCGCCTCAACGAGTACATCATTTCATTCCATTGCATCATTTTCATTTGAGTTCATCTTGATGCCCGAAATGCTGCTAGAAGGAGGCTTCGTGAGTTAAATGTCAGATCCGTTAGTTTATCATACACTTGTCATTTTTGCCATGATTGATGTGTGCATGATATGCCTGTGAGTCCTTGATATGTTTTGTTAAGCATTTTGTCTTCTTTTCAGAGGTGCAACCCATGCATTTTTAGGATGTGTGTGGTGACTTGTGCAAGCTTGCAAAGAGAGGCACCCGGGAAATTTGTTTTCAGGGACTTAGTGATTTTCACAAAGTCTGGGATTATTTAGTTCATGATGCCATATATTCAGCTTGTTTCCTAGTGATCCGTGCCTCTTTTGAGGATGATCAGTAAGGGACTTTTGTTAATCATGTTATGCTCTATCCATCCATGTATTTACTTGCAAGTTTGGTGCAGCCTAGCTTGAGCCAATCGAGCTCTACTTTTTATTCGTTGTTATTTTGGGCAGATCGTTAACTCTTTTGCGATTTTGCCGGTGTTATTGTAGTTGATCCATGCATGCTATGCCATTGTTCTTGTCATGTCTAGCTAGAATTTTTTGCCTTATTAATGGATGTATGCTTGTCTTGCCATGACTTGCACCGTAGTGAGTGCATCGAGCTCGTTTACATGCCTTCGTGAGATAAATTTCAGCATGTCTCAGTTTTCACTAAGTCTGAAAACTGATTGTGTTTCATCTATGTTCGTGTGCTCGTTAGAGTATTTTGTGAACCCTTTTGGCCCCAGGTCACTTTGGGTCTTTTGTTAAGCTTGTTGAGTAGCTCTATGCCATATTCTTACTTGTCATATTCAGGTCTTGTATCTTGTTGTTTTGCTGCTCCGAAGAGAGCATCATGGTCTAAAATTTCAGACTAGTGTTAATTTCACTAAGTCTGAAATCTGTTTTGCATATGCGTTTTTGCCATGCTTGTTTGAACCTCATAATGGAGGAATTGGACGTGGCTCAGTGCTAGTGTTTTGATAAGCATCTTGTGTACATCCCTGCCATGTCTTTTGTTGTCATGTTTCGTGGCTGTAGCATGTTCATTTCGTTGCGTTTAGATGCCTACTTGCTGTAAATCGCAGACCGGTGTCATCTTAAAACGCTTGCCATTTCCAAACTGTAACTCCGATTCCAATGATTTTTATATCGTTTTCAAGAGATTTCATCCCCTCTATCCAGTGGAACACTTGGTTTTCCAAGTTGAGGCCAGGTTCATGCATTTCCTGTCACGTCTTGCATTTTGCATCCCGCATCGCATCTCGCATAGCATACCATCTTTGCATCTTATTGTTTGCCCTTGCACGTGGTTGATTGTATCCTTGTTGCTTGTTTGTGTTGTTTGGGTAGAGCCGGGAGACGAGTTCGCTAACGAGGAGCCCGTTGAGTTTGCTTTTGAGGATCCAGACAACTCTGACAGCTTTGCAGGCAAGATGATCATACCCTCGAAATTACTACTATCTTTGATATGCTAGTTTGCTCGCTCTTGCTATGCCAATGCTACGATGCCTACCTTTTGCTTGTCAGCCTCCCTATTGCCATGTGAAACTCTAACCCACCTTGTCCTAGCAAACCATTGATTGGCTATGTTACCGCTTTGCTCAGCCCCTCTTATAGCGTTGCTAGTTGCAGGTGAAGATTGGAGCCGTTCCTTGTTAAAACATTTATTTACTTGTTGGGATATCATTATATTGCTATGTTATCTTAATGCATCTATATACTTGGTAAAGGGTGGAAGGCTCGGTCTCTCGCCTAGTGTTTTGTTCCACTCTTGCCGCCCTAGTTTCCGTCATATCGGTGTTATGTTCCCGGATTTTGCGTCCCTCACGCGGTTGGGCTATAATGGGAACCCCTTGATAGTTCGCCTTGATTAAAGCTTTTCCAGCAATGCCCAACATTGGTTTTACCATTTGCCGCCCACTCTTTTTCTTTTCCCTTGGGTTTCCGGAGCCCGAGGGTCATCTTTATTTTAGCCCCCCACGGGCCAGTGCTCCTCTGAGTGTTGGTCCGACCGAGTAGACTGCGGGGCCACCTCGGGGCAACTTGAGGGCTGATTTTACTCGTAGGATGTCTCATCTGAGTGTGCCCTGAGAACGAGATATGTGCAGCTCCTATCGGGATTTGTCGGCACATTCGGGCGGTGTTGCTGGACTTGTTTTAACCTGTCGAATCGTCTTGTTGTACCGGGATACCGAGTCTGATCGGTGTGTCTTGGATGGAGGTCTATTCCTTCGTTGACCGTGAGAGCTTGTCATGGGCTAAGTTGGGACTCCCCTGCAGGGATTGAACTTTCGAAAGCCGTGCCCGCGGTTATGGGCAGATGGGAATTTGTTAATGTCCGGTTGTAGATAACTTGAACTAAACTTAATTAAAATGAATCAACCGTGTGTGTTACCGTGATGACCCCTTCTCGGCGGAGTCCGGGAAGTGGACACGGTGTTGGAGTTATGCTTGCGCAGGTTGTTCTTTAGCTTCTCGCTCGCGCTTCGCCTCCTCTTCTCGCTCTCTTTTGCGTATAAGTTAGCCACCATATATGCTAGCCGCTTGCTGCAGCTCCACATATACTTGCCTTATCCTTCCTATAAGCTTAAATAGTTTTGATCGCGAGGGTGCGAGATTGGTGAGTCCCTGTGGCTCACAGATGCTATAACTCTAGATGCAGGTCCAGGTGTTTCCGCTCCAGGTGACGAGTACGAGCTGAAGTGGGAGTTCGACGAGGACTCTCAGCGATACTACGTGTCTTTTCCGGATGATCAGTAGTGGTGCCTAGTTGGGGATCGATTCAGGGCCTTGTCGCATGTTGGGTTCTTTTCCATTTTGGCGCCGTAGTCGGGCCATGAGTGTCTATTTGATGGATGTTATTTATGTACTTTAATGTGACGTGGCGAGTGTAAGCCAACTATGTATCTCCCCTTTTTACTTATATTACATGGGATGTTTGTGATGATTTCCTAACTTGCGACATTGCTTTCAATGCGGTTATGCCTCTAAGTCGTGCCTCGACACGTGGGAGCTATAGCCGCATCGAGGGCGTTACAAGTTGGTATCAGAGCCTTCCCCGACCTTAGGAGCCCCATTGCTTGATCGTTTTTAGAAGCCGAGTTGTGTCTAGAAAAAAAAATGTTTTGAGTCATTTAGGAATTATCTATCGGAGAGCTTAGGAATTCTTTTTTTACTTCCCAGTCTCCTCATCGCTCTGGTAAGGCATCCTGACGTAGAGTTTTGACTCTTCTCTTCTCAAATTTCATTAAATTTTTTTTTTAGGATCACGCGAGTATCTTGGATTTGTTCCGATGGCTTATGATGAGAATACTGTCTTGGTGCCTCCTGTCAGGGGTTTAGTGGAAGTGTCCCGGGGAGTTGAGCTCTGAGGTGTTGTCATCATAATTTTATCGTTGCAATTCTGGAATACTTGAGATATGTTCGCCAACATCGAAAATCTCTTTTATGTAGTTCGTTGGTGAGATAACCTCGACGCCACCCAGTACTGGGGCGGGAGTTCGGGAGTATCGCCATAACTTGTATAACGGATACTTTTCGAAGGTTGAGATAGATGGTTTCCGAAGGTTTCTTGGTTATGTGTTGAAGGATGGATACAACTGGATGTAGGTATTGCTAGTTTGGGTGAGATATTTTGCTTCCCCTGCATCCCCAACACCTGATTGCATAACCGGGAAAATTTCAGGAGTTTCATAGGTGGGAATTCTCGTAGCTCTAGTTCTTCTTCCACGGATATTGGTTTGAGATTGGGATTTCTTACCGATTATTCGTTCTTGATCCGTACCTTGTTGATTTCATTCTTCTACCTAATTCTACGTGGCTTTGCAATTTAGGAATGTGTGACCACTTCAAGAGAAATGCATTCGTTCTTTTGTTCGGATATGAAGACTTTATGTTGCAATTTTCATTCCGTTGGTTCAAGCTTCATTTATCTGTCTGTGTGCTAACGGTGGTCAACCTCTTCAGGATGGCTCCCGCTAAGAGCACCAGTCAGAACCAGAATCAAGATCCGCCACCACCTCCTCCTCCTCCGGAAGCATGGCAAACTGTGATGGCCGCTACTAATGCAAACACACAGTTATCATGCAAATCCTCCAAGAGTACAATCAAGGCCGGCAAGGGAATCAAGGCAACAATCAGCACCACTTTGCTACACTGAACCAGTTCCTCGCGAATGGTCCAAAGACGTTCAGCAGTTGTGTTGAGGCTTCCGATGCTGACGATTGGCTTGTGGATCTGGGCAAGCATTTTGAATGCAGCAACGTCAGGCCTGAAGATTTCGTCAAGTTCGCTTCTTTCCAGCTCAAAGATCAGGCAGCAAAATGGTTCCAGCAGTACAAGGATTCCAGAGGTGGACGTCTGATCACTTGGAATGATTTCCGTCAAGATTTCCGAGCTCATCACATCCTTCAAAGTGTGGTTGAGAGTAAGCGTCAGGAATTCTGCAATCTGAAGCAAGGCTCTTTGTCTGTCTATGACTACAACAAGTTGTTTCAGAAGCTCGCCCGCTTTGCCAAGCAGGATGTTCCTGATGAGAAGAGCATGATCTACCAATTCAGGGGTGGTCTCCGAGAAAAAATCCAGCTCGCTCTTGTCCTCTTTGAGCCGTTGAGATACGATGAATTCTATAACATGGCACTGAAGCAAGAGGCTGCTCAGTTGAGGTGTGATGCTTCCAGGAAGCGAGCCAGAGATGCTACTCCGTCTTCCTCTACTCAAGTGGCCAAGCAGCAGAAGTATTGGCTTTCTCCTCCTCCGTTCCGTCAGCCGTATCAGCAGAAGAGCAAAGGTGGCAGTGGTTCCTCCCACCCACCCAACCCAGGCTTCCAGAACAAGTCTTCGTCTCAACCTCCAAGATCGAGTGCTCCGTACCACCGTCCGCTTTCAGAGGTCACGTGCAACAAGTGCCAAGAAAAGGGTCACTATGCCAACAAGTGTTTCAACCAGAGGCGTCTTCCTCCTCCTCCTCCTGTGAGATCGGCAAGTACAGCTATGGTCAAGCATAATCCCAAGCATGCCAAGGTCAACTTGATGAACGCAGCTCAGGCAGAGGATTCTTCAGATGTCATCATGGGTAACCTTCCTGTTAATGATATTCCTGCAAAAGTACTTTTTGATACTGGTGCATCGCATTCTTTCTTGTCATGCCCGTTTGCTTCGAAGCACGATGTTGATACTGAGATTATGCCCAAGGCCATGCAAGTTGTTTCTCCCGGCAAGCTTTTGACTTTGAGTTTGGTTGCTCCCGATATCTCTATCACGTTGGGTGACTACAAGTTTCTCGCTTCTCCGATGGTTCTTGGTAACTCGGATATTGATCTTATTCTCGGAATGGATTGGCTTTCTAAGCACAAGTCACATCTTGATTGTGCAGCAAGGCAGATTCAATTGACTCATTCGTCTGAGGATATTATTGTCTTTGCCGCTCGTGATGATACTATCCGTCTGTTTTCTCTCAATGAGAAGGGTGAATTGGACGCTATCTCGCAAATTCCAGTCGTTTGTGAGTATCAAGACATCTTTCCAGAAGAGCTCCCAGGAATGCCTCCGCACCGGCCAGTTGAATTCGTTATTGATCTTGAGCCCGGCACGGAACCTGTGTGCAAGCGTCCTTACAAGCTCGGACCTGAAGAGTTGAAGGAGCTGAAGAAACAACTCGATGAGCAAGAAAGAATGGGTCTCATTCGGCCTAGTTCTTCTCCGTGGGGTTGTGGTGTTCTTTTTTTGAAGAAGAAGGATGGATCGGACCGACTTTGTGTTGATTACCGTCCATTGAACAAGAAGACCATCAAGAACAAATACCCACTTCCCAACATCAATGAGCTGTTCGAACAACTCAAAGGTGCCCAAGTATTCTCCAAGCTTGATCTCCGTATGGGTTATCATCAGATTCGTATCCGTGAGCAAGATATTCCCAAGACGGCTTTCAGGACAAGCTTGGGTTCATATGAATACATCGTCATGTCTTTTGGCCTCGTCAACGCTCCTCCGACGTTCTCTCGCATGATGAACTTCATCTTCAACGCCTATACCAATGACTTCGTTTTGGTCTATCTCGACGACATTCTGGTTTTCTCCAAGAACAAGGAAGATCATGCCAAGCATTTGCGTTTGGTGCTTGATAAGCTCAGGGAACATCAGTTCTACGCCAAGTTCTCCAAGTGTGAATTTTGGCTCGATGAGGTTCTTTATCTTGGTCATATCATCTCTGCCAAGGGCATTGCCGTGAATCCTGAGAAGGTGTCTGCAATTGTGAATTGGGAACCTCCTCAGAACGTGAAGCAACTCCGCAGTTTCCTCGGCCTCGCAAGCTATTGCCGAAGATTCGTTGAAAACTTTTCTAAGATCGCGAAGCCTCTCTCAAATCTTCTTCAGAAGCACGTCAAGTATGTTTGGTCTCCGGAGTGTGATATTGCTTTCAACACTTTGAAAGAGAAGTTGATCACTACTTCAGTTTTGACTCCGCCTGATGAATCCAAGCCGTACGAGGTCTTTTGTGATGCCTCTCTCCAAGGTCTCGGTGCAGTTTTGATGCAAGAGAAGAAAGTTGTCGCTTATACCTCTCGCCAGTTGAAGCCTAATGAGAAGAACTACCCCACTCATGATCTCGAGTTGGCGGCAGTTGTGCATACTCTGTTGACTTGGAGACATCTTCTATTGGGAAGAAAAGTGGATATTTTCACTAATCACAAGAGTCTCAAGTACATCTTCACCCAGCCTTATCTCAACCTCAGGCAAACTCGATGGGTCGAAATGATTCAAGAGTATAATCCGAGCATCGAGTATACTCCAGGCAAGGCCAATGTGATTGCTGACGCTTTGAGCAGAAAAGCGTATTGCAACAGTCTGATTCTGAAGCCTTATCAACCCGAGCTTTGTGAAGCTTTCCGCAAACTGAATCTGCAAGTTGTTCCTCAAGGTTTCCTCGCCAACCTTCAAGTCTCTCCTACCTTAGAAGACCAGATTCGCCAAGCCCAGCTTCTTGATGCTATGGTGAAAAAGGTGAAGATTGGGATTGCCAAGAGTCAGTCCAAGTACAAGTGCTACCGCCTTGATGACAAGGACACTCTCTTCTTCGAGGATCGAATTGTTGTACCCAAGGGTGAACTTTGTAAAGTGATCATGAACGAGGATCACAATTCTCTCCTCTCCATCCACCCTGGGAGTACGAAGATGTATCAGGATCTCAAGCAAGCTTATTGGTGGACTCGAATGAAGCGCGAGATCGCTCAATTCGTGAACGAGTGTGATGTCTGCAGAAGAGTGAAGGCAGAACACCAAAGACCAGCAGGTCTCCTCCAACCTCTTGCCATTCCAGAATGGAAGTTTGATCACATTGAAATGGACTTCGTGACTGGGTTTCCAAAGTCTAAGCGTGGCAATGATGCTATATTCGTTGTCATCGACAAGCTCACCAAAGTGGCTCACTTTCTGCCTATCAAAGAGTCTATCACTGCAGCTCAATTGGCAGAACTCTATACCTCTCGAATTGTTTCTCTGCACGGTATTCCTCAAGTGATATCTTCAGACCGTGGCAGCATCTTTACCTCCAAGTTTTGGGATTCTTTTCAGAAGGCCATGGGCACCAACATCCGTTTCAGCACTGCTTTCCATCCTCAAACAAGCGGTCAAGTCGAGCGTGTCAACCAGATTCTTGAAGATATGCTCAGGGCTTGTGTGATCTCCTTCGGCATGAAGTGGGAGGATTGTCTTCCTTATGCTGAATTCTCATACAACAACAGTTTCCAATCAAGTTCGGGCAAGGCCCCGTTTGAAATTCTGTATGGTAGGAAGTGTCGTACCCCTCTCAACTGGTCTGAAACCGGTGAACGTCAGCTGCTGGGTAATGACTTAATCACAGAGGCAGAAGAAATGTGCAAAGTCATTCGTGATAACCTCAAAGCAGCCCAATCCCGCCAGAAGAGCTACTATGATAGTAAGCACCGTGATTTGGCTTTCGAGATCGGAGATCATGTTTACCTCCGCGTCTCTCCTATGAAAGGTACTCGTCGCTTCGGTATAAAAGGGAAGCTCGCCCCTAGATACGTGGGACCTTTCAAGATTGTCAGCAAGAGAGGCGACCTCGCCTATCAACTCGAGCTTCCTTCAAACTTTGCAAATGTTCATGATGTGTTCCATGTCTCTCAGCTTCGAAAGTGCTTCAAGACGCCTGACCGCACCGTCAACTTCGAGGACATTGAGCTCCAAGAAGATCTCTCTTATCGTGAGCACCCAGTTGCCATTCTTGAAGAGACTGAACGAAAGACTCGCAACAAGTCAATCAAATTTCTGAAAGTCAAGTGGTCTCACCATTCCGACCGTGAAGCTACCTGGGAACGCAAGGATCACCTCCGTTCTGAGTACCCGGCGTTCTTTCAGTCCTAGATCTCGGGACGAGATCTTTTCGTAGTGGTGGAGTGTTGTAACGCCCCAGTTATAACTTTCCCAATTTGTACTCCAACTCTTGCCGTTTCCGGCGTTAAGTTATATTTATTTCTCGGGTTCGGGTTTTGTCTCTGCGTGTTGTTTTCGTTTTCATGCATCTCATACCATGTCATCATGTGCATTGCATTCGCATACGTGTTCATCTCATGCATTCGAGCTTTTCCCCGTTGTCCGTTTTGCATTCCGGCGTTCCGTTCTCCTCCGGTGGTCAATTCTAGCTTTCTTTCGTGTGTGGGGATTAAACTTTTCTGGATTGGACCGAGACTTGTCATGCGTCCTTGGTTTACTATCGGTAGACCGCCTGTCAAGTTTCGTATCATTTGGACTTCGTTTAATACTCCAACGGTTAACCGAGGGACCGAAAAAGCCTCGTGTGTGTTGCAGCCCAACACCCCTCCAATTTGGCCCAAAACCCACCAAACTCAGCTCCATCATCTAGAGCGTTCGATCACGATCGCGTGGCCGAAAACCGCACCTCATTTGGACTCTCCTAGCTCCACTTATGCCTATAAATACATCCCCTTCATTTCGGATCTCTCCCTCTCCCCGAATCCTAGTCTAAAAAAAAAGATCCACCGCGCCGGCCGGACACGTCCGATCCGACCGGACGCATTGCCGCAGCCAGCCAGGCGCCGCCACGTGGCGGGCGGACCACATCCCCGCCGCCTCCCAGCCGCCGGCCCGGGGCTGGCCCTCTCCTTCGCCCGACCGGGCCCGAGGCCAGCACCTCACCCGCGCCTTTCTTCTCTGGTGGCCGGAGCCGCCACCCGCCACCGCGGGCGCCGCCGCGCCCTTCTTCTCCGACGACCGCCGCTCGCCGCCACCATCGCCGCCGCACCGCCCGGCGCCGAGCCCGGCCGCCACCGACCTCGCACCGCCGGCCATCGCCGGATCCGGCCGGGCCCCGCCCTCCTCTTCCTCCTCCTCCCACGCCAGCCTTCTTCCCCGTCAAGTCCGGCGAGCTGCTACAGTAACTCCGGCGTGCATCGGGAAGCGTGCGGATCTGGATCCAGATCTGAGAAATTCATCTCGGTTGACTTTTTCGTCCCTAACCCTAAATTTTTGTGCATACTTTGACCAGTGATATCTCCGCATCCGTAACTCCGTTTTGGACATATAGTATATCAAAATGTTTGTCTCGACGAGTACATCATTTCATTCCATTGAATCATTTTCATTTGAGTTTATCTTGATGTCCAAAATGCTGCTAGAAGGAGGCTTCATGAGTTAAATGTCAGATCCGTTAGTTCATCATAGACTTTTGTCATTTTTGCCATGATTGATGTGTGCATGATATGCCTGTGAGTCCTTGATATGTTTTGTTAAGCATTTTGTCTTCTTTCCAGAGGTGCAACCCATGCATTTTTAGGATGTGTGTGGTGACTTGTGCAATCTTGTAAAGAGAGGCACCCGGGAAATCTGTTTTCAGGGACTTGGTGATTTTCACTAAGTCTGGGATTATTTAGTTCATGATGCCATATGTTCAGCTTTTTCCTAGTGATCCGTGCCTTTTTTGAGGATGATCAATAAGGGACTTTTGTTAACCATCTTATGCTCTATCCATACATGTCTTTACTTGCAAGTTTCGTGCACCCTAGCTTGAGCCAATCGAGCTCTACTTTTGCTTGGTTGTTATTTTGGGCAGATCGTTAACTCTTTTGCGATTTTGCCGGTGTTATTGTAGTTGATCCATGCATGCTATGCCATTGTTCTTGCCATATCTAGCTAGAATTTTGTGCCTTCTTAATGGATGTATGCTTGCCTTGCCATGACTTGCACCGTAGTGAGTGCATCGATCTCGTTTACATGCCTTCGTGAGATAAATTTCAGCATGTCTCAGTTTTCATCAAGTCTGAAAACTGATTGTGTTTCATCTATGTTCATGTGCTCGTTAGAGTATTTTGTGAACCCTTTTGGCCCCAGGTCACTTTGGGTCTTTTGTTAAGCTTGTTGAGTAGCTCCATGCCATGTTCTTACTTGTCATATTCAGGTCTTGTATCTTGTTGTTTTGCTGCTCCGAAGAGAGCATCGTGGTCTGAAATTTCAGACTAGTGTTAATTTCACTAAGTCTGAAATCTGTTTTGCATATGCGTTTTTGCCATGCTTGTTTGAACCTCATAATTGAGGAATTGGCCGTGGCTCAGTGCTAGTGTTTTGATAAGCATTTTGTGTACATCCCTGCCATGTCTTTTGTTGTCATGTTTGGTGGCTGTAGCATGTTCATTTCGTTGCGTTTAGATGCCGACTTGCTGTAAATCGCAGACCGGTGTCATATCTTAAAACGTTTGCCATTTCCAAACCGTAACTCCGATTCCAATGATCTTTATATCGTTTTCAAGCGATTTCATCCCCTATATCAAGTGGCACACTTGGTTTTCCAAGTTGAGGCCAGGTTCATGCATTTCCTGTCACGTCTTGCATTTTGCATCCCGCATCGCATCCCGCATAGCATACCATCTTTGCATCTTATTGTTTGCCCTTGCACGTGGTTGATTGTATCCTTGTTGCTTGTTTGTGTTGTTTGGGTAGACCGGGAGACGAGTTTGCTAACGAGGAGCCCGTTGAGTTTGCTTTTGAGGATCCAGACAACTCTGACAGCTTTGCAGGCAAGATGATCATACCCTCGAAATTACTACTATCTTTGCTATGCTAGTTTGCTCGCTCTTGCTATGCCAATGCTACGATGCCTACCTTTTGCTTGTCAGCCTCTCTATTGCCATGTGAAACTCTAACCCACCTTGTCCTAGCAAACCATTGATTGGCTATGTTACCGCTTTGCTCAGCCCCTCTTATAGCGTTGCTAGTTGCAGGTGAAGATTGGAGCCGTTCTTTGTTGAAACATTTATTTACTTGTTGGGATATCATTATATTGCTATGTTATCTTAATGCATCTATATACTTGGTAAAGGGTGGAAGGCTCGGCCTCTCGCCTAGTGTTTTGTTCCACTCTTGCCGCCCTAGTTTCCGTCATATCGGTGTTATGTTCCCGGATTTTGCGTCCCTCACGCGGTTGGGCTATAATGGGAACCCCTTGATAGTTCGCCTTGATTAAAGCTTTTCCAGCAATGCCCAACATTGGTTTTACCATTTGCCACCCACTCTTTTTCTTGTCCCTTGGGTTTCCGAAGCCCGAGGGTCATCTTTATTTTAGCCCCCCACGGGCCAGTGCTCCTCTGAGTGTTGGTCCGACCGAGTAGACTGCGGGGCCACCTCGGTGCAACTTGAGGGCTGATTTTACTCGTAGGATGTCTCATCTGAGTGTGCCCTGAGAACGAGATATGTGCAGCTCCTATCGGGATTTGTCGGCACATTCGGGCGGTGTTGCTGGACTTGTTTTAACCTGTCGAATCGTCTTGTTGTACCGGGATACCGAGTCTGATCGGTGTGTCTTGGATGGAGGTCTATTCCTTCGTTGACCGTGAGAGCTTGTCATGGGCTAAGTTGGGACTCCCCTGCAGGGATTGAACTTTCGATAGTCATGCCCGCGGTTATGGGTAGATGGGAATTTGTTAATGTCCGATTGTAGATAACTTGAACTAAACTTAATTAAAATGAATCAACCGTGTGTGTTAGCGTGATGGCCCCTTCTCGGCGGAGTCCGGGATGTGGACACGGTGTTGGAGTTATGCTTGCGCAGGTTGTTCTTTAGCTTCTCGCTCACGCTTCGCCTCCTCTTCTCGCTCTCTTTTGCGTATAAGTTAGCCACCATATATGCTGGCCACTTGCTGCAGCTCCACATATACTTGCCTTATTCTTCCTATAAGCTTAAATAGTTTTGATCGCGAGGGTGCGAGATTACTGAGTCCCTGTGGCTCACAGATGCTATAACTCCAGATGCAGGTCCAGGTGTTTCCGCTCCAGGTGACGAGTACGAGCTGAAGTGGGAGTTTGACGAGGACTCTCAGCGATACTACGTGTCTTTTCTGGATGATCAGTAGTGGTGCCTAGTTGGGGATCGATTCAGGGCCTTGTCGCATGTTGGGTTCTTTTCCATTTTGGCGCCGTAGTCGGGCCATGAGTGTCTGTTTGATGGATGTTATTTATGTACTTTAATGTGACGTGGCGAGTGTAAGCCAACTATGTATCTCCCCTTTTTACTTATATTACATGGGATGTTTGTGATGATTTCCTAACTTGCGACATTGCTTTCAATGCGGATATGCCTCTAAGTCGTGCCTCGACACGTGGGAGCTATAGCCGCATCGAGGGCGTTACACGTGTGCCGGCGCCCGGGCGGCCGCGGTGCGGTATTGTAGCGGTGTCATGGGGAGGAGCGCCCGTAGTCAGGCCCCGGGGACGTAGCCATGATGGTGAACGTCGTTAACAAATCTCGGTGTCGTGCCTCGTGTGATTGCTTGGTCCTCGATAGATCGACGGAGTGCCTCGGATTTATTTTAACAAGTGGTATCATGAGCTGGGTTATTTGGAGGTCAAGGTGTTGATCTAGAGGAGCTGCCGGTGACGATGGATTGGTGCGTCGTTGGAAATCGGAAGTTACGGGATTTCGGCGAAGCAAAGGATAGATGTCAGGCAGCGAGAAGCGATGGAAGTTAGCGGCGGATCACGCGCGGAAGGATCGGTCGGAACAGATTGATCTCGATGAGTTGCGTGTGGCAGCAGGAGTCCTTGTCGTCTTAGAGTCGGCGAGATGCGTGCCTGTGCGTACAAGGGCGCGGCTAGGCTGCTCGAGTCCCAAGTGGAATTCAGGTACAGGACCGGCCCAGTCGAGGCATGTGCTAGGCCGCAGGGAGGCGCGAGGGCCGCAGGAAGCTGCTGCAGTATATGCACAATCGAGTCGAGGGAGCTTCTGGCTGAGGCGTGCGTTGCTGTCCAAAGTATACTACGTTCTGTAGATGGCAAAGCTACAGGAGATTTGTTGGTTAAAAAAAAAAAGAAAAGGCCTGAGTGCCTAGCGTCACATGCAAACGAACGTGCTTGGTGTCCAGGAGCAGTTGGAAGATGAAATAGCTTGTCTTGGCTGCTAGGGGTACACGGACAAGTGCTAGCAATGGATAAGGAAAATAATTTTGCAAGGAATCAGGTTTGCACGAAAGTTTTTTCTGTCAAGATTGCTAACAGGGTTCAAAGAGTATGTGGCGAGGATGGCGACGTGCGTATAAGGCTTGGAGGAGTCTGGAGCGCGCCGTGACAAGATCATGCAAACACAGGGCATCAAGCAATGCACGGAGATGTGCGGGGCAGACACGATGCAGGATGGAGCATGGTTGCAGTCGAACAAGTTCGGCTGGGTCGGACTGGACTGTCTGACGGACCGACATGGATGTTGGTCAAAGCAGAAGACGGGGTAATTTCAGCGACGACGACATAGAAGCATGATGCTGATGGTGACCAACTTCTGGGGCGTGGAAACACGTGGTGCGGGCCTGAGGGCTTGTGCGGCTTCGACAGACTATGGCGCTGGGTTGATTCAAGACGGTGCACATGAGAGCTTGGAGTCGACAGGGCGCGGGAGGGTGGCACGTACAACCACCATGGAGTCATGTTGAAGGTGGAGCTGGAGTCAGACAGATGACTTCACTTTGTGCTGATGGAGGGGCTACGGCGTAAGAATTCGGAGAGTCGAAGCCTATTTCAGCAGGATAGCGAGAGACACGTGGATCGGACTGGGTACCAGTGGTCTGATGGAGACGTGATACTCGGCATCGGTCGGTGATGATCGGTGGTTCTCTGCAGTGGCGGTTGAGGGAGTGTGGCTAGATACTCGGGAGACTCGACCAGGACAGCAGAGGCTCGACGCGGTGATAGCGGCGAGGCATGCGGTAAGCACGGGACACAACGACAGATCAAGGCACTAATGGTGAGACGTGTGGTCAGACAAAGTGTGCAGGGGTGCTGAAGCAGTGTTGACGAATACCAGATTCAAGTTGGTGACTAGGTCTATCGGTGCTAGTTGATGGACAGGAGTTGACCGTGGAGAATCTGAGAAAGTGGCGGAAAGTCTGAAATTGTCGAAAGCTGAGAGAGTACATGGCCGTATATTCTGTGGTGTTCAGTGCACATGGGAAAGTGCGGATGACAAGTGCAGAAGGAGGCGGAGTGCTATAGCAGTGGGACATGTCAGAGACTATCCGGGGAAAAAAGGATGAGACAACTGCGAATTTGACTCAGGGTGACACAGGGCGACGGTGAAATTCCTTCAAGTTTCAGACAGACGGTCAAGAAAGAGCAATGATGTTGAGTTCAGGTAACTCTTATATGTGGCGTCCAATATGTGAGTTGTTCACTTTCACACAGACAACGGTCGGTGTGTGATGGCGTTGAACGGATTCTTCGGAAGTTGGGAGCACAATGTAGAGTAATGAGGAACTTAATTTTGCTCCAGTGTTGACTGTGAAGAAGACAAGAAGGGACTACAGTTGCAGGTGGAGTCGCGTGGAGTCTGGAAGTAGCAGTGGTGCTCATGGCGTATCTCAAGTCCAATGTACATGGAGGTTCGACGCACGGACGAATTCAAGGTGGTAGAGAATATTCGCCAAGGTGGAGTTTGTTAGAGTTGTGTCGAATATTATTGTACAAGTTAGGTTACAGTTGGACTTGGAGTCGTATGGTGTGTAGATAGGATGAGGAGTCGTGTCCTAGCAGGACACTTGTATCCTAGTCCTCTCATATATAGCGGGGGTAGACACACGATGTAACCTATACCAACATAATAGTACGGGCACGCGGGGGAGCCGGCGGCGTGTGCCGGCGCCCGGGCGGCCGGGGTGCGGTATTGTAGCGGTGTCATGGGGAGGAATGCCCGTCGTCAGGCCCCGGGGACGTAGCCATGATGGTGAACCTCGTTAACAAATCTCGGTGTCATGCCTCGTGTGATTGCTTGGTCCTCGGTAGATCGACGGAGTGCCTCGGATTTATTCTAACAGCATCAACCCACATGTAAAATATACAGTATTTATTCTGCCCCACAGAGATCAAATCAAATGTGATATGTGGAACACAAAAGACAGTACACTTATTTTTATGAAGAAAGAGGCAATTTAAATGAAAGTATGAAACACAAGCATTCAGCAGGGAATCGGCTGAATCAGAATTCTTTAACGTGGAGTAGGGAGAGATCAAGCCTGCTTATTTTATCCTTTCTCGGAGTGCAACTTATGTGACTTGAAAATTATACTACTCCCTCCATCCGAAAATTCTTGTCACTCGAACGGATGTATCTAGAACTGAAATATGTTTAGATACATTTATTTGAGCGATAAGTATTTCCGCACGAAGGCAGTACTAATTTTTTTCTCAAATATGAGCTCAACGGTATAACTTTTATTAGGTATAACCCACGTTTGGTTTGTTAAAGGAATACCCCCGGCTGTTAAATTGATGGTCAAAGTTAGATTTTGAAATGTTTGTGCGCCTTATTCATTTAAGTGGAGGGAGTAGTAAACTTATGTCAGACGTCTCGAATTCCTCCATGTACTTGCGTCAGCGTGAGCCCCCAGCTGAATGCTCTATCAATGATAGCTTCCCATCGGCAAGCAGCTAGCAATTCAGTATCAGTATAAATCTCTCACACACTGTCAGAATATCGGTCTTTCCATTCCACAATTTTGCACACTATCCGCGTCTATAACAACTTAGACAACTGAGAACACAATCCACAAACTTACATGGATTGGAGGGTTGCAATTATGCGCCGTATCAACAGGCCATGAGGCACTCGCCTCCACGTGCTTCACAGCTCACGCTAGTGGCGTGCCATCGCTACAGCCGGTGAGCCTCCACCTGATCCCTTCTGAGAGAGGCATCCATTTGTCAGCACCACATGCTTTTTTGTCCCAATCGTATGTATGTTCTCCCTGAATCATATAGTGTCATAAAATAATTTCTATATATAAACTGAAAGTTGCTACGCAGGGACGACAATAATTTACCAAATGTACACAATTCTGAAAGATAGTTATTCACCTTCAAATAGCATGGACAATATAAATAAGAAGTGAATAGTTTGATAAGAAACCTCTTGCCATGTCAGTAGACATTACTGGAAGTCATTGCATTCTACCTACAGCTCCATGATCCTCATTATAATCTGGAAGCTGGAATTGCACAATAACACTCATGGGTCCCCAGCTTCGAAGCAGGCTAATTGATTTCTTAAAACATTTGTAAGTGGACAAGAATGAACCAATACATGACAATGTATTACACACCCATCCTTCTTTCTTGGAGCCTCTATACACAGAGACCACGTATGAATAGAAATTAGAACGAATTGTCCGTCTAATTGGTTCAAACTGAATATTGACAGAAGAAAATGACACAATACATGCTTCTCATGCACTGAATATTAATCTGCAAATAGAAATCAGACAACACCAAATTTGACAATTAAATTAACAAATCAGTCCACATTCCTCAGTTTGTAATCACTGAAGCAAATGTCTAAATATCTGCATCTAATTATTAGAAATAAGAACAAAGCCTCGCTACTATCTCGGCACACATCTAAGAAATACAGATGAAGAAGCCAACTTCAGTTTGATGACCCATAGTTACCCGATTATTGTTGTAGTGGCTAGGAAGATGGGGATGTTAACTGAAGCCTCACCAACAATGGTTGTGATTTGATTACGACAGGGGACGGGAGCCCAAGACAGTCTGGCACGCAGCCGCTGCCCCATCTTTCCACTTCAATTGATGTTCTGTTACCACCTAGCTGTTCACAATGCATTTGTATCAATCCCTTTGGTACCACCTAGCTGTTCACAATGCATTTGTATCAATTCCTTTGGTTGAAAGGCAACTCAATCCCTTTGGTTGAAACGCAAGGCAAATGTGAAACAAAGTCTAAGGGGGCCAAAATTCATCAGAACGCAAAAAGGTAGGTAGTCTGTAGTCTGCAGATTAGGAACAGTTGAGATTCAGTGTACAAGAAACTTACTTGCGGCCAACGGGGAGCAGAAGAGGAACAGCAGTGCGGAGGTCAAGCTGAAGCTCAACTCCCGCGGCGAAGGGCGCGGCGACTCTCTCCCGCGGCGAAGGGATGAACGGCAGGGGGCGGCGGGTCTCTCCTGCGGCGAGAGGAGGAACAGCAGGGGGCGGCTCTCTCCCGCGGCGAAGGGAGGAATGGCGGGGGGCGGCGGCTCCCTCCCGCGGCGAAGGGAGAAACGGCGGGTGGGCGGCGGCTCCCTTCCGCGGCGAAGGGAGGAACGGCGAGTGGGCGGCGGCTCCCTCCCGCGGCCAGACGACGAACGGCGGGGGGTGGGGGGCGCGGCGGCTCTATCCCGCGGCGAGAGGTCGTGCGGCCTGCGGCCGTGTTGTGGCGTCAGTTGGGGGAGAGGTCGTGCGTGGCTTGATGCGTTAGTGTTAGTGGCTTGTGGCGTCAGTCGTACGATGGTGAGGGTTAGCGATCGATGGGTTAGTGGCTTGATGCGTGGCTTGCAGCGTTAAACATCGGAGGATTAAGAGCCATTAGATTTTGATGATGAATGGATGTGATTATTTGAATCTGCCCCTTTCTTTTTTTTATAGTGGTAGTAGATATACAGATAGCTGTTGTCAGAATCTTGACGATTTTTGCTGGTGCAGAATATATTGAACCTTGCTCTCTTGCTATTTTTTGTTTGTTCTTTCTGGATATTGTGGATATATATGCTGACAAACAGGAACACAATCAACCGTCAGCAAACAAGATGACGTGTCAGTACTTGACGCCTTGGGTTTTCTTACACTATCTCCCTGATTGCTTGAGCTCGACGCCGTGTTCCCCTCCCCTGCACGCAACGAGCCTGGCTGTGAGGAAACGGTTGAATCTTAGCAGGCCTAACTGGATGGTGCTTTAGACATTGTGCATGCCAAAATTTGATTGTAGGCCAGACAATCAAACAAACCAAAACTTGTGGTGGAGCTTGATAACAGGCTCACCTAGATTCATGT
Organism: Triticum urartu; assembly: GCF_056163025.1. Lineage (NCBI taxonomy): Eukaryota > Viridiplantae > Streptophyta > Magnoliopsida > Poales > Poaceae > Triticum > Triticum urartu. The sequence continues at coordinate 538,008,331 of NC_141877.1, forward strand.
GTCTTCTGCTGGCACCGGACATGCAAGTTGTGATAACTCTCGCACATGTAAAGTTCACAAGCTCGGAGTGATTGGACCTATTGGCACATGGGTGCACTAATCTTGCTCCTAGGCATACAAAGGTAGTACTGCCTTCAGGTCAGGTTTGAGTCACAACGTTCCCTGTGCGTGCGGGCACTGGACATCCGAACTAGACCAGGATTGCTATTTCTTCTGCTGCTACCCAACCGCCATGGAAAAAGTTTGCATCCTGGAATTTTCTGATGCCGCTCATTCATATCTTTATCACCCTAACAACATATGGACCGTTATGATGCATTATCTTCTTCACGAGCCTTCCTCGCCACAAAGTAATAAAATAAATCATTTCAAAATGAAGCCAAGATTGCGAGTCTCACTGACTAGCCGTGACCTATGAGTAATTCAACATGGGTGTGTGACTGTGGTGCAAGTGGTGAGGAAAGTGGGGGGGGGGGGGGGGGGGGGGGGGAATGGAGCTACTCTTATAGGTCCACATGACCTTCAATATTTCCATCTGTCAAAGATTTGTGGCAGCCTCCAATGCTTTCTTTATGTGGCTCCCCGATAACCAAAAGTGATGGCACACTATACATCATTATGAATCTAAAAAACACATCATTATGTGTCTGACCTCACCTACCATGCATCGTGGTAAAGACTTATTTTCCACATTGTAAACAAATTAGTATTATGTACACTTGTCAGAGTAGTATGTGCCTTTACAACCCCGCAAAAAAAGGTGCCTTCACAAAATTCCGGGTGAAGACAAAAATGTTACTCAGTCCGTTCAGGTGCATAAGGCTAGTAATAGTCGGAGTAACTTAGGTAGTAACATAGCGCACTTTGAATTTTTTTTGCTTATGTGGCAAATAGTTAATGAGAAGTGATAACATAATACTATGTTACTGTAACATAGCACTTACCAAGACAACATTAGTCTACAAGCTATTAAATGAAGCCATATATGATACTAATAGTGTCATATACATGATACTAGTATAAGTTACTTCCCACTATGACCAGCCTAAGGGCAAAGACAATAGCACAGCCGGCTGCTGGTTGTACAGCAATGCCACATCATCATAAAGCCTTCTCTCATGTAGTAGTCTGACGTTTAGGCGGGCCATAGTGGGGGTAACATAAGTAGTATTACGTACTTGGGACTCGCAAACATGCTTATGTGGCAGGCAATTAAAGAAAAAAGAGATGATTATAGTAACATAGGTAGATATCGTAACATAATAAATGTGGTGCTATTATGTGTCATGCATGGCAATAAATGAAACCACCTATGATACTAATCTGTGATACTATGTACTATAGAGGTAGTAATATAGACTAGTAACATATGCATGTTACTAGTCTAAGTTACTCCCCACTATGACCAGCCTTAGGCTGGCTATTAGCTTGGCTCCATTTAATATTGCTTGCAAGTGCATATGATCTGCTGGGATGGAGAGCGCCGGCTCTAGCGCTCGCCGCGGGCTGGAAGCGGGCGCAAAGCTCTCGTATCTTGTGCTGCAGCCGGGCGCTTGACGAAGCACCCGTTCACTTCTCACTCCCTCTTTCTCTCCCCTCCAGGTGTGATTTGGCTGATGTGGATGGACTTATAGCCAGCTGAGTCAGCCTTACTATATTTGCTCTAAGTCATCTTATGTTGTGATCATGACCAAGATGGAGGGAAAAACAAGATGACTTAATGTTTATTTGCTAATTGGCCACTACATGTCGTGTTTGATAGTCTCAAGTCATTAAAAGCATGCACGCTCCACATCTTTTATTGGTCAATTCCTTTACTTATGTCAAGAAACAAGAAACAAGGTGAAAGTTAATGCACCGCGCCTAAGTGTTTTGAGATTATTTGGTTTTCTTATACACCTAGACGAAGGGAGTATGGACTTTGCAAATGTAAAACAATTTAAAATGTATGCTTATTATTACCCATCCTTTTCTTTGCTCAACCCAGGTGAACTCTTACCATTATAAAAAATATGTCAAAAATACACATTAAATACTCCAAGGCATGCATTCCTAGCAACCCTTAAAACTACTCAAATTTTACTTTGTGTCTCTATCTTCATTTTATATTTCTATGTTATTTAGTCATCTTGATTGTTGGAAATGGTTGAGACTTTCATTTTATATAGAGAGTGAAAACCCAAGCTAACGATTTTGTTATTGTTTATTTTGTCCCCAACTGAGGCTCTTTCAAGTTGTTTTTTTTAAATCTCTTGCATCTTTTAATCAGAAATTCGCACGAGCACGTGGGCGCAGGGTCACGCACCTGCCTAGGTGTGCCCAGTCGGACGATTTCTTCAAGGATGCGAAGTTGTTGGATTTCCCAGGAGGGCACAAACAAGTTTTTAAGTTTTAGTTTCTTAAACTTGGGGATTTTGTCATTCTTTCAAACAAGTTTTATTAGATAAAACTTGGTGAAGTTTTAAGAAGTAATCAAAATGTATTCAAAGGTGGTCGTATTTCAAAGTCCTCGTCACAAGGAACACGATTATATGAGGACGGAACTTAATTTGACTTTTGGTTCAAAAGATATAAAAGATTCAAAATCGAAAGCCAAACGAAAAATGGGGTGTGCCTGCCATAAATCATCTCTCATCTCTTTATGGCACTCCAACTTTCCTAGTTGACACCACCCAAATGCTCGTGAGTAGTCTCCAAATTCTAAGACCCTTGCTTCCTCGTAAATATTTCTAAAATGACTATAACTCCTAACTTTACCTAGGCCTTTTGTTAACAACCAGGACAAATCTTAGCCTCAAGTGATTTATGGTCCAAAGTCATGACATCGGTGTGGTAAGACTGTGGAGATGTTGTTGCGATGCATGTCCAATTTAGATGTATAGCACTGGGATTTTCTTCCTTCTTTCTAAGTCATTTTTATGCCATCACCGCATACATTTAAAAAAATAAGAATACATGGTTGTCATTCAACACGCTACTGCCATAAGGGCGAGCAAATCTGTCGCCTCCCAACTCCAGCCGCCACTGCCTCAGACCCCCTCCTCGTCACCATCCGGCAGCCCCGTCGGCAGCAAGAGGAGTGGGGACCCGTCGGTCTCGTTTTCTTTTCTTAGGTTTTTCTTCTTTGATGGCGTCGACGAGGTGGCGGCGGCAATGGCATGTTGGAATAAGGTCTCTCCGGTCCCTCCCTACCTTGATGACGTCTGATCCGGCGCTGATAAAGGGCATGTGAGAGTTTGTGTTCCCAAATCTGTTGGTTCCCTTCAGATCTTGGTAGTTCATGTCTCTTTCAAGGAGAGCTTTTGACTATCTATTGTTGTGGCGCCTTTGGTATCTTCTTTTGTGTTGTTCTGTGGCTTGACTTCATTTCTTCAACTCTCTGAACTGGTGGTGATGGATCGCAAGCCTGTCCTGCTTAGCATGATGCTCTAGCCGATGTTGTTTTAACAATTTTTGGATCTCATCTCAGGAGGCGAGTGGCTATTGCGGTCTTCAAAGCCTGGTATGGCAAGGGTGTTCGCATGTGTCACTTTTTGTTTGTTTTTAGTTCAGTGCAATTCCGAATCTCCGGAGGGAGGTGTACAATCAGAGAAAGAAGAAGACTAATATGCTTTTAATGTAATTATATTTTTTTACTGGTCTTTCTACGCTCAGATTCATTTCCATTGTACTAGCATTTGTTTTCTTAGATATTAATCAGATCTAAGATTTCCTTTGGGTGTCTATTAAAAAGGAATATATGGTTGTCAGCATCAATCAATGTGAGGTTGGGGATTATACTCCTTTTCATAGAAAGAGTAAAAAATGGTCAGCATAAAAATTGCGTATTAAAATAATGAAAACACTACAACATCATAGGTATCAAGAAAATGTGTTATATAATTCAAGAGATATCTTCCTCTCTAGGCTTATTTTTTAGGGAAAGCCATAATGGCGGTTTATATTTGGTGCGCAAAAAATGATACATAGTTTGTTAACACATCCACTAGAAAACCCGGAGGCTGTGATTTTCAAACAATGGTTGGAGAGGGCTCTAAGTTCCTAGCCAACAAATTTGCCGCCACATTAACCTCCCTAGGGCAGTCATAAAACAAAATGGAAATAAAATTGCTAAAAAGGAACATTCTTCATAAAATTGGGGCTGCATGTCCTAGCGAAATTCCACCACCTTACATGATCTCTACAGCCTCCATGTAGTCGGCCATGACACAAATTCTGTTGCACCCAACTTCATTTTCAAGGAGGAGCCCATCTCGTAGACCTCAAGCTTCCGTCGTAGCTGCATCGTCTACAAATGGGATATCACTGCATGATGCTGCCACAAAGAAACCGACCTCATCTCGAAGGATTGCACCCGTGCCACCTGCTTCCCTGTCGGATCAAAGGTAGCGTCGACATTGAGTTTGAGAATTCCCTCTGGTGGATTACCCCGACCATGTCTCTTTAACTTTGCTTGCTTCGAGTTTGCCTTGGAAAACCTTTTAGCAAGAGCAGATATTGCTTGTGTTGACCTGCTTGGTTCATAGACATGCTTGCCATGAGTGTAGCAGCGTCTTTCCCACCATACGTTCCATACTGTAGTAGCTACAAGATAGCTACACTGCACATCGGTAACATGGGCCATGGTAACGTTCGTTGGCATTAACAGATTGGCCAACACCGAGCCACTTTCCCTCTCCATGTCACATGCCTCCTGTACCACATCTTGAATCCCCATGAGCCTCCAAATTTCCTGTAGCCTAGGACACAGGAACATTGCATGTATAATGCTTTCACAATCTGAAGTGCATAGGGGGCGTTGAGAGGTCGTGATCATATGTCTGTTTGCGAAGACTCTAAGAAACGTACTCCATACATGTATTTTGATATTTTCCGGCACAAGCTACTTCCAAATGGTATGCCAAAATGGACTAGTAATTGAGGCTTGTATAGAGTTAGTCATCAACAACTTTCGTCTATGTTGATGCTCCCATTCTTCATGGTATGCCGATGTGACCGAAAATTTTCCACTCCTGTTAAAGTGCCATGATACGAAGTCATTCATCATTCCCAGAGCCAATGGATATTTAATATACCTTGCAAATCAATAGGCTAAAAAAACTCCGATATAAACTGTTCATCCTACACTCTGGTCTTTGTATCAATAAGCTCCTAAACTTTTGTGACCACAATGTTACCTCTTGGTGTCATTACCTTGTGTGTAGGGCTGGTTGGTATCCAGGGGTCTTCCCAAATATTAATTTCAGACCCATCACCAACTCTCCAGATATGCCCACACTTGAAAAACTAATACCACTCGAAAGTCTCTGCCACATATAAGAGCTCCCTTTCTTATGGCTCCAACACTGCTTTGCCAAAAGAGCTAGATTGAAGCAATGACCCACATTTTCCACCAAGCAAACCAGGCATGTGTTTTTCCAGATCATCATCTCCCCACTAGTATTTAGACATGGTTGTGATTATACTATTGCACAGCTCCATAGGATAACAATTTCTCCTTCCAACCTCTGATCTGCCTAGAACTCTATCAATGAGATGTTAGAAACTGTCTGTTTTGTCTACACTGACAAATGGAGGCAATCCCAAATATTTATCTGTAATGGCTTCCACCATGCTATTCAAAGCGGTGCATACCTCCACTCTCGTATCAACAAGGGCTTGGCTTCACTCACCAACTGTCCAGATGCTGCAAAATAATCATCCAGTGTTGTTTGCAGGCTGGTTGCAATGGCGCCATCTGCTCGGATGAGAATTAGCGAGTCATCCACGAATAAAAGGTGAGAGACCGAAGGAGCATCACGGCACACCTTGACTGCCATGATATTACTAGCCTCCTCCACATAACTGGTCACACTCATCAGCCCTCATCACAGAGCAAGAACAGATGTGGCGATAAAGGTCACCCTGTCTGAGTCCCTTGGATGAAATTAAAAAGTCGGTTAGTACATTGTTTACCCGTACCTGGTACTTCACCGAGCGTACACACTCGATGATCATGGCCACCCAATTTGGTGTGAACCCTAGGCGCAAAAGTATGGCCACCCTAGGCGCAAAAGTATGGCCACCAGGAAACTCATCCTCCCTAGGCTTTGCGCATGGATAGAGACGAGTCTTGTTTCAAGATGTTCTCTCGAGAGTTTGCCTCCCAAGACAAAACATGCACCGGTGCCTAGAATTAGACAAGATTTACAATCTAAACTAAACTCATATCTATTACGAGTACATCTATGTGCAACCACAACATATGCCTTTTGTATCTCACTTCATTGCCTTTTCCGTGCCCTAAATCTTACAGTTTCTCCTCCAGGGACAGTGGGAGGCAGGCTGGACCTCCATGCATCGGATAATTTCCTGGTGTCTCCTACTCCAAATGCATTCATTGGTATCTTAATCACACGTGATTGCATAACCACATTGTATTGCCTTGCGGAGAGCCTCGCCGCCATGAATTAAGAAAAAGATCATAACAACAGTACCTAAATTGTGAGTTTGCTCACTTTTTTCTTCTTTGGAGAAATATTGATAGAAAGTCTACTTGTGAATCGTGAGTGCATTCAACTGTGGTTGTGTGTGTGATGTGTGCGGGGAGGGGCATGGTGGGAGTGTGGGCACATCCAATATATAGGCCTCAACCCAATGACAAATAGCAAGAGGAGATTTGGAGTAAAAGATAGAACAAAGCACATCGTGACATAACCCCCTTCCTTCCCTCGCGTCGCCTTCCCTGGGCGATGCCAGGGGCCCCTCAACCAAAGCGCCGTAGGCCACCCCTCGCGCCTCCTCCTGCCACCGCTGCCGCCAGCGTGGCCCGCGCTGGCGACGGGCCCGGCGCCGAAGGCACCTGGGCAGGCGGAGGCTGCGGGATCCCATCTGAGGTGGCAGGGGCGGCACCTGTCATGGGAGTCCGAGGGCGGCGACCCTATGCCACGCGGCGATGGCTGCAGTTCCATGGCTGGCTGAGCGGCGGCCCTGAGATGGACGGCGGTGGTGGCAGCGCCCCATCTGGCAGGGTTGGCTGATCTGTGCGGAGATGGTGACGGCGGTGGCTGCGGATCCAACGCCCCGATCGGATCCGTAGCGGGGTGGCGTTGCGCCAACCGGCGGCGCGTGGAGGGACCGGTGAGGAGATGACGGATCTCCGCCGGAGTTCCGACGGCGGTCGTACGTCTTGGTGGCGAGGCTCCGCTCGGTTCCAGCCAGCCGAGAGAGATCGGGACGACTGTTGGGGAACGTAGTATTTCAAAAAATTTGGCTACGATCACGCGAGATCTATTTAGGAGAAGCATATCAACGAGCGGGGAGGGTGTGTTCAATATCTCGTAGACCGAAAGCGAAAGCGTTTAGTAACGTGGTTGATGTAGTCGAACGTCTTCGCGATCCAACTGATCAAGTACCGAAGACACGGCATCTCGGCGATCTGCACACGTTCAGCTCGATGACGTCCCTCGAACTCTAGATCCAGCTGAGCCTGGCTGTGAGGAAACGGTTGAATCTTAGTAGGCCTAGCTGGATGGTGCTTTAGACATTGTGCATGCCAAAATTTGATTGTAGGCCAGACAATCAAACAAACCAAAACTGCACCGTGCTGCCTGGCAGGGCAATATGCAGACTACCAAACGCGTTATAGAGAGCTAGGGCCACGCAAGTCAGGATGCCACATCAAGCGGCTGTATGTCTGGTAGAAAGTAGGACATCGACCTTTGCCTTCAGACTCCTACAAAAGGTATGGAATGAGTCGCCACTTAGCAAATTGGTTTGAGCTACAACATCTCTTGTGGTGGAGTTGGATAGCAGGCCCACCTAGATTGATGTGTCTTCTGCTGGTAGCGGACATGCAACTTGTGACAACCCTCCCACACGTAGAGTGCACAAGCTCGGAGTGATTGGACCTATTGGCAGATGGGTGCACTAACCTTGCTCCTCGGCATACAAAGGCAGTGCTGCCTTCAGATCCGTGAAAGGTATGAGTCGCAATATTCCCTGCGTGCGGGCATTGGACATCCGAACTAGACCAGGATTGTTATTTCTTCTGCAGTTACCGGACTGCCATGCAAAATTTCGCATCCTAGAATTTTCTGCTGCCGCTCATTCATATCTTTATCGCCCTAATAACATATATGACAGTCATGATGCATTATCATCTTGTTCGCAAGCCTTCCTTGCCACAGAATAATAAACCAAAACATTTCAAAATGTGGCCTAGATTGCGAGTCTGCTCACTGACTAGCCGTGACCTGTGAGTAATTCAGTGTGGGTGTGTGACTGTGAGTGGTGAGGAAAGTGGGGAAAATGGGTCGACTCATACACATCAATAACCAAAAGAGATGAGCACCGGACACATCATTATGCATCTAAAAAAATATCATTGTGAGTCTGACCTCACCTATCATGCATCGTGGTAAAGGCTTATTTTCCACATTGTAAACAAATTATATTATGTACACTTGTCAGAGTAGTATGCGCCTTCCAAAATTCCGGGTAAAGGCAAAAATGTTATGGACATTGCAAAACTAAAACATTTCTAGTACCCATCCTTTTGTTTATTCACCCAGGTGAACTATTACAATTAAAAAAATCAAAATACACATTAAATACTCCAAGACATTGATTCCTAGCAACCCTTAAAACTATTCAAATTTTATTTTGTGTCTATCTTTTTTTTAGAAAGGAGGCGCTTGCCCGGTTTTAGCGAACCGAAGCCTTACAGCATTTACAACAAAGGAAATAGGAGGTAGTAGTAGCAAAGAAAAAAGAAAGTTCAATACAGAGCCAAAGGGCCAAGGCACGAGGCCGAGCAAAATAACCTAAAGCAACCACAAAAAGATAGATCATGTCACAAAATAATCCGTCCCTGATGATCAGTGGTGTTACGCCGAAGCTTCGACACAAGAGCCTTGAGCTTGTCCAGCAGTACCTCAATGATGGATGCATCCTCTGACTTTATTAAGAGCTTCCATAGCTGCAAGAAAAATTGTCATTTTGTATATGGCATCAGCAACATGTTTGATGAATTTTCCTTCAATTAAAGCTTTGTTTCTGATATGCCAAAGTGCCCATGGCATGACAGCGAAGATTAGCCAAGTAATCCTACGGGTGCGTCCTGACAAGCTAGACGATAACGTGTGAAACACCCCATACAATGTCGGTGCCCAGCTGCAATGTGTGACATCGCGTATAGAACCCCACAAGAACTGAGCAACTATGCATTTGAAAAAATGTTACTAGTGTCTTCGATCACGCTGTAGAGGGGACATCGGCCGTCCCCTAGGCCATGTCGCTTTTGTACCAGAACACCTGTAGGGAGCCAGTTCCGCACCAGCTCCACCTGTAGGGAGCCAGTTCCAGATATCCATTGCTTGGAAAGGTGCAGCACCCTCATGCAAAGCGTGATACAAGGAACTAGTCCTGAACTGACCGGAAGGCTCTAGCTTCCACCGGAATTTGTCCGGCTCCGTAGTAGGTGAGATGGTTTGCAGTAAGACCACTAATTGGCCCCATTCTTGAATTTCTAACGGTCCTAGAGAGCGGCGGAATTGCGGACACAACTGTCCATTCCTCCAATTGTCGCTAACAAGAGCATTAGGGGCTATGGAAATTGCAAATAGCTGGGGAGAAATGTTGGCTAGTGGGTCTAGGCCGAGCCACACGTTTAACCAAAAGACGGTGGACTTGCCATTAACAATAGAGTGAATTGCACCCACTCGCAACAAGTGTCTGATCTTTCCTATTGCCTTTCAAAACTGGATCCGTTTCTACTAGAAGCCGTTGATACCGGGACATGCCTTAAGTACTTGTGTCGAATAATATCCAACCACAGACCACCTTGTCTAGTCAGAATTTTCCAGGCCCATTTAGTCATCAGACACCCTTCCATGTGTTTGGTATTCACAATACAGAGGCCCTCGACCTCCTTTGGTGCACGGATCGTACTCCAATGAACCATGTGACATTTCTGCTTCCCGAGTTATTTGCCCCAAAAGAACCGAGACCACACCGTATCCAATTTCGCGTGCACTCCGTCTTGGAGTAGGAAGAATCCCATGGTAATGATCAGAGTTGTTTTGCCACCCGTTGACTGGTATTTACCCACCCAAGGCTCCACTCGCTTAGCTACTCTTTCAGTAATGAATAGGAAGTCCTCGATGGTCAGATGCTTGTTTTTTTGTTTTTGTGGGCGTCAGATGCTTGTTTTTTTTTGTTTTTGTGGGCGTCAGATGCTTGTTTGTTAGAGGCATACCAGGTACTTGATTGGCACGGTGCCAAGTTTGCAATTCATAATATGTGGAAGCGTGAGGCGGTCCTCCAGACTTCCTTTTGTAACAAACTAGATGATTCCCCGCACGTTGTTGCGGGATTTATAGTAAGAAAAAATGGATATATGTTAGACAAATGAAAAATAAACCATTTGAATTTACCTTTTAAGCACATCGTATCGATGCAAAAAGAAAGCCATTTGATGAGACTGGACAATGCACGACTGGCTACTAAAGATTTCATTTAAAGAAATATGAACATTAGTCGATCGGTGCATGCTTCAGATTACAATGACTAAATATAGTGACCCTTTATAAGCTAAATATATATATAGTGACCCCGCCATCCATCTTTGCATCCAAAACATCTACGCACAAAGAACAATTACATGTATATATTTATGTATCAGAAATGAAATAGTCATTGGAAATTTCATTGGGAGGTAATCACTCTTCTTAGTTGCCTGCATCATAGCTCACTTTTTATCTTCATCTTGTGAGGACAACAAACAGTCAGTCACCAGGTGGTGGCATTTCAAAAGTGAAAAAAATAGTAAACGTTTAAGAAGAGTCAATGATAGTGAAAGCAGAAATATGCCCATTCATGTAGTACCATAATTTTTTCAAAAGAATTCAACCTCTACTACATTTAGTGAGGCAATATTAATTCAAATTAGCGAGAAGAATCCTGATGAAATAAATATAAAATAGTGATACTACTTGACTTAGTAAGGCAAGACCAGTCAACGAAGAAGGCTTTTAAATTTAGAGCGATGATGAACTTTGTTTCCATAATTACACATGGTATTCGATGAGCATTTCATTCTGTCCATTAATATTCATGGTTTGGGAAGTCAGGATAACCTGTTCCAACAACGATATGTATCCTAAGTCGAACAACTATGACAAAGAAGAGAGATAGTAAAATGAATCTTACAGATTCCGCAAAGTCGAACTTAAGAAATTCAATAGCAATCAAAGAATAAAAATCTGTAAAGGTAATTAAAGGACATGTTCTTACTTCGACAGATAGGGAAATGAGCATTAGAGAGCACATCCACCAAATTTGTCATCATATATAACAAATGAAAAATCATATGAAAATTACCGAAGATAGAGATTAGAAAGAAAAATAAGGAGTGATCACTACTGATGCTTCTCCATTGGAGTTTCGGCATCTTTCAAACAATCTGTATCCTGTTTCACAATACAATTTTTAGGTTCACGCAAGACTAATGAGAATGGACAGAAAAGATATGTTGATATTCCTCAAGTGTTTTTTTTTCACCTTCCTTCAACTGTTCAGACCTATACTTGTTATTCTCATGTGCGCATATATCCTGAGTAACTCACGACATTAACACATGAAAATGACTGGAAGACAGTTGCAAAATTCTAACAAAAGTAACCTGCAAACATCAAGATATTTTGATTATTCAGAAATACATTAAGCACGCACACCAGTAACTACAAATAGAAGATGTGTTGAACCACAAAGAAGATTATGGGCGTGATACCATAAAAAAGTTGTGCATTTTTGTAAGGTAATTTCTTCAGAGGTATTCTTTAGCGATGCACAATACTACAATCCGTGCGATGCAATCCTGCTTATAGAATGGCGGAGCAAGAGTTGCCTCAAGTGGATTGGTAGCATTGCCAATCTCAAAGGGATTCAGTAACTCTAACTGACGCAACCTGCTTGAGCAAATGAGCTCAGTAGCGAATCTGCAAATGAGTTTACAATCTCCCAGAAAGCAAAGTTTCCACTCAAAACTTTTCATAAAACATAAAGTAATCAATTGGGGGAATCAACCTGCAAGGAAGGGTATGCACGCACACAAAGATTTGAGAATACAATACCCAAACATCAGTACATGAACCATAGCCACTTAGGTAGTCATTGCTCGTGGGGAGTTGTGGCAGCATAAATTTGGTCATTACTTGTGGCTCCAAGGGCTGGGATCAGTGTACGCACGCACGTATCAGGTACAGTTGGCGGCAGACCCCAAGGTATAGGGCGGATGAGGCATACCATGTGGTGCAGATCTTGATGGATCGGTGATCGCGAATCGAGAACAATGGCGACGAGTGGTCAGCTGTTGAACATGGCCAGGTACTCAAGTAGGAGAAGGATTGCGACCCTGCGGGCTGTGGCTGAGCGATGGAGGCGGCGGGCATCTCCCATGGATGGACGTCTGGGTCTAGAAGCTTCCACACCCCGCCTCCTCCTCGTGATTTGCCATCAGACGAAGGGCATGGACCGTCATAACTTCCTCTCCAACAAAAGCGCTAGTCAATGTGGTGAAGGCAGAAGCTTAAAGGGAGAACTCTAGTGGAGATGGAAGCTTAAAGGGGGAGTCGCTCCATCTGCTATTCGGTGGGAAGATGAATACGATCTAGTTATGGGCATCAATGGGTGGGAGAGTTAATTTGGAGATGGGTGGGGGAATAATTGGGGAGAACTGAGCCGGGATTACTCCTCCAACGTGCGGACATCAGCGGAAAGAAAAACTCTATGGGAGAAACACGATGACGTGGAAGACAAATACGCTGATGTGGCACGATGATGATGTGGATAGGCTGCATGACTAGAGAAATAGAATAGTGGGGATGAACTATTTTTGTATTATAGATGCCTCATATTTATCATAATTGATTTTAAGGCCAGAAATAGGTTCAAAGTACATGAGAAAAAACTTCAAGTTTACTAGGCGAAAGGGGTCATTCTTAATGATGATCAACGTTTGTGTCTCTATCTTGGTTTTATATTTGTACGTATTTTGTAATCTTCATTGTTAGAAAAGGTTGAGACTCTTATTCTATACAGAAAATGAAAACCCAAGCTAGCCATTTTGTTTATTTATTTTTTGTCCCTAACTGAGGCTCTTCCAAGTTAATTTTTTAACTCTTACATCTCTTTATTGGAAATACGTAGGGGCACGCACCTGCCTAGCCTTGCTCAGCCGCAGGATTGCTTTGTGGTACACGAAGTCATTTGTTTTCCTATGAGAGCACAACAAGTTTTAAGTTTTAGTTTCTAAAACTTGGGGATTTTGTCGTTTGGTCGAATCAAGATTTAGCAGTTGAAACTTGGTGAAGTTTTAAAAAGTCATCGAAATGTATTCAATAATCGTATTTCAAATTTCTCAACACAAGGAACATGATTATATGTAAACAAAACTTAACTGGATTTTGGTTCAAAAGATATAAAAGAGATTTCGCCTCCCAAGACAAGACATGCATCGGTGCCAAGAACTAGACAGGATTTACAGTCTAAACCAAACAAAAGCCAAGGCACCGAGGAGGTTCGTACCCCCTCGCATCGCCTCCCCTGAGCGACGCGAGGGGCCCAAACCCTAGTGCCGCCAGCCCTCCCTCGGCCATCCTCCTGCTGTCAGCGAGGTCCATGGTGGTGGTGGGCCCGGTGCCCAAGTTGCTAGGGCGGGTGGATCTGTAGCGGGATCCCCCTGAGGTGGCAAGGGCGGATCTTGTGGTGCGCCCATGGGCAGCAGGTATGGCGGCGCCCCTAGCCAGCGGGATGGGCTTCCATGCGTGCATGTGCGGCGGCGGCCAGCGGGATGGCCTTCCGTGCGTGCATGTGGTGACGGGGGCTGGCACCCCATTGCTAAAGTGGTGGATGACTGTACCTAGGATGGGTCGCAGTGGCCCCAAATCTGGCGGCCCGTCCAGACCCATAGTGGCGTAGTCTTGGCCGACCAGCGACGCATGGAGGGACCGGTGAGGGGCGGCTGGAGGCCCTCTGCCAGCATTCCGGCGGCAGCATTCATCTTCGTGGTGAGGCTCCGTACGGATCCAATCGGCTGCGAGATCGGGGTGACGCGACCTCTGGTGAAAATCGTGCCGACTGTGGTCGTGGCAGCGTCTGTAACATTGTTTCCCTCTCGAGGCATCATCGTTGCAGGTTGCGGCACCACGCTCGGGATTTGGGGTGGGGGGATCCTAGATCTGGGTCTCCCAGATCGGACGATCACGGCATCTTCAATACCATGTCCCTCATGGGGTCATTGTTTTGGAGCAGAAGCTAGCTGGAGGGAGACAAGAGGAGGAGCGGTGTTACATCTACTGCAAGTCCGACGACAGGTCTTAGCGGCGTGGCGCAGCAGAGCTTCGGCAATGGGTGCGTGTGGATGTGCACGTGCTTGAGGGTGACACTGTCAGCTATCGTGGTGGCGTCGATAGCAGTATGGTTTGGCAAGTTGAACACGTTGATCGCTCCTGAAGATATAACGAGAGAAGATGGTGGCGGCGAATCTAAAGATTGCGCATGCGGGGCACGCCGCGGGCCGGCCAGCAGGGGGTGCTCTCGGCCCGATGCAAGGCAGCTGCGTGAGACGACCGGATTAGATAGTGCTCATTCATGCGGTTCGGGCACATTATCATGAGTGCAGGTGTTGTGCCTTTGTTTGCCAATTAGGTGGCTTCGGGTTAATCTATGTATGCATGTTCTCACACTTTGTTGAATAATAATAAAGATGGCTATATATCAATCGATGCATAGGCCGGGGCTAATCCTCCTTTAAAAAAATATGTATGCAAGCGTAGCACAGGCCTTCTTCAGATCTCTGCATTGCATTTGTAACGCCCTGAGACCGATGTGCCAGGTGTCCTCTAGTTATTCGCTGTTGTTTCTTTGTCATTGTTTGCATGTCATGCATTGCATATCATGTCATCATGTCCATTTCATTTGCATACGTGTTCATCTCATGCATCCGAGCATTTTTCCCGTTGTCCGTTTTGCAATCCGGCGTTCCGTTCTCCTCCGGTGGTCATTTCTACCTTTCTTTCATGTGTGGGGATTAAACATTTCCGGATTGGACCGAGACTTGTCATGCGGCCTTGGTTTACTACCGGTAGACCGCCTGTCAAGTTTCGTATCATTTGGACTTCGTTTGATACTCCAACGGTTAACCGAGGGACCGAAAAGGCCTCGTGTGTATTGCAGCCCAACACTCCTCCAATTTGGCCCAAAACCCACCAAACTCTGCTCCATCACCTAGAGCGTTCGATCACGATCGCGTGGCCAAAAACCGCACCTCATTTGGACTCTCCTAGCTCCCTCTATGCCTATTTAAAGGCCCCCCGTTTTTCGGATCTTCTCCTCCCACGAAACCCTAAAAAAATTCATCTCTCCGCCGCCGGACATGTCCGCCTCCTAGCGGACGAAATCGCCGCCGCCGCCTCAGCCAGTCCGCAGTCGACACGTGGCCGCCGCCGCCTACCACCGCCGCCGGCCCGCCCGACCCAGGCGAGGCCCTTCCCGGCCCATCGCCGCGCCGCCCGCGCCCTCCTCCTCCCGCGCGCCGAGCGCCTCGCCCCGCCGCCTCCTTCCTCCGGGCCGATCGCCGCGCCACCTTCGCCGGCCAGCTCCGGTCGCCCGAGCCGCCGGAGTTCCTCGCCGCCACCGCGCCTCGCCATCGCGCGCCCGCGCCGCGGGAGCCGCCGCCTCCATCGCGCCGCCCCACGCCGGCCAAGCCCCGGCAAGCGTCGCCGGATCCGGCTACCCCTGCGACCCCTCCATCTCCGGCCACCACCGCCATCGCCGGCCAACGAACCTCGATTTTCACGCGCGTGAACAGTGCATCGGGCCAGATCCAGATCTGAGACTACTCGGTTGACTTTTCCCCCTTCGAACCCTAATTTTTATGCTATCTTTGACCAGTGATATCTCCGCATCCGTAGCTCCGTTTTGGACATATAGCATATCAAAATGTTCGTCTCAGAGAGTACATCATTTCATTCCATTGCATCATTTTCATTTGAGTTCATCTTGATGCCCGAAATGCTGTTATAAGAGGGCTTCGTGAGTTAATTGTCAGATCTGCTAGTTCATCTTAGACTTTTGTCATTTTTGTCATGATTGTTGTGTGCATGATATGCCCGTGAGTCCTACATATGTTTTGTTAAAGATTTTTTTATCTTCCCAGAGGTGCAACCCATGCATTTTTGTGATGTGTGTGGTGACTTGTGCAAGCTTGCAAAGTGAGGCACCCGGTAAATCTGTTTTCAGGGACTTAGTAGTTTTCACTAAATCTGGGATTGTTTAGTTCATGATGCCATATGTTCATGCTGTTTCCTAGTGATCTATGCCTCTTTTAAGGATGATCAGTAAAGGAGTTTTGTTAATATTGTAGTGCTCTATCCATCCATGCCTTTGTTTGCATTTATGGAGCACCCTAGCTTGAGTCAATCGAGCTCTACTTTTGCTTCGTTGTGAATCTGGGCAGATCATCAACTTGTTTGCGATTTTGCCGATGTTATTGTAGTTGATCCGTGCACGCTATGCCATTGTTCTTGCCATGTCTAGCTAGCATTTTGTGCCTTCTTAATGGATGTATGCTTGCCTTGCCATGACTTGCACCGTAATGAGTGCATCGAGCTCGTTTACATGCCTTCGTGAGTTATGTTTCAGCATGTCTCACTTTTCACTAAGTCTGAAAACTGATTGTGTTTTAGCTATGTTCGTGTGCTTGTTAGTATATTTTGTGATCTCTTTTGGCTCAAGGTCACTAATGGACTTTTGTTAAGCTTGTTGAGTAGCTCAATGCCATGTCTTACTTTGTCATGTTCAGGTCCTGTAGCCTATTGTTTTTGTTGCTCCGAAGAGGGCTTTATGATCTGAAATTCCAGACAAGTGTTAATTTCACTAAGTCTGAGATCTGTTTTTCATTTGCGTTTTTTTGCCATGCTTGTTTGAACCTGTTAATGGATGAATTGGTCGTGGCTCAGTGTCAAAACAAAAGATAGGTAAACTAATCGTCTATCCTATTACATGACCGCCATCCAAACCGGTTGAAGATATCCCACGCTACCATCTCCCACCGGACAGATCCAGTAACCAAACGCTCCCTGGCCTCCGTCGGAGTGAGCAAGGACCACATACGGATCAGCGCGGTAGCCCGGAATAAAACCTGCAAAAAATGAATAGTTGTTGTTCTGTTAAAAGCCAAATCATTTCTGCAGTTCCAAATTGCCCATAACAACGCGCATACTCCTACACGAATGTGTCTAACTGTTTCGGACTCTATCCCAACAAGCCATATTCCAAATAACGCACTAACCGAATTTGGAGGAGTAATGTTAAAGGCAATTTGCACAGTGCGCCACAAAACTCTCGCCAACGGGCAATCAAAAAAGAGGTGCTCGATAGTCTTGTCCCGATCACAAAAACTACACCTAGTAGATCCTGTCCAGTTGCGCTTAACGAAATTATCCTTTGTTAAAATTACTTGTTTATGCACAAACCACATAAACACTTTAATCTTCAAAGGATCTCTGATGCACCTACATATCTAAATAACTAATGAAATCTCTCTCAATCATCTCTGGCTCTGGATTCTTGTGTCCACGGACATGACTTCAGTGCGTCGGATGATTTCCTGGTGTCTCCTACTCCAAATGCATTCACTCGTATCTTAATCACACGTGATTGCACAACCGCATTGTATTGCCGTGAAGGGAGCCTCGCCATCATGAATTAAGAAAAAGATAATAATAACAATACCTAAATTGTGAGTTCGCTCACTTTTTTCTTCTTTGGAGAAATATTGATAGGAAATCTAGACTTGTGAATCGTGAGTGCGTTCAACTGTGATTGTGTGTGTGTGTGTGTGTGTGATGTCTGCGGGGAGGGGCATGGTGGGAGTGTGATTTAATATATAGGCCTCAAAGATGTATCAAGTGTAACTTATGTCTAGTAATATCCGACCATGTATCATAGAATTCATATGGATAAGATTTTTTTCATATATATAGGCCACCTAGTGCATTAGTAGTAGAGACGCACAAATGATACTGCTTGGTCAAGAAAATTATATTATTCTCCATGGGTTGGAGATGGAGAGAGCAAATCCTTTGTAGCACGCAGCCACGCACTGACATCAAACATGTTGCTTTGATTGCCTTCTCGGTTCATCAACCCAACCAGAAACGACAAGAAGAGATTTGGAGTAAAAGATTGAACAAAGTCAGTTTTTTATTTAAATTGTTTGTTAAATAGTCTCCGCAACAATGGCTTATTAAATTTCATTTTTTGTGATATATTCTTATTTATATTGCTCACATAAATATCAATTGGTGTAGTACTTGATAACTTCTACATCCCACCTACACAAGTGTGTAAACCAAACTGGCACCCTTCCCTATGGCCACGTGAACCTCTGTATACACAAGTACAACATACTTCTTCAACTATCTACTGACTGCATCAGTTTTTATTTATGTGTTGCTTTTTGACAGGAAAAGAGGATTTGCATCGCTCAATGGTGGTTACAATTATCCATACACAGCTTAAAGATCTCTTCTGATCTGAGCGAAGCCATATTATTTTTGTGTGAAACGCAGTGCACCAAAAGGCTGCTAATTAGCATGGCTAGCCTTTGAATACCACTCCTCTAATATGAGCAATAACAGGGTTTCAAGAAATATTAGTATAACATAATCTCTCGCATGTTGGAGCGTCACTTAAATTTCATTCACCAGCAATATGTACTTGGACCAATTGCATCCCTGTTATTTGCCAAATGAGCAACTTCAGTCTTCAGTGCTGCCCGTCCCAGCAATGACTGGTACTTGAGTCAAATCGTTCTGTTATTAGGTATGTTTCAACTCATTCTGCACATGTCAAATTCGTCACAGCATCACTAACAGTGCTACAATATTCAGTTCAGCTTTGTTCACGCTCAGCTCCATCAGCCGGCTTGATGTCTGGCAACAGACGCTCTTACGCCGCAATGCATTTTGGTGGTTGGCAGTAGATGACATGACAACTTCTTATTGTTGATTTGGTGGTTGTATTCTTCACCTTGCTCTTACTCAGCGGACTTTCTATACACAACCATTAAGAGGCAGAGGCGAAAGCAATAATAATAAAACATTGCTTTCAGTACACATCCTCACCCATGCATATAATTGTACTATACTTTTTCTTAGTTTCTTCTTCCTTGTATAATAATCTCATAAAAGAAATGTCACGTCTCATAACGGGTAGGTGACTTCCTCTATTGGAGAGAAGCCAAAGAATCTCTTTGCTAGATGCACATGGTATTGGCAAGATTGTAGTCACGACTCCAGAGCAGCTCCGAAAACCCGCTGAATGTTCACCGACGATGATTCAAGAAAAAGATATACAATTTGATCAATGGTGTCCTCAGCAATTATTCAATATATCAAAAGAATTTTCTGTAAGCAACATGAGGGTTTACCAGATCTGTTGTTCTTACAAATGGGACTTAGTGCCGCTGTCCGGGATTTTTAGTCCCGTGAACAGGTTATAGGCGTGTCGTGATTTAAAGGCCGCATGCAAAACCCAACTTCTTTCCTATTGGTTGGTGCTCTCGGTAGTTTTTGCCAACGAAGACATGCAACTAGGTCAGCAGATACTCATGTGCATGCAGCCAATACACGTAAGACCACCCACAATAGAAGTAACATAAATGGTAACATCACACTTATTTAAGCAAAATAGATGATGTGACATGTAATTAATAAAGAAAGAGAGGCATGTAATAACATAGCTAGTTACTGTAACATCACACATATCAAAAAAGATGAGTCTACAACATAATAAATGAAGTGATGCATGACTGAACACATATGTTACTACCCACTATGGGGGTATTAACATATACATGTTACTACTCTAAGCTACTCTCCACTGTGACTAGTCTTAGCAAGCGGCCACGTCGCATTAAAGGGACACCGAGGCAGAAGCATTTTGCATGCTATGTCGCTATGGCTGCTTAAGACTCTCACGGATGGCTATGCGCACTTAGGCATCTTGGTACCTGCGTTTTGGTCTAGGGCTGTTTCAACCCGGACGGAGGTACTGTCATGGATCTAAGACTGACAGTAGAATGGGGGTAAGTATGAGGAGGCAAGATCCTAGCTATGGAGTAGTTGTACACACAAGTTTTACGAGTTCAGGCCCTTCTCGGAGGAAGTAACATCCCTACGTCTCGGTGCCCTGAGGCGGTCGACTGAATTATATATGTGTGTGTGAGTTTACAAAAGTGCGACCGCTGTCCCAGAGGAGGGGGTGGTTTATATAGAGTGCGCCAGGACCCCAGCTCCCCTCCGTTACACAGGGTTCAATGTTCATAAAGGTGGGGCGTTACTGGTAACGTCTACAATAAAGTGTTATAAATGCCCATAAAGCTATGGTATAAGTCACAGCCGTTGCAGAGTGGAGGGATTCTCATCTTCTGGTGGTCGAGTGTCTTCAAGGTGGTCGAGTGTCTTCAAGGAAGTCGAGTGAGCACATCTTCATGGTCGAGTGGATGATGTTTTCTCTTCGAGTGCTTCTGATTCTTTGTAGAGATGTCCTTGGGGAGGGTATCTGGACATATCCATGACCCTACCCTAGGTACATAGCTTCATCATTAGCCCCCGAATGGATCAGGATTTGAGTGGGGAAAGAGTTGGGAACACTTCCGACCCATTCTTTGTGCTACGAGTATATCTCATTCTGGAACAATGAGTTGAGGTGAGGACGTCGACTCCTTTCTCAGTCGCCTTGGTCCATTCTTGGTTTGTCGAGTGAATTTTCACGGTAGGATTCCGAATGATGATGTAGAGGATGTTTGTCTTCAGTCTGACAGGTTGTTCTGCTCTCCGCGGATCTCGCGGGATTCGAATTTTGGGAAGGGCGCCAGACGAACGGAACCGAGCTTATCGGGAAGGATTAGGCAAGTCTCCTCGATCCCCGCGCCACCTTTTTCGTCATGTATTGCGCGCGCGACTGTTGCGGGATTTGTTTAGATTGCCTGGGTCCACTAGTCAGTCACTCGGATGACGACCTTATAAAAGGCTTCGGACCAGGTCTCTGCCCCGTGCGCTCCCATTCTCTCTTCTTCTTCTCTCAATCTCTCCGCCACGCTCGCTTCCGCCCTCGTCGCCGAACCTTTACTCGAGCTCGACCCGCCGCCCTGGGGAAGGAGAGGACGGTGGCACTGGAACGCGCGAAGAAGGCGACAACGAAGGCGAAGGGCAAGCGGACCAGCCGGGGCGGATCCTCGTCGAGATCCGGCCTGCCGGCGGGCTGGATCCAGGACGACTGGATCCGCTCGACAATCACCCAGGACGACCTCGACGACCTGGTGGAGGGGGGACTGATCCCCCACAAGTCAGCACGGCTCCCGGGGAACAAAACCGAGCCGCAGCCGAGGGAGGGTGAGTGTGTTCTCCTACCCATGTAGATCGCGGATTCTCACTGCCTCCCCATCCTTTCTTCCGGGGTTTTTTGAACTTCTTTGGGGCTCAACTCCACCATTTCACCCCAAATACCACAGTCTATCTGGCCGCTTTTGTGTCGATGTGCGAAAACTTCTTGGGTTGTTGACCGCACTAGGGCCTTTTCAAACACATCTTCACCTGCCGATCCCAGTCGGTCAAAAAGGCCAAGTCGAGTGACGAGAAGACACAAGTGATCCAGATGTGCGGGGGTCTGGGGATCCAGATGAGGAGCAAGAGTACTTTCCCAGCCATGATTCTTCCCGACTCGGTCCGGGGCTGGCAGTCGACTTGGTTCTACTGCAAGGATCAGCCGACCCCGGGCCAGTCGACTGGACTTCCTCCTTTTTCTTTGGCTCGAGTGGAGAAGCCCGCCCCCCTGAAGGTAGTTCCATAAGAGAAGGCGCAGGTCAAGGTGCTGGTCGAGCGGGTCGTCCAGCTTGTTCACGACGGGGTGACCGGGATGGACCTGCTGGAGGTCTTTCTCGGTCGACGCATCCAACCTCTTCAGGCGCGCGATCATTCGATGTGGATGTACTCTCTGCTCGAGGATTCCACTCGGATCCACCCGGAGGACGTCAGCGAGGATACCTTGGAGAAGTGGTTGATGGGGATCACCAGCAACAAAGACAACCCTCGGGGGTCTAGGAGGGTGATTCCATTCGACAACTCACACCAGCCGGAGCAGGTATAATTCTGTCTTATCAAATATCTTTTCGATTCACCGAGTGAGATCTTGTTTATGGTCGATTGAATTTCCTCTGATCGTTGTCCTTTCAGGCCCTCATCGACATGTACTCAATGCCCGACGGAGTGCAGGACCAGGAGGCTGAGGAAGAAGGGAGCGGTGGCCAGAGCGGCGAGGAGCATTCGGAGGCCGAGGAAGACGAGGAGAGCGACCAATCGACTGGTGACAAAGAATTCGACTCGCCTCCTCGCAGGGAGAGGAGATCCAAACAAGCCCACGACCCGGCGAGTGCTCCGGACTTAGTGGCCGCGCCGACTGGTCAGTCTTCGAAGCGTCCTAGGACGTCTTCCCCGATGCCGACTGAAAAGGCTCCAAAGCAGTCCAAAGTTGCGCCGCCTCCAGCGCCGAAAGTGCCGAAAGCCACCTCCTCCAAGCCGCCAAAAGCTTTGCCCAGGATCAAAGTTACCGTTCCTACTATCTCCGGGTAACCATCTGACTTGTCTTTCTCGTCGACTCAATTAACCGGACGTAATCGATTGAACGTGGGTCTTCGCAGTGCTGCTACGTCAGGAACCTCTTCTCTCCAATACCGGGACGAGGAAATGGAAGATGCAGTAACCTCCAACCCAGGTATAATCTCTTGCGATTTGATTCTTTGGTCGATTGCGTTCGAGTGGCTCACTTGGGGTCGAATGATCTGCCTTGCAGCTCCACCCAACGTCATCGATCTTCCAGATGACGACGAAGATGTGGCTCTTAAGCCCAGGAAAAGCAAGAAGGTAACTGCTGGTAGGATGTCTCGGCAAGAAACCACTACGACACCTCCCGTCCGTCAACTTGAAGACGCGGGCAGGGCTTCTGTGACCTTCGCCGCACCTTTGTCGACTGGGCCTCCCGCACCGTCGACTGCACCTGTGATTCCTTCAGCTGTCCAGCTCCAAGCCGCCGCACCTAGGTCGTCTGCCCACTTTTTCACCAGCTACCCCATCCCGGACAACCAGTCGAAAGCGGCTGCGGAAGCCATTCGACAAGCTGACATGATCATGGAGCGGGTGAAGACAGTGCATGAGAATAGCCAGGCTGCCTACGACGCTAGCGCTGCTCTTCGGGCCAATATCCAGGTGAATAAACTTTCCGACTGTTTTTGGTCTATGAGGAAATGTTACTCGAAAAATCTTCATCTACACAATCTCCTGTTGTTTTCGTCGAATTAGAGCACCCAGTGGGTGTTTTGTTGATTTTGGTAGTTTCGCTCTTCTACTCGATCTGGGCGAGTGGAATCAGAACCGGTGGGGGCACGATAAGTGCACCCACTGGGTGTAGTCCTCGAGTCCGCGGTCGACTGCTGGCAGTCGACTGGGGTCTGGGTTCTTCTTTCCTTGCTTTTTTACTCCTTACACTCGACTCAGGCGGACCGGTCGAGTAGTTTCATTCTTCCACTCGGTCTGGGCGAGTGAGATCTAAACCGGTGGGGGCAGTCGACTGGGGTCTGAGCAGTTTTTTTAAGTTGAGTCTTAGTCAGCGGGGACACGCCAAGTACACCCGCTGGGTGTAGCCCCTGAGACCGCAGTCAATTGTGTGCAGTCGGCTGAGGTCCAAGCGAACCTCTTTAGGCTTTATTCACTCGGAAGTAAACAACCTTTGGCCTTATCAACTGATCCGTCTTTTGCCTTCTACAGACGTCTTGCACTCTTATTTCTACGTTTGCTGAACTTGAGGAGAAGCAGAGGCAACTCAACCTCGACTTGGAATTAGCCCAGCAGAATCTGAAGAAAGCTCAAGACGAAGCCGCTGGTTTGGAAGGTAACTGACTGTCGACTGACTTTCAATACATTTCTTTGATCTCTTCTTTGATTTGATTGCTTCTTTTGCAGAGAAAATGAAGTTGGCTCTGGAGAAGAAGGACTCGGACCTCGCCGCCACGCAAAAAGCAGCTCAAGATAAAACTGCTCTCGCAGACCAGAAGCTTGCTTCAATCGGGACGCTGGAAGAAGAGGTGACCAAACTAAAATCTTGTCTTAATGAAGCTAACCACGAAGTGACCAGTCTGAAGAAGGACAAGGTCGCCCTGAATGAAAAGCTGGATTCTGCGATCCGCAAGAGGAATGACACGGAAGCTTATCTGAGGACTCTTGCTAAGAAGCTTTATCTCACGCTGGAAGGTATTTCTTTTAATCCGACTGTGTTGATGATTGCGATCGGATCTTGCTTGGTCGATTGACTATTTTTTGCTGCAAAATTCTGTCAAGACTTCGACGAGGAAACTGGAAGGGTCGAGACGGGTCTAGACCCTATCGCTTCTCTAGTCTGCGATGCAACTGCAATGAACGTGCTCCGACTGGAGTCCCGTATCGCCAGCGCCATAAGCTACCTCGCGCGCCTGAAGGAGGTAGTCTCCCAAATCGACTCATCGCTTTGGCCGGGGGTGACGCTGCAAGACGACTTGGAATCCTTGATGACTTGACTGAACGAGATCCCTGACCGAGTGCAAAAATGGAAGAAATCCTCCGCCCGGTGTGGTGCTGATGTGGCGCTGTCCTTGGTGCGATTCCATTGCAAGGAAGCTCGTGAAGACAAGATGGCTGCGATCAAAGTTGCTAACACCAAAAAGCATGACTTCCAGTCCTTCATGGAGACTTTCATTGCTGCTGCCACTCGGATCGCTGATGGAATCGACCTAGACTCAGTTGTGGCGCCTGCCAGCCCTCCTCCGGCCGAGTGAACAAACTTATGAAACTTGAATCTGCTTTAAATTTGCCTCGGAATGCCGAGTGACTGCTGTAACCGTTGAACTCCTTCGGGCTTGATGCCCGAGCACTTTTGATTTGCTGCTTGGAACTTTTAGGATTTATTTGAATTTGGTTTATCTCCGAATGTGCTTGTGTTTGCCTTCGAATGGACTTTACTCACTACTTGGAATAGTCTTTGTGCTGGAGACGCAGCTCTGAGGGGGCAGCTCCAGTCGACCCGCGCTTCGTCGTCCTCGCGGATAGGGATGGAGCGGACGTTGTATTTGCGTTGTAGCTCCGAAGGAGAAGGTTGCAGTCGACCTGCACCTCGTCATCCTTGCAGATGGGGATGGAGCGGACGTTGTATTTGTGCCGTAGCTCCGAAGGAGAAGGTTACAATCGACCTGCACCTCATCGTCCTTGTGGATAGGGATGGAGCGGATGTTGTACTTGTGTCGCAGCTTCGAAGGAGAAGGTTACAGTCGACCTGCACCTCGTCGTCCTTGCGGATAGGGATGGAGCGGATGTTGTACTTGTGCTGCAGCTCCGAAGGAGAAGGTTACAGTCGACCTGCACCTCGTCATCCTTGTGGATAGGAATGGAGCGGACGTTGTACTTGTGCCGCAGCTCCGAAGGAGAAGGTTGCAGTCGACCTGCACCTCGTCATCCTTGCAGATAGGGATGGAGCGGACGTTGTACTTGTGCCGCAGCTCCGAAGGAGAAGGTTACAGTCAACCTGCACGTCGTCATCCTTGCAGATAGGGATATGTTTCAAACTTAGGCGAGTACTGGACTGTAGCTAAGTCTCCTAGTGAGAGAACTTAGGCAAGTGCTGGACTGCAGCTAAGCCCCCGAGTGGGAGGGTTGCTCTCCACTCGGTAGGATTTTTTCAAACTTAGGCGAGTACTGGATGCAGCTAAATCTCCTAGTGGGAGAACCTAGGCGAGTGCTGGACTGCAGCTAAGCCCCCGAGTGGGAGGGTTGCTCTCCACTCGGCAGGATTTCTTCAAACTTAGGCGAGTACTGGACTGTAGCTAAGTCTCCTAGTAGGAGAACTTAGGCGAGTGCTGGACTGCAGCTAAGCCCCCGAGTGGGAGGGTTTCTCTCCACTCGGTAGGATTTTTTCAAACTTAGGCGAGTACTGGACTGCAGCTAAGTTTCCTAGTGGGAGAACTTAGGCGAGTGCTGGACTGCACCTAAGCCCTTGAGTGGGAGGGTTGCTCTCCACTCGGTAGGATTTTTTCAAACTTAGGCGAGTACTGGACTGCAGCTAAGTCTCCTAGTGGGAGAACTTAGGCGAGTGCTGGACTGCAGCTAAGCCCCCGAGTGGGAGGGTTGCTCTCCACTCGGTAGGATTTTTTCAAACTTAGGCGAGTGCTGGACTGCAACTAAGTCTCCTAATGGGAGAACTTAGGTGAGTGTTGGACTGCAGCTAAGCCCCCGAGTGGGAGGGTTGCTCTCCACTCGGTAGGATTTTTTCAAACTTAGGCGAGTGCTGGACTGCAGCTATGTCTCCTAGTGGGAGAACTTAGGCGAGTGCTGGACTGCAGCTAAGCCCCCGAGTGGGAGGGTTGCTCTCCACTCGGTAGGATTTTTTCAAACTTAGGCAAGTGCTGGACTGCAGCTAAGTCTCCTAGTGGGGGAACTTAGGCGAGTGCTGGACTGCTGCTAAGCCCCCGAGTGGGAGGGTTGCTCTCCACTCGGTAGGATTTTTTCAAACTTAGGTGAGTGCTGGACTGTAGCTAAGTCGCCTAGTGGGAGAACTTAGGTGAGTGCTGGACTGCAGCTAAGCCCCCAAGTGGGAGGGTTGCTCTCCACTCGGTAGGATTTTTTCAAACTTAGGCGAGTACTGGACTGCAGCTAAGTCTCCTAGTGGGAGAACTTAGGCGAGTGCTGGACTGCAGCTAAGCCCCCGAGTGGGAGTGTCGGTGTCAAAACCGGCGGATCTCGGGTAGGGGGTCCCGAACTGTGCGTCTAGGCCGGATGGTAACAGGAGGCAAGGAACATGATGTTTTACCCAGGTTCGGGCCCTCTTGATGGAGGTAAAACCCTACGTCCCGCTTGATTAATATTGATGATATGGGTAGAACAAGAGTAGATCTACCACGAGATCAAGGAGGCTAAACCCTAGAAGCTAGCCTATGGTATGATTGTTGTATGATGAAGTTGTCCTACGGACTAAAACCCTCTGGTTTATATAGACACCGGAGAGGGTTAGGGTTACACAAAGTCGGTTACAATGGTAGGAGATCTTGAATATCCGCATCGCCAAGCTTGCCTTCCACGCCAAGGAAAGTCCCATCCGGACACGGGACGAAGTCTTCAATCTTATATCTTCATAGTCCTGGAGTCCGGCTGAAGGTATAGTCCGGCTACCCGAACACCCCCTAATCCAGGACTCCCTCAGTAGCCCCTGAACTAGGCTTCAATGATGACGAGTCCGGCGCGTAGATTGTCTTCGGCATTGCAAGGCGGGTTCCTCCTCCAAATTCTTCATAAAAGTTTGTAAACACCAAGAGTAGTGTCCGGCTCTGCAAAATAGGTTTCCACGTATTGCCACAGAGAGAATAATATTAACACAAATCTAATATGCCGACTTATTCCGCAGCGTGACATCACACTACGGCCAAGCCTTTATTCGAATCGTTTTCACTTTTCCACCTCAGCGTGTTTTGCGAGGCGGTTTCCTTGGCACGTCTTGTCAAAGCAGAGATCGTGTCCCCATTATTTACGGGATTCTCATCAATACGGACGTGGGTAACCCAATCGTGCCCATTAGCATGTCTTCTCGATTAAAGGCGAGTCCCAAACGGTTACGGGGAGGGCTCCTGGTATTGAACCTCTTATAAAGAGACCAGGGCCTTACTCCTTTTCTCCAATCTCAAAACAAGTTCGCCCGTCGCCTCGAGTTCCAACACCCTAGGCTCCAGATTCCAGGTGCCTCGGACCTTCGACAATGCCCGGTTCCGACCTTCAAGGCCGATGGATGCCCGGAGGAGGACGTGCTAAAGTTGAGAGAGGCTAAGTTCTTGACCGCCGAAATTTCGCATAGGTTGCATGCTCAAAGGCAGGCTATTCCCAGTCCCCAGCCCGGTGAGAGCGTAGTGTTCATGTCCCACTTCCTTCGGGGGTTAGGCTTCCCGATGGATCCCTTCGTGAGGGGGCTGATGTTCTATTATGGACTGGAATTTCATGACTTAGCTCCGGAGTCCATCCTCCACATTTCTTCATTCATCGTTGTGTGCGAAGCGTTCCTCCGTGTTACTCCTCACTTCGGATTATGGCTCAAGACTTTTGGAGTGGAGCCGAAGATGATCAAGGGACGGCACGCAGAGTGCGGAGGCGCTGTCATAAGTAAGAATGATGATGCTCCATGGCCCGAGGGCTCCTTCCAAGAGGAGCTCGGCTTGTGGCAACGAGAGTGGTTCTATATCACCGCTCCCAGGAGCACCAAGTGGGTGGCGCCTCCTGCCTTTCGCTCGGGTCCCCCACCACGGCTAGTGTCATGGGTCAACAAAGGATTAGATTGGGGGTTATCCAAAGACATGCCCCTGTTGCAGGGCCGCATTAGGGATCTCTTAGAAAGAGACCTCAACCTGGTCAAGGTGACGCAGGTCATGCTGATTCGCCGAACACTGCCCGGCAAACGTCGCTCCCTTCGTCTGTGGGAGTTTAATCCGGAGGGACCACGAGCTCTCCAGCATTTTATGGGCGCAACGCCCGTGGAGATGTATAAAATGTTCTTTGGATCACAAGCAATGTGTCCAGATTTGACCGAGGACGTAGGTTTAAGCTGCAATCGCCCGGATACTCCAGTAAGTAACCTTGTGATCGGACTCGCTATCCGTAAAATTGTCATAAATTCGCCCCTAAAAGAGTTGTCCTTTTAAACAGGAGTGGATAGTGAAGGCAAAGCTGATCAGGTGTCCGGCTCCCCTTCTTGAGACCAGGCCGGATCCCGTGCTAGTCAGGATGTTGAAGATCGTGCCTTTGGAGGGAAGTGAGGGGGAGGACAAGGAAACTATGGCCTCCTCGAAGGAGGCTGCTTCGAAGGGAGGAACCGACAATTCCTCTCCTAAGGGGAAGAAGAGGGCCGCCTCTGACGACCCGGAGACCATGGCCTCAAAGCGAGGGAAGAAGTCCTCGTCAGAGGGTCCGACGCCGGGGAGATCCTCGGCCGAACTACGCCCTCAAAGCGATCAGCCCTCCAGCGAGCCATAAGTACAGAAAGATTTTCCTTTAGAGGGATGAGAGAAATCCTTGCTTTTTATCTGAGAAGATTAACCAAAATTTTACTTTGTAGCTCGGACCTCAGCCCTTCTCAGCAGAGCTCATCTTCGAGGGATCTTCTTCCGGAGATGATGGAGAGTGGAATGCCTCCCCCTGCCGTACCGCCTGGTGAGGCGGGCGACCCTGAGGTGTCGTCGCGGAGGGTTTCTCCGAATCCGGCAGGGGTGGAAGGTAGCCATATGTCCCCCCAAGGTTCTCCGTGTCCGGCCTTCGATGGAGGTCATAGGACGAGTCCGGCACCGTCCGATGCGCGGTCGGAGGAGCTGATGATTCTACTGGGCGATCTTCTATCTCAGAGGAGCACCGTGCATTGATGGGTACGGTGATTGGAACGATTTCGTCCACGGAAAGCGGATTGCATGAGGCCGTCAGAAGTTTGCTGACGGGTTTTGAGGTACGTTTGATAATGTACTTTTTGTCAGTTGTGCATAAACAAGATGCGCCCTGTGTAGATAGTAGCCCCTGAGACTCTGTGCGTTGTCAAAATTGACAGCGCGCAAAGGATCATAATCCCAGGTCTAAAATGTCGCCTTTGTATACAGGTGGCGAAGTGTCTGGAATCGAGCCGAACTGATGATTTTGCCGAACTAAAGCGGCAACTTGACGTGGCAGATGCCGACATCGTGCTTGTAAACGAGCGGCTTGATGAGGCTCAAGGTATGCAATTCCTCGGGCAGCATCTGGTAAGAGGAGCTTTATGCCAGTATCTTACAATGTGTGTGCTTGACGCAGATGGTGCGGCCGCCGTGGAGAGTCTTCGGGCGGAACTTGCCTGAGTTAAGGAACAAGCCAGGAAAAGTGATGCGGCTACCGAGAAGGCCCTTGAAGAGCTGAGAGCCGAACAGGCTGCTCACTGCCGAAGCAATAAGGAGATGGCCGTGAAGTTAAAAAGTGCTGCTGACCGTTGTAAGTTTCTTGAGAAAGAAGACCGGGCAAGACAGACGGACTTAGAGAAGGCCGTTGCTGATGCCAAGGACGCTCGCTCTGCGATGAGAGCTGCGAAGGAGGAGCTGCGTCAGGCCGGACAGATTGCGGCTTGAAAGCCCTTTATGCTGCGGAGGAAGTTTTGCGATCCGAAGTTTGCTCCGTTGGACCAGATGTGGAGTGCGGAGGACACCTATCTGGATTTGGCAGCGAGTGCTGCTGATGCGACCGAATACTTTCGAGATCAAGAAGATCGCGAAGTGGAAAGGCTTTTCTGGTCGCAGTTCCAGAATCCAGAGCGTCCACCGGTAGTGGACGATCGTCTGGCTCAATGGGCTGAACTGAATAGATTGTCCG
This sequence comes from Triticum urartu, assembly GCF_056163025.1. NCBI lineage: Eukaryota > Viridiplantae > Streptophyta > Magnoliopsida > Poales > Poaceae > Triticum > Triticum urartu. Next base: position 538,038,819 of record NC_141877.1, read on the forward strand.
GACTCGCCATGAAGTACGTCATGGGTCATCTGTGGCCAGGGAGATCGGAGCCGAAAAGTTATTTTAGCTTGGTGCAACAATTCCTTGACGCGGTGCCACGTATCAATGCAATGAAGAGGTCAGCATGCATAGAGGGCGCACGGATGGCTCTTGCCCGTGTCAAGACATACTGGGCAGAGATGGAGACCACCGTTGTTGCATCCCGAGATTCGGACAAAAGCCGAGTACCCTCCGAGCACTATTTTCAGGAAGTCCTTGAAGGCGCTCATGTAATAGAGGCGCAATGCTCGAAGGATGCTATGTTCTGATAGCATATGTAATTATAAAGCAATATTTTGATGAATTGTAGTAGCCTTTTATACTTGTGCCTTCAAGTATTTGGAACACCTCCTGTGCGGCCGTTTTAAGATATATATACAAAATCTGAAAGATTGCAGTTGTTGGCTTCAGCCCCCACGCACATAGTGCGGGGGTGCTCGCAGAAGGCGCATTTTCACACTTAATCCAACGTCTTGGTCCCACAAAGGAGGTGATAGCGCAGCGAGCTAGGCAACCGGACTATAATGCTTTAACACTTTCACTTAGCCATAGGAGCTTGACAATGGGACTATTTAGGTAGCCCCTGGTGCCGACTGCGCTCGCCCGAATTCGGGGCGCGTATGTGCCTGGCCAGGAAACGACCCTTCGTTAATGCGGAGGAATCCTACAGATTCCGGAGAGTCATCGAGTGGTTGACCAGTCTCACGCCATATCATGACAGTCGGTTTTCGGCTTTCTCTACTGAGGTGCTCGCCTGGCCGAACCAGGGCACAATCGCAGTAGTTCTCCTGGTGCCGCCTTAGTCGATAGAGCGGAACGTAAGGCGGCCGAACACAGGAGCCGGGCAACCCAATATTTGACCAAAATCATGACTCGGAGCTGATGCGTATAAGGCCAAACTCGCGACGCCGAACACTCCCTAAGGTATTTGGTCTTTATGAGAGCGGGCGAGGTAACACTCTGAGGTATAAGCCCCTAGTGTCCAGGTACGCGCAAGAATTCTGACGTGGCCACATGCCAAGACGCCAGCCTCCTCCTTGGTCATAGAAACAGGGGATGTGTATCAACAAGAGACAGTAAAAAAGGTTTAAGCGGGGTCTTAATCTGAAAAGAATCCTTGGAACGGGTCCCTACTGCACGTCTGCGCCTGTGTCTCCGTTGTGCCGTATCCTGGACGGGCACAGCACGACGTTCATCTGTAAAAAGAGAGCAACTTAGTTGAAAAAGGGCCGTGCCGAACAAAAGTTATATGAAATAAACAAAGTGTAAAGTGAAATATGAAAAATTGAGCTTTATTGTCTCTTATTTTATACGTGTGAAGCCCCTAGTGCAGGGGTATATGGCCACTAAGCCTTTATCAATGATACTTTTGTGCTGGACTCGTCTATCCGTGTCCGTGGTCTTAATGACCTGTTCCGTTGTTCTGGCTGGTGAAGCCATTGTATTGTGGGGCTCTTAAAGCAGCCGCACAATCCTCCGCTTGGGGGAGGTGTTCTCACTGCTTCCCCTTTAAGGAGATGATGTCGCGTGGACCGGGCATCTTAAGCGTAAGAGATGCATAATGCGGTATTGCGTTAAAGCGGGCGAAAGCTTCACGTCCCAGTAGTGCTTGGTAGCGACTTGAGAATGGGACGATGTGGAAAGTCAGCTTTTCACGACGGAAGTTATCGGCAGAGCCGAAAATAACCTCGAGCCAGAGAAAACCCATGCAATGGGTGTCCGGACCTGGCGTTACTCCTTGAAAGGAGGTTTTGCTGTGGCGAATTCTTTTTGGGTCGATCCCCATGTGGCGGATTGAGTCCTGATATATCAGGTTGAGTCCGCTGCCACCGTCCATAAGGACATTTGAAAACTGGAGTCCGCCAATTATTGGATCGAGTACCAGGGCAGTCCAGCCTGGGTTCCTGATACTTCTAGAATAATCCAAATGATCGAAGATGATTGGTTTTAACAACCAGTGGCGGGATTCCTTTGGGATAGGCCGTGGGGCGCGTACCTTTATGGGCGCCGCACGTTTTGTTATGTGGAGTAAGTTTACTGTTTTTACTTCTTGTGGGAAATTCTTTTGTTTCCTGGTACTCTGCTTTTGGGTTTGTCCTCGTCTTCGCTTGGTGTGTCGAGCCCCTTGTGTCTGGCGTTGAGTCTGCCGGATTGTTTGAAAACCCAACAATCTCTGTGGGTATGGTTAGCAGGCTTTCCGGGAGTGCTATGTATTTGACATATCCTATCCAAGATTTTCTTTAGGTTGGATAGGTCGTCCCTGTTATCTTGGAGGGGCGGCTTTTTCTGATTCTGTCGTGAGCTTTTGAATCCGGCGTTGACTGCCGTGCTCTTCGGACTTTTTTCCTTAGTCCGGCGACGGTCCTTATTGCGTCGCGGTTTTCCATTTCCATCCCTAGTTTCGGATGTACTTGGGTCACTGGTGCTGCATCTTGCCAACCAGCTGTCCTCTCCTATGCAAAAGCGGGTCATGAGGCTTGTTAGTGCGGCCATTGTTCTTGGCTTTTCTTGGCCGAGGTGTCTGGCGAGCCATTCGTCTCGGACATTATGCCTGAAAGCCTCTAAGGCTTCAGCATCCGGACAGTCGACTATCTGATTCTTTTTAGTAAGAAATCTATTCCAGAATTGCTGAGCTGACTCTCCGGGCTGTTGATTTATGTGACTTAGATCGTCTGCATCCGGAGGGTGGACATAGGTCCCTTGAAAATTTGCTCGGAAAGCGTCCTCGAGCTCTTCCCAACTTCCGATTGTGTTTTCAGGAAGGCTTTTGAGCCAATGTCGGGTTGGCCCTTTAAGCTTGAGGGGTAGGTATTTTATGGCGTGGAGGTCATCTCCTCTAGCCATATGTATGTGGAGGATATAATCCTCGATCCAGACTCCAGGGTCTAATGTTCCATCATATGCCTCTATGTTTACGGGTTTGAATCCCGCTGGAAATTCATAATCCAGGACCTCATCGGTGAAACATAGGGGGTGTGCGGCACCCCTGTATTTGGGTGTGCCGGATTCTGATAATGGCTTTATTGCATTTCTTACGAGAGCTTGCTTTCTTGGCCCGTAAATGGACCTGGCTGGGCCATGATGCGAATCCTTAAGTGGGTCGCATGCCGGCTTAAGTGCGGCGCTGCTTGCCGCTTTATGCTGGCCATGGGGTCGTCTATCCGACCATGTGGCTTTCTCACTTTTGGAATGCGAGGGCTCTAAGGCCTCCTCATCGAATTCAGGCAGTAGCTTTCTCTTCGGATGGCTTTTTGTGCGGCGACTGTCGCTGTATTTGTCTGCAGTATTGATTACTTTACTCCATCTGATCCTGAGTGCATCTTCCGTAGTTTTTAGCTTCTGCTTCTGCTTTTTCAGGCTGCGTGCGGTTGCAACGAGCCGTTTGTGGAGGTTCTTCTGCTTCGTGGGCTTGTCCGGCGTAGGGTCGTCCGGAATGCCATTCTCGCCGGGGGAGGGATGTTCAGTTTCTCTATCCGGGTTGTCCTGTTGGGACGGTTGCTCTAAGGCATGCTCGTCGTCTACCATCTCATCCTGCTCTATCGCTGGGTCTTTATGAGGTGGGGCTTGGGTCAGCGTTTACACCGACGCTTTGATTGTTTTTCGAGAGATCAATCCCTCTTTCCGTCCCCGTTTTCCTCGTTGTTGCTTCCTTTAGGGGTATCCACCATGTACACATCGTGAGATGAGGTGGCTGTCCGATGCCCTATAGGCGTTGCTTCTTGGTTGTCTCCTGCATTGTCGTCCATACCGTCGATGTCTTCGGGGTCGAAGTCGAGCATGTCGGTTAAGTCGTCGACAGTGGCTACGAAGTGGGTGGTGGGTGGGTTTTGAATTTCTTCATTATCCGAATCCCATCCTTGCTGACCGTAGTCCGACCAGGGCTCTCCTGATAAAGAGAGAGACTTTAGCGAATTCAGGATGTCGCCGAAGGGCGAGTGCTAAAAGATGTCTGCGGTAGTGAACTCCATTATCGGCGCCCAATCAGATTCGATCGGCAGGGGCGCGGGGGGCTCGGAGTTCGGAAAGGAATCGGGGAGTCACGGGCCATGCGGAGTGCGGGGCTGGAGTTCGGCTCGATCGCCTCTGAGATCATAGCCCTTGAGGCAGCGTCCAACCACTGATCCTCGATTGGCGCAGCAGCCCTCAAGGCACTGTTCGGCGGCAGAGCTATATCATGCCCATCGAGACAGTGCGGTGCGCTTGGCTGTGGCTCGAATCCGTCGAAGATCAAGTCCCCGCGGATGTCAGCCGTGTAGTTTAGGCTTCCAAACCTGACCTGATGGCCAGGGGCGTAGCTTTCGATCTGCTCAAGGTGGCCAAGCGAATTGGCCCGCAGTGCGAAGCCGCCGAAGACGCAGATCTGTCCGGGGAGAACAGTCTCACCCTGGACTGCATCGTTGTTGATGATCGAAGGAGCCATCGGGCCTAAAAGCGACGACACAGAGGAACTCTCAATGAAAGCACCAATGTCGGTGTCAAAACCGGCGGATCTCGGGTAGGGGGTCCTGAACTGTGCGTCTAGGCCGGATGGTAATAGGAGGCAAGGAACACAATGTTTTACCCAGGTTCGGGCCCTCTTGATGGAGGTAAAACCCTACGTCCTGCTTGATTAATATTGATGATATGGGTAGAACAAGAGTAGATCTACCACGAGATCAAGGAGGCTAAACCCTAGAAGCTAGCCTATGGTATGATTGTTGTATGATGAAGTTGTCCTACGGACTAAAACCCTCCGGTTTATATAGACACCGGAGAGGGTTAGGGTTACACAAAGTCGGTTACAATGGTAGGAGATCTTGAATATCCGCATCGCCAAGCTTGCCTTCCATGCCAAGGAAAGTCCCATCCGGACACGGGACGAAGTCTTCAATCTTGTATCTTCATAGTCCTGGAGTCCGGCTGAAGGTATAGTCCGGCTACCCGAACACCCCCTAATCCAGGACTCCCTCAGGAAGGGTTGCTCTACACTCGGTAGGATTTTCTTTCGAACTTAGGCGAAACAGATTCGCGATTAAGCCATCCACTGGGGGATTTCAGAAGTAAATAAGAACACAACAATCGAATGATAGGACCATAAGCTTGTATTTGATAAACAAATTACTAAGGTGTTTGTTATTACATTTTATTCGAACGAGTGCTTAAGTATAAAAGGGGCAGAGCAGCTCCGCGTTCCAAGCCCGTGGCTCGTCTTTCTGATGCTCAATACTGTAAGCTTGTGTGGTTTCTGTTGTGGAGAACTTTGGTGATGATGAAGGGGCCCTCCCAAGTCGGGGCAAGCTTGTGTGGTTTCTGTTGATCCACTCAAAGAACTAGGTCTCCTTCTTGAAAGGCTCGACCCCTCACATTTCTGGCATGGAATCGACGCAAGTCTTGCTGATAGATGGTCGACCGGATCAAGGCCATCTCTCTTTCCTCCTCCAAGAGATCGACTGAATCTTGCCGGGCCTGTTCTGCTTCCTCTTCAGAGAAGAGCTCGACTCGGGGTGCGTTGTGGAGCAGGTCACTTGGCAGAACAGCTTCGGCTCTGTAAACCAAGAAGAAAGGGGTTCGTCCGGTCGACCGATTAGGGGTTGTCCTCAAGCCCCACAGAACTGACGGAAGTTCATCAACCCAAGTGCCTGCTGCGTGCTTGAGATCACGCATCAGTCGGGGTTTCAGTCCTTTGAGAATTAGGCCATTGGCTCTTTCTGCTTGTCCGTTCGACTGCGGGTGAGCGACCGAAGCATAGTCGACTCGAGTGCCCTGAGAGGCGCAGAAAGCTTTGAACTCATCAGAATCGAAGTTCGACCTATTGTCTGTGATGATGCTGTGTGGAACTCCATATCTGAATGTCAATTCTCTGATAAAACCGATAGCGGTGCTTGCATCAAGGTTCTTGATAGGTTTAGCTTCGATCCATTTGGTAAACTTGTCGACTGCAATGAGCACATGAGTGAATCCGCTCCTGCCAGTTCTCAGTGGTCCAACCATATCCAGACCCAAAACAGCAAAGGGCCAGATGAGGGGGATGGTCTTCAGGGCTGACGCCGGCTTGTGAGACATGTCGGAGTAAAACTGGCAGCCTTCACATCTGTCGACTATATCTTTCGCCATTTCATTTGCTCGTGGCCAATAGAATCCAGCTCAGTATGCTTTAGCCACAATGGCCTGAGAGGACGCATGATGACCACAGGTCCCCGAGTGGATGTCATTGAGGATCATTCGACCTTCTTCTGGCGTTATGCATTTCTGACCGACTCCAGTCACACTTTCCCTGAACAACTGCCCTCTTATCACAGTAAAGGCCTTGGATCGACGGACGATCTGTCGAGCCTCTTCTTCATCCTCTGGGAGTTCTTTCCTGAGGATGTACGCAATGTAGGGCACCGTCCAGTCAGGAGTAATGGCCAGAACCTCCATGATCAGGTCGACCACGGCTGGGACCTCGACTTCAGTCGGATCTGTGGCGCTCTTAGGTTGCGGGGGCTCTTCGGTAAAAGGATCTTCCTGAACTGTCGGCGAGTGGATATGCTCCAAAAATACATTGCTGGGAATGGCTTCTCTCTTGGAACCTATCTTTGCCAAATCGTCGGCTGCTTGATTTTTCAGTCGGGGTATGTGGTGGAGTTCTAAGCCCTCAAACTTCTTCTCAAGCTTTCTCACCGCGTTGCAGTACCCAGTCATGGCTGGGCTTCTGACGTCCCACTCCTTCATCACTTGATTAACTACCAAATCTGAGTCGCCATAGACCATGAGGCGACGGACGCCGAGTGAGATGGTCATGCGCAACCCATACAGGAGTGCTTCCTATTCTGCTTCATTGTTGGAGGAATCAAAGTGAATCTGGAGGACATATCTGAGCTTGTCTCCTCGGGGGGATACCAGAACTACTCCAGCACCAGAACCGTTCATCATCTTGGATCCGTCAAAGAATATGGTCCAGTGCTCAGAGTGAACTTGAGTCGGCAGTTGCTGTTCGATCCACTCGGCGAGGAAATCTGCTATTGCTTGGGACTTGATAGCTTTCTTTGCCTCAAACTTGATATCCAAGGGAAGGAGTTCAATTGCCCATTTAGCCACTCGACCAGTTGCATCTCTCTTGTGCAGAATCGCTGACAATGGAGCGTCGGTGACGACTGTAACAGACTGATCTGAGAAATAGTGTGCAACCTTCTTCATGGTCATGTAAATCCCATAGACAAGCTTCTGATAATGAGGATATCTCTGCTTTGACGGGGTTAGGACTTCAGAAATATAATAAACTGGGCGTTGAACCTTATAAGCTTTTCCTTCTTCTTCCCACTCGACCGTAAGTACTGTACTGACGACTTGTCCAGTGGCTGCTATATAAAGCAGTAGAGGCTCTTTGCTGATTAGAGCAGCAAGCACCGGCTGGGTGGAAAGCAGGGCTTTTAGCTATGCAAACGCTGCATCAGCTTCTGGGGTCCACTCGAACTTGTCTGATTTCTTCATCAGTCGGTAAAGAGGCAACGCCTTTTCACCGAGGCGAGAAATGAATCGACTTAGGGTGGCCAAGCAACTAGTAAGCTTCTGGACATCATGCACACGCACAAGGCGCTTCATTCAGAGTATAGCGCCTACTTTCTCTGGGTTAGCATCGATTCCTCGTTCGGAAACAAGAAAACCGAGTAACTTTCCGCCTGGAACTCCAAACGCGCACTTTGATGGATTGAGCTTGATATCATACCTTCTGAGGTTGGCAAAGGTTTCAGCAAGGTCAGTCAGTAGGTCAGAACCTTTACGTGACTTGACCACAATGTCATCCATGTATGCTTCCACATTCCGACTGATCTGAGTGAGCAGGCACTTCTGAATCATCCTCATGAATGTGGCTCAGGCGTTCTTCAAACCGAATGGCATTGTGACATAATAGAAGTACCCAAACGGGGTGATAAAAGCTGTCTTTATTTCGTCAGGCCCGTACAGACGGATCTGGTGGTACCCGGAATAGGCGTCTAAAAAGGACAAACGCTCGCACCCTGTAGTCGAGTCGACTATCTAATCGATGCGAGGGAGAGGGAAGTGATCTTTCGGGCAGGCCCGATTGATATGCTTGAAATCAATACACATATGAAGTGAGTCGTCTTTCTTAGGGACCATGACAACATTGGCTAACCACTCGGTGTGATAAATCTCTAAGATAAACTCAGCTGCCAAAAGCCGAGCCACCTCTTCACTGATTGCCTTTCTTTTCTGGACAGCGGACCGTCAAAGATGCTCTTTAACTGGTTTCACCTTCGGGTCGACTCTCAAACGATGCTCAGCCAGTCCCCTAGGAACACCCGACATGTCAGAAGGCTTCCATGCAAAGATGTCCCAGTTCTCACGGAGGAGCTGGATGAGCGCTTCTTCCTATTTGGAGTCGAGTGAATTCGAAATGTGAGTCGGAGCAGCATTGGGATCTGTCGGGTGAATGTGAATTGACTTCGTTTCACCAGACGACTGGAATGCTGATTCTGTGGCTGGCTTCTTGGCTCGCAGCAAGTCACTCGGATCTGCATTTTTCTGGTATTCTTGCAATTCTACCACGGCCATCTGGGCATCAGCGATCTTTGAGCCCTTCTGGAAGCACTCTTCCACCTTCTTCCGATTGCTAGAGATAGTGATCACTCCTCTGGGACCAGGCATCTTCAGTTTGAGGTACATGTAACATGGTCAAGCCATAAATCGTGCATAAGCTAGCCTACCCAGAATTGCATGATAAGCACTCTGGAAATCCACAACTTCAAACGTCAACTTTTCTATCGAAAACCACGTCAAGTGCAATCTGACCGAGGGATGCAGCCTTCTTGCCTGGAATGACACCATGGAAACTCATATGGCTTTCACTGAGTCTGGACATCGGAATTCCCATTCCTTTCAATGTTTCTGCATACAGTATGTTCAGACCACTGCCACCGTCCATCAGGACCTTTGTCAGTCGAGTGCCTTCGACCACCGGGTCGACCACCAGTGCTTGCCTCCCAGGGGTGGCGATGTGCGCTAGATGATCAGACTGGTCGAATGTAATGGCAGTCTGTGACCACTTCAAGTAACTGGGTGTCGCCGGAGCGACCATGTTCACTTCCCTGTTGATAACTTTCAATCGACTTTTGCTCTCAACATCAGCAAAAATCATTAGAGTGGAATTCACATGGGGATAATCATCATCATCCTCACCCTCATCCTCAGCCTTGTCTGCTTCTTTCTCTTTCTCCTTGGGCTGTTTCTCTCGGAACTACTGGATTAGGAGGCGACACTGCCGAGTGGTGTGCTTCGGGTAAATGAAGTTGCCTTCTTCATCCTTTTTGGTGTGGATATGGCACGGCAAATCCAACACGTCATTCCCATCTTGATCTTTTACTTTCTTGGGGTTCCATGGCCTTTTGGGCTTCCCCTTGAACTTTCCTTGAACCATAGCCAAGGCTTCACCCGGAGCAGCTGGCTCGGCCTTGCGCTTCTGTTTTCGACTGGAGTTTCCTCCTCCGGCTTCGTGGGCGACTGCTTTGTGCTTGCTGCTCCGGAGTCGCTCTTCTTCTTCACCATTGGCATACTTGGTGGCAATTTCCATCATCCGAGCCAGAGTCATATTTCCTGTCCGGCCGAATTTCATATTCAACTCCCTATACCTGACGACTTCCTTAAAGGCACAAATTGCCTGATGATCTGACACATCTTCTACCATGTGGTGTAGGGTGATCCATCTCTGGATATAATCCCTCAAAGTTTCATTTGGCTTCTGAACACAACACTGTAACTCTGTCAAACCTGCCGGTCGTTTGTAAGTGCCCTTGAATGTTCTGACAAACACTCGGGCGAGATCTTCCCAAGTATAGATGCTGCCAGGCGCTAACTGATTCAGCCATGCTCTAGCTGAGCCCTCCAACATCAGAGGAAGGTCTTTCATGGCCACTTCATCATTGCCGCCACCAATCTAGACAGCCACTCGGTAGTCTTCAAGCCAATTGTCAGGCTTGGACCCCCCGGTGAACTTACTAACTCCAGACGCCAACCTGAAGTTGGGGGGAATCACCGCAGCTCTGATAGCTCTGCTGAAGCACTTTGGACCAAAGACATGCACCCTGTTGCTGGTTTGTGGACCTCCATCATGGCCCTCCCGGTGAGCTCTATTTCTGTCGACCAAGCCCTGCACAATAGATCTCGCATCAAAGCCTGGCTCCCTAGGGTCGATTGGAATACCTCGCCCAACACTGTGAGGGCGTGTGTCTTCATGCTACCGAGGCACGTACGACCCGCTCCTCGGGGGAGGCATGGGCACTCGACGGCGATCATCACGATCGACTCGGCGATCATACTGCTCTCGGTTTCTGTACTGATCTCGTCGATCCCCACGTCCCTCACGCCTCGGAGGCGATCCTGGGCTATGGGCCGACTGAACTGTGTCTGCCATCACGGATCTACTGTGCATCCTATCCCGCGACTGAGATACAACTGTATTCTGCTCTCCTGCCGCCCGGAGCAAGGCTCGGATCTGCACCAGACCTCGACCAGCTTCTGACTGGGAGGGTTGGATCGACTCCGCTATCTAGGCAGCTGCAGCTAGATTCTGGATCGGGGTTCGGTATACCTGAGTTGGAGGTGGAAAAAGTTGGCGTCGACTGGACTCAGTAGCACGTTGTCGAGCGCGATCGTCGAGTGCGCGCTGGAGGTTCTCCAGTCCAGTGCGCTCAGCCAGATTGGCCAAGCGCGCCTGCTCCAAGGCCTGGGCCTCAGGGGTTTCTCCAACTATAGGAGTGTGCAGGGCATCCATGTTCCGGCGACGAAGTTCTTCCCTCTGCTGCGAGGAGAGAGGTTCGGGGCGGTACTCCTCGTGAACGCGCGACGGATCGCCGTTCCCATCACCTCCGTCTTCACGATTGAAGCCAGGAGGACTGCGTGGTCAATTGACCATCAGGACTTCCGCCACCGAGTCACTGCTACCGCACTCGGATGCGGTCTCTACGGAGCCAGTCGACATATCGAATAGGCCGTAGAGAGATTCGTCGGGCTCGATCGCCGCGACTTGAGGGGTGGCTCATTGGCGGGCCACCGCATGTTTCACCCACCGCTGAAGCCTCGACCGACCAATGCGCTTGCTCCGGCGGGTCGCAGGGAGGGGGAAAGCTACTGGAGTCGACTGGTACTGGGTCGACGGTTGCCGCAGGAGGACGCCGCAGACGCACGCGCGAAAGTGCACCGCCCCGCGGGCGGGGAGCGCATCGGCGTCGAGTGGTGCCTCCTGGAGCCAAGCGGATTTGTCGCGACAAACACGAGCGCGCCGAGACGGATCTCGCGGCCCTCAGCCAAACCTCCACCTGGAACCATGATGAAGGGGATAGGAAAAATTGCAACTTCTCCAATAAGTCGCTAAGACACCTGCCCCACGGTGGGCGCCAACTGTCATGGATCTAAGACTGACAGTAGAATGGGGGTAAGTATGAGGAGGCAAGATCCTAGCTATGGAGTAGTTGTATACACGAGTTTTATGAGTTCAGGCCCTTCTCGGAGGAAGTAACAGCCCTACGTCTTGGTGCCCTGAGGCGGTCGACTGGATTATATATGTGTGTGAGTTTTCAAAAGTGCGACCCCTGTCCCAGAGGAGGGGGGTGGCTTATATAGAGTGCGCGAGGACCCCAGCTCCTCTCTGTTACACAGGGTTCAATGTTCATAAAGGTGGGCGTTACTGGTAACATCTACAATAAAGTGTTATAAATTCCCATAAAGCTATGGTTTAAGTCACAACCGTTGCAGAGTGGAGGGCTTCTCATCTTCTGGTGGTCGAGTGTCTTCAAGGTGGTCGAGTGTCTTCAAGGAAGTCGAGTGAGCACATCTTCATGGTCGAGTGGATGATGTTTTCTCTTCGACTGCTTCTGGTTCTTTGTGGAGATGTCCTTGGGGAGGGTATCTGGACAGATCCATGACCCTACCCTAGGTACATAGCTTCATCAGGTACTCCCTCGGTTTCTTTTTACTCCGCATATAAGATTTGGTCAAAGTCAAACTACACTAAATTTGACCAAATTTACATAAAAAATATGAACATCTACAATACTAAAACTATATAGTATGAAAATATGTTTCATGGTGCAGCCGATAATATTGATTTCATATTGTGAATGTTTATATTTTTTAGTATAAAGTTGGTCAAACTTTACAAAGATTGACTTTGACCAAACCTTATATGCAGACTAAAAAGACACGGAGGGAGTATAGTAATGTATGATATGAGAATTGGACGATGTATTACTCAGGTGCAAACACACGTATATATGATGTATAAAGGTGGGCCACGACTTCAACTATACAAGGAAACTAGGAGGTGGGCCCAATACATAGATATGCACAACACATATACTAAACATCCCCCCCTCGCCGCAGTCAAAGCGGCACCACTGCTGACGCAAAGACTGGACCGGAACTCCTCAAATGACGTCATAGGCAAGCCCTTGGTCATGATATCTGCAAATTATTGGGAAGTAGGAACATGGAGAACACGAATATGGCCGAGAGCCACCTGTTCCCGAATAAAATGAATATCCAACTCAATATGCTTGGTCCGACGATGATGTACCGGGATAGGGGAGAGGTAGACCGTCGAGACGTTGTCGCAGTAGACCACCGTAGCACGACCCATAGGGCAAGAGAGCTCCTGAAACAGCTGGCGAAACCACGAACACTCGGCAACGATGTTGGCCACACCATGATACTCGGCCTCAGCACTGGAGCGAGAGACCGTAGGCTGCCGCTTGGGCAACCATGAGATGAGTGAGGGTCCAAGGAAGACACAGTAGCCCGAGGTGGAGCGACGAGTGTCGGGGCATCCCGCCCAATCTGCATCGGAGTAGGCGGTGAGGGCGGAGCCGGCGGAGGCGTGGAGGGTGACGCTGAGATCCATAGTGCCATAGACATAGCGGAGAATCTGCTTGACAGCGGCCCAGTGAACATCTCGAGGAGCATGCATATGAAGACACACCTGCTCGACGGCATACTGGATCTCCGGTCCAGTCAGAGTGAGGTACTGGAGAGCACCAATGATAGACCGGTAGAAGGCGGCATCCGAAGAAGGAGAACCATCCGTGGCAGAGAGCTTGGCCTTCGTATCAACAGGCGTTGCGGCGGGCTTGCAGTTAAGCATGCCAGCACGATCCAAGAGCTCATGAGCGTACTTCCGCTGATGACAGAATAAGCCATCGGAACGTCGCACCACCTCAACACTGAGGAAGTAGTGCAAAGGACCCAAGTCCTTGATGGCGAACTCAGCGCGAAGACGAGTAGTGAGCTGATTGAGAAGACTAGTCGTACATGTCGTCAGGATGATGTCGTCGGCATAAAGGAGCAAGTAAGCCGTGTCGGAACCCTGGTGATAGACGAAGAGCGATGCGTCCGAGCGGGTGGAGCGAAACCCGAGTTGGTGCAGAAACGCCGCGATGCACTGGTACCGAGCGCGCGCAGCCTGCTTGAGTTTGTACAAGGACCGCGAAAGCAGGCACACGTGGTCGGGAAGTGCTGGATCAACAAACCCTGTGGGTTGCTGATAGAAGACCTGCTCCTCGAGGTGACCATGAAGGAAGGCGTTGGAGACGTCCATCTGGTGCACCGGCCAAGCACGGGAGACCGCAAGGTGGAGAACCGTGCGAATCGTGCCGGGCTTCACAACCGGAGCGGAGGTGTCGGTGAAGTCAATGCCAGCACGTTGCCAGAAACCACGAACAACCCACCGCGCTTTATAGCGATCAAGGGTTGATACGTACATTTTGCATCATGCTTTAATATCGATATTTATTGCATTATGGACTGTTATTTCACTTTATGTCACAATACTTATGGCTATTCTCTCTTATTTTACAAGGTTTACATAAAGAGGGAGAATGCCGGCAGTTGGAATTCTGGTATGGAAAAGGAGCAAATATTAGAGACCTATTCTACGCAACTCCAAAAGTCCTAAAACTCCACGGAACGTCTTAAAAGAAATAAAGAAAAATTCACGCCAAAGATGAAGGCCAGGGGGCCCACACCCTGCTCATGAGGGTGGGGGGTGCCCCCCCTAGGGCGCGCCCCCTATCTCGTGGGCCCCCTGGTGGCTCTCCGATGCCCATCTTCTCCTATATGAGGTCTTTCGATGAGAAAAAATTAAGAAGGAACTTTTCGGGACGAGACTCTGACGCCACGAGGTGGAACCTTGGCGGATCCAATCTAGAGCTCCGGCAGAGCTGTTTTGCCGAGGATACTTCCTTCCCGGAGGGGGAAATCATCACCATCGTCATCACCAACGCTCCTCTCATCGGGAGAGGGCAATCTCCATCAACATCTTCACCAGCACCATCTCATCTCCAAACCCTAGTTCATCTCTTGTATCCAATTCTTGTCTCAAAGTCCAGGATTGGTGCTAGTAGGTTGCTAGTAGTGTTGATTACTCCTTGTAGTTGATGATAGTTCGTTTAATTGGTGGAAGATCATATGTTCAGATCCTATATGCATATTATTACCCCTCTGATTATGAACATGAATATGCTTTGTGAGTAATTACGTTCATTTCCGAGGACAAGGGAGAAGTCTTGCTATGAGTAGTCATGTGAATTTGGTATTCGTTTGATATTTTGATAAGATGTATGTTGTCTAGCCTCTAGTGGTGTTATGTGAACATCGACTACATAACACTTCACCATTATTTGGGCCTAGGAAGTAATAAGTAGATGATGGGTTGCTAGAGTGACAGAAGCTTAAACCCTAGTTTATGCGTTGCTTCGTAAGGGGCTGATTTGGATCCATATGTTTCATGCTATGGTTAGGTTTACCTTAATACTTTTGTTGTAGTTGCGGATGCTTGCAATAGAGGTTAATCATAAGTGGGATGCTTGTTCATGTAAGAACAGTACCCAAGCACCGGTCCACCCACATATCAAATTATCAAAGTATCGAACGCGAATCATATGAACGTGATGAAAACTAGCTTGACGATAGTCCCATGTGTTCTCGGGAGCGCTTTTCCTGTTATAAGAGTTTGTTCTGGCTTGTCCTTTGCTACAAAAGGATTGGGCCACCTTGCTTCACTTTATTTACTTTTGTTACTTGTTGCTCGTTACAATTTATCATATCACAAAACTATCTGTTACCACTTATTTCAGTACTTGCAGAGAATACCTTGATGAAAACCGCATATCATTTCCTTCTGCTCCTCGTTGGGTTCGACACTATTACTTATCGAAAGGACTACGATAGATCCCCTATACTTTTGGGTCATCAAGACTCTTTTCTAGCGCCGTTGGCTGGGAGTGTAGCTCCTTTGGTAGGTGGAATTTGGTAAGGAAAAATTTATATAGTGTGCTGAAATTTATTGTCACTTGTTACTATGGAAAGTAATTCTCTGAGGGGCTTGTTCGGGGTATCTTCACCCCGTCCAGTAGAGCAAAGAGTTGCTCCTCAACCTACTGAACCTATTGAAAATGAAACTCCTTTTGAATTTCCTGCGGCTATGATGGAAAAACTGCTAGCTAACCCTTTTACATGAGATGGAACAAAGCATCCCGCTGAGCACTTAATATATGTGGATGAAGTTTGTGGATTATTTAAGCTTGCAGGTATACCCGATGATGTTGCTAAGAAGAAGGTCTTCCCTTTATCTTTGAAGGGAGACACATTGATATGGTATAGGCTATGTGATGATATGAGATTCTGGGACTACAAAAGATTGAATTTGGAATTTCATCAAAAGTATTACCCTATGCATCTTGTTCATCGTGATCGCAATTACATATATAATTTCTGGCCTCGCGAAGGAGAAAGCATCGCTCAAGCTTGGGGGAGGCTTAAATCAATGTTATATTCATGCCCCAATCTTGAGCTCCCGAGAGAAATAATTATGCAAAGTTTTTATGCTCGGCTTTCTGAAAACAATCGCAACATGCTCGATACTTCTTGTGCTGGCTCTTTTATGATGAAGACTATTGAATTCAGATGGAATTTATTGTATAGAATTAAATGCAACTCTGAGGATTGGGACCTCGATGAAGGTAAGGAGTCAGGTATGACACCTAAGTTTGATTGTGTAAAATCTTTCATGGATACCAATATTTTCCGTAAGTTCAGCACTAAATATGGACTTGACTCTGAGATAGTAGCTTCTTTCTGTGAATCTTTTGCTACTTATGTTGATCTCCCTAAGGAGAAGTGGTTTAAATATCATCCTCCCATAGAAGTAAAAGTAGATGCACCTATTAAAGTTGAAGAAAAGACTGTCACTTATAATGACCCTATTGTTCCTACTTATATTGAGAAACCACCTTTCCCTGTTAGAATAAAGGATCATGCTAAAGCTTCAAATGTTGTTCGTAAAAGCAATATTAGAACTTATACACCTCCTGAACAAGTTAAAGTAGAACCTAATATTGCTATTGTTAAAGATCTCTTGTCTAATAATATTGATGGGCATGTTATTCAGTTCGAAGGTGAAACTGCTAGAATTGCTAAACCTTGTGCTAAAGATAAACATAGACCCAAGGTAGGCGTGCCTGTTATTTCTGTTAAAATAGGGGATCATTGTTATCATGGCTTATGTGATATGGGTGCTAGTGCTAGTGTTATACTGCATACTTTATATGAAGAAATTAAGAATGAAATTGCACCTGCTGAGTTAGAAGATATTGATGTCACAATTAAACTTGCCAATAGAGATACTATTTCAGCAATGGGAATTGTCAGAGATGTTGAGGTCTTGTGTGGGAAAACTAAATATCCTGCTGATTTTCTTGTTCTTGATTCCCCACAAGATAGTTTTTGTCCCATTATATTTGGTAGACCCTTCTTAAATATTGTCAATGCTACCATAGATTGCACAAAGAATGTTGTTACTGTTGGCTTGGATGATATGGTTCATGAGTTTAATTTCTCTAAATTTAGTAAACAACATCGTGAGGAAGAATTACCTAGTAAGGATGAAATTATTGGTCTTGCTTCTATTGCAGTACCTCCTAGTGATCCTTTAGAACACTATTTGCTAGACCATGAAAATGATATGTTCATGAATGAAAGAAGGGAAATAGATGAAGTATTCTTTAAACAGGAAGTTGTTCTGGAACACAACTTGCCTGTTGAAATCTTAGGGGATCCTCCTCCACCCAAGGGTGATCCCGTGTTCGAGCTTAAACCTTTGCCTGATAATCTTACATATGCTTATCTTGATGAAAAGAAGATATATCCTGTTATTATTAGTGCTAACCTTTCAGAGCATGAAGAAGAAAGATTATTGAAAACTCTGAAGAAGCATCGTGCTGCTATTGGATATACTCTTGATGATCTTAAGGGCATTAGTCCAACTCTATGCCAACATAAAATAAATTTGGAAGCAGATGCCAAACCAGTTCGTGATCCTCAACGACGTATCAATCCTAAAATGAAAGAAGTGGTGAGAAAAGAAATACTAAAGCTTCTGGAGGAGGGTATAATCTACCCCGTTGCTGATAGTGAGTGGGTAAGTCCTGTCCATTGTGTCCCTAAGAAGGGAGGTATTACTGTTGTTCCTAATGATAAAGATGAATTGATTCCACAAAGAATTATCACAGGTTATAGGATGGTAATTGATTTCCGCAAATTAAATAAAGCTACTAAGAAAGATCATTACCCCTTACCTTTTATTGATCAAATGCTAGAAAGATTATGCAAACACACACACTATTGCTTTCTAGATGGTTATTCTGGTTTCTCTCAAGGACCCGTGTCAGCTAAAGATCAATCAAAGACTACTTTTACATGCCCTTTTGGTACTTTTACTTATAGACGTATGCCTTTTGGTTTATGTAATGCACCTGCTACCTTTCAAAGATGCATGATGGCTATATTCTCTGACTTTTGTGTAAAGATTTGTGAGGTTTTCATGGACGATTTTTCTGTCTATGGTTCCTCTTTTGACGATTGCTTGAGCAATCTTGATCGAGTTTTGCA
Organism: Triticum urartu; assembly: GCF_056163025.1. Taxonomy (NCBI): domain Eukaryota; kingdom Viridiplantae; phylum Streptophyta; class Magnoliopsida; order Poales; family Poaceae; genus Triticum; species Triticum urartu. Next base: position 538,056,774 of record NC_141877.1, read on the forward strand.
GAGATGTGAAGAAACTAATCTTGTCTTGAATTCGGAAAAGTGCCACTTTCTGGTTAATGAAGGTATTGTTTTGGGGCACAAAGTTTATGAAAGAGGTATTGAAGTTGATAAAGCCAAGGTTGATGCTATTGAAAAGATGCCATGTCCCAAGGACATCAAAGGTATAAGAAGTTTCCTTGGTCATGCCGGGTTGTATAGGAGGTTCATTAAGGACTTCTCAAAAAATTCTCGGCCTCTGACTAATTTATTGCAAAAAGATATACCATTTGTCTTTGATGATGATTGTGTAGAAGCATTTGAAATACTTAAGAAAGCATTAGTCTCTGCACCTATTGTTCAGCCACCTAATTAGAATTTACCTTTTGAAGTTATGTGTGATGCTAGTGATTATGGTGTAGGTGTTGTTCTAGGGCAAAGAGTCGATAAGAAATTAAATGTTATTCATTATGCTAGTAAGACTCTAGACAATGCTCAAAGAAATTATGCTACTACTTAAAAAGAACTTTTAGCAGTTGTATTTGCTTGTGATAAGTTCAGATCTTATATTGTTGATTCTAAGGTAACTATTCAAACAGATCATGCTGCTATTAAATATCTTATGGAAAAGAAAGATGCTAAACCTAGACTTATTAGATGGGTTCTCTTGCTACAAGAATTTGATTTGCATATTGTTGATAGAAAGGGAGCTGAGAACCCCGTTGCAGACAACTTGTCTAGGTTAGAAAATATTCTTGATGACCCAGTACCTATTAATGATGACTTTCCTGATGAGCAATTAAATGTTATAAGTACTTCTCGTAGTACTCCATGGTATGCTGATTATGCTAATTATATTGTTGCTAAGTTTATACCACCTAGCTTCACATACCAACAAAAGAAAAAGTTCTTCTATGATTTGAGACATTGCTTTTGGGATGACCTACATCTTTACAAAGAAGGAGTAGATGGTGTTATTAGGCGTTGTGTACCTGAGCATGAACAGGAACAGATCCTACGCAAGTGTCATTCCGAGTCTTATGGAGGACACCACGCTGGAGATAGAACTGCACATAAGGTATTGCAATCTGGTTTTTATTGGCCTACTCTCTTCAAGGATGCCCGTAAGTTTGTCTTGTCTTGTGATGAATGTCAAAGAATTGGTAATATTAGTAGACGTCAAGAAATGCCTATGAATTATTCACTTGTTATTGAACTGTTTGATGTTTGGGGCTTTGATTATATGGGACCTTTTCCTGCCTCTAATGGATACACATATTTTAGTTGCTGTTGATTACGTTACTAAGTGGGTAGAAGCTATTCCAACTAGAAGTGCTGATCATAACACTTATATTAAAATGCTTAAGGAAGTTATTTTTTCGAGGTTTGGAGTCTCTAGATATTTAATGACTGATGGTGGTTCACACTTTATTCATGGTGCTTTCCGTAAAATGCTTGCTAAATATGATGTTAATTATAGAATTGCATCCCCTTATCATCCACAGTCTAATGGTCAAGTAGAGTTGAGCAATAGAGAGCTCAAATTAATTTTGCAAAAGACTGTTAATAGGTCTAGAAAGAATTGGTCTAAGAAACTTGATGATGCATTATGGGCATATAGAACTGCATACAAAAATCCTATGGGTATGTCCCCGTATAAAATGGTCTATGGAAAAGCATGTCACTTACCTCTCGAACTAGAACATAAGGCATATTGGGCTATTAAAGAGCTCAACTATGATTTTTAACTTGCCGGTGAAAAGAGGTTATTTGATATTAGCTCACTTGATGAATGGAGAACCCAAGCTTATGAAAATGCCAAGTTGTTTAAAGAAAAAGTTAAAAGATGGCATGACAAAAGGATACAAAAGCGTGAGTTTAATGTAGGTGATTATGTATTGCTATACAACTCTTGTTTAAGATTTTTTGCAGGAAAACTTCTCTCTAAATGGGAAGGCCCCTACGTCATCGAGGAGGTCTATCGTTCCGGTGCCATAAAAATCAACAACTTTGAGGGCACAAATCCGAAGGTGGTAAATGGTCAAAGAATTAAACATTATATCTCAGGTAATCCCATAAAGGTTGAAACCAATATTATTGAAACCATAACCCCGGAGGAATACATAAGGGACACTTTCCGGAACGTTTCAGACTCCAAAAAGGAATAGGTATGTGGTACGGTAAGTAAACCGACTCCAAAACAATTTTAAGGCAATATTTCTCCGTTTTGGAATATTTAGAAAAATAGAAAAATAAGTAGCAATCCGGGAAGGACATGAGGGCCCCACGAGGGTGGTGGGCGCGCCCTACCCCCTGGGCACGCCCCACTACCTCATGAGCGCCTTGTGTGCTTTCCAGACTCCGTTTTCTTGCACGATACGTATTTTGGTTGGTAAAAATTCATTATATATTCTCCCGAAGGTTTTGACTCCCGTATCACGCAATTATCCTCTGTTTTCGTTTCGAGTTGTCCCATTGTAGATTAAATCAACATGTCTTCCCAGGATTCGGAAGGAGAAAGCTATGTGGATGATTACTTAGCAAATCCAAAGGTCTATGGAGATGTGGAACACGATGGATGGACCACGGAGGAAGAAGAGGACTATGAACCCAAGGGGAAGGAGGAGACGAGCTCAGATGAAGATGAAGCACCACTACCTCAACTTGGGGACATGCACGTGGAGTTCAAAAAGTCAAGTCTCCCTGATAGAGTAAAAAAACCCAAGTTCGAGTTTATCCCTTTTCGTCTCTTGCAGGAAAATAAGCAGGACCTATGCAAAAAGATATTAACCCTAGAGTGGGAAATTGATGATCTGAGGGATCAAAATGCCATCCTCAAGTGCAAATTAAGGTAGGAGCCTAAGCCATCAACTAAATCAACAACACCTCCACCGTCTCGTCCAACAAAGAAGAAGGAGACATGATCACATGGGTATGGGCACCCCCCTTGGCATCTGCCAAGCTTGGGGGATGTGCCCCGGTATCGTATCACCATCACAACTCCTATCTTTACCGTTTTCTTAGTTCGATCCTATTAGTAGTATCTTGATCTAGTAGAATAAAGTTTATGGCATGATCTAGTTTTGAGTTTTGCTTTATGATCCCTCTATGTAATCGAGTTCGTGAGTTATATATAATAAAGATTAGTGTTGATTCATGGGCTTGATTATTTTGCCATGATCTTGGGTGAATAAAAGAAAGAAGAAAAGAATAAAAGAAACAAAAAGTTCATATTGATCTTATTGAGAGTAATGACTTCACATAGAAAGAGTATGATGATTAAAAGTTGTTGGGAGTTGGCAGACATAGCTTTGGTCATTGTTGCAATTAATAGGAAGTAATAAGGAAAGAGAGGCTTCACATATAGATATATTATCATTGACATCTTTTATGATTGGGAGCACTCATTAAAATATGACATGCTAAAGAGTTGATGTTGGACAAGGAAGACAGTGTAATGAGTTATGTCTTTCTTATATCTGAGATAAAGTATGTTGTCATGGTTCCTCTAACTTGTTGAGCTTGCCTTTCCCCCTCATGCTAAGCTAAATTCTCAGCACCAAGTAGAAATGCTACTTGTGCTTCCAAATATCCCTAAACCAGTTTTGCTATGAGAGTCCACCATATCTACCTATGGATTGAGTAAGATCCTTCAAGTAAGTTGTCATCGGTGCAAAGCAATAAAAATTGCTCTAAATATGTATGATTGATTGGTGAAGGAGAAATAAGCTTTATATGATCTTGTGATGTGGAAGTAATAAAAGCGACGGACTGCATAATAAAGGTTCATATCACAAGGGGCAATATAAAGTGACGTTCTTTCGCATTGAGATTTTATACATCCAACCATAAAAGCGCATGGCAACCTCTGCTTCCCTCTGCGAAGGGCCTATCCTTTATTATTATCTTCTACCTTATGCAAAAGTCATGGTGATCTTCACCTTTTCTTTTTTATTTTAACCTTTGGCAAGCTCAGCATGTTGGAAAGAACATGATATATATATCTAACTGGATGTAGGGGAGCATGAACCATTATTGTTGACATTACCCTTGAGGTAAAAGGTTGTGGGGCAAAACTATAAGCCCCTATCTTTCTCTGTGCCCGATTAAAATCTGTAACCACAAGTATCGCGTGAGTGTTAGCAATTATGGAGGACTAAATGATAGTTGAGTATGTGGACTTGCTTTTTAGCTCTGACATAGACTCTTTCCGATGTTATGATAAATTGCAATTGCTTTAATGACTGAGATTATAGTTTGTCGGAGCCCAATAAGGTTTATGATTTATACTTTTGCATTGTGAATAGATCATCACCTGAACATAAGTAATCATATGACAAAACCTATATATGTTGCTGTTATAAGAATAATCATGATGCCTTCATGTCCGTATTTTATTTTTATCGACGCCTCTACCTCTAAACATGAGGACATATTTATTGTTATCGGCTTTTCCTTGAGGACAAGCGAGGTCTAAGCTTGGGGGAGTTGATACGTCCATTTTGCATCATGCTTTTATATCGATATTTATTGCATTATGGACTGTTATTTAACTTTATGTCACAATACTTATGGCTATTCTATCTTATTTTACAAGGTTTACATAAAGAGGGAGAATGCCGGCAGCTGGAATTATGGTCTGGAAAAGGAGCAAATATTAGAGACCTATTCTGTGCAACTCCAAAAGTCCTGAAACTCCACGGAACGTCTTAAAAGAAATAAAGAAAAATCCACGCCAAAGATGAAGGCCAGGGGCCCCACCCTGCTCACGAGGGTGGGGGCGCCCCCCCTAGGGCGCGCCCCCTATCTCGTGGGCCCCCTGGTGGCTCTCCGATGCCCATCTTCTCCTATATGAGGTCTTTCGATGAGAAAAAAATAATAAGGAACTTTTCGGGACGAGACTCCACCGCCATGAGGCGGAACCTTGGCGGATCCAATCTAGAGCTCCGGCAGAGCTGTTCTGCCGGGGATATTTCCTTCCCGAAGGGGGAAATCATCACCATCGTCATCACCAATGCTCCTCTCATCGGGAGAGGGCAATCTCCATCAACATCTTCACCAGCACCATCTCATCTCCAAACCCTAGTTCATCTCTTGTATCCAATTCTTGTCTCAAAGTCCGGGATTGGTGCTAGTAGGTTGCTAGTAGTGTTGATTACTCCTTGTAGTTGATGCTAGTTGGTTTAATTGGTGGAAGATTATATGTTCAGATCCTATATGCATATTAATACCCCTCTAATTATGAACATGAATATGCTTTGTGAGTAGTTACGTTTGTTCCTGAGAACATGGGAGAAGTCTTGCTATTAGTAGTCATGTGAATTTGGTATTCGTTCAATATTTTGATGAGATGTATGTTGTCTCTCCTCTAGTGGTGCTATGTGAAAGTCGACTACATAACACTTCACCATTATTTGGGCCTAGAGGAAGCCATTGGGAAGTAATAAGTAGATGATGGGTTGCTAGAGTGACAGAAGCTTAAACCCTAGTTTATGTGTTGCTTCGTAAGGGGCTGATTTGGATCCATATGTTTCATGCTATGGTTAGGTTTACCTTAATACTTTTGTTGTAGTTGCGGATGCTTGCAATAGAGGTTAATCATAAGTGGGATGCTTGTTCAAGTAAGAACAGTACCCAAGCACCGGTCCACCCACATACCAAATTATCAAAGTATCGACCGCGAATCATAAGAACGTGATGAAAACTAGCTTGACGATATTCCCATGTGTCCTCGGGAGCGCTTTTCCTATTATAAGAGTTTGTTCTGGCTTGTCCTTTGCTACAAAAGGATTGGGCCACCTTGCTGCACCTTATTTACTTTTGTTACTTGTTGCTCGTTACAATTTATCATATCACAAAACTATCTGTTACCACTTATTTCAGTACTTGCAGAGAATACCTTGCTGAAAACCGCTTATCATTTCCTTCTGCTCCTCGTTGGGTTCGACACTCTTACTTATCGAAAGGACTACGATAGATCCCCTATACTTGTGGGTCATCAAGGGTACCATCGGGACGAAGCTTGTGTTTGAAGACCCACTTCCCGATAATCACGTTGATGTGTCGGGGACGGGGAACAAGCTGCCACGTCCGGTTGCGCGGCAGGGCATCGAACTGTTCTTGCATCACAGCCATCCAGAGCGGCTCACGAAGAGCGGCTCAAACGAAGCATAGCAATGGCGATGGCGTAGAGGTGGATGCCGCGTGGACGTACTCGTCCGAGGCAGCATAACGCGAGCTCGGGCGAAAAACGCCCGTACGGGCGCGGGTGACCGGACCAACCGCGGAAGGCTCGGCCGCAGTCGCTGGTGATGAGGCCGCCGGAGCCCCCTGAGCCACGGGCGCCGAGGCCATAGTCGAGGGACCCACCGGGACCGAGGGCGCCGAGGCAGGGGGCGCGGGGCCCGGGGGCGCCGAGGCCGCAGTCGAGGGAAAAGCAAGGTTGTCGAACTCTTTTCCATAGTCAGTCTGAAGAGAAAGAATGGGAAGCCCAAACTGCATGCTGACATAGGAGTAAAAAGCCGTCAAAGTGGAGAGTGCATCCGACTTTCGTCATAAAGGAAAGGTCCACACATAATGAGAATAATCATCAAGAATAACCAAATAATATAAGGAAAACGCTCTAAAACAGCCGGATGCACGTAGTTGTCCGAGCGACCGTCTTGCGCGCCGTCGCATCGCGCGGCATCAGACGATGCAGACGCGTTACTACCAAGGGCGTTGACGCGCGTGCCCCAGGTGTTTTTTTTCTTTGACCCCCCACTACCTCGCCCCCTACCTACTTCCACCATTTTGAGTGTATTGTTTTGATCCCCATCCTCTCTCTAGCTCGATCGACGACGTAGGCGACTACTAGATCCAGAATCGTGGCAGTGGCAGGGGAACTGGATGCGGCGGGGACGGCAAGGGAACTTGAGGTTCGGGCGACGGCGAGCAACGTCGACCACGGCGCCAAGCTACACGACCCCCCTCTAGTTGCGACGGCGGATGAGAGGTATTGGGTCCTGTAGTTCGTAGCAATTTTCTCCCCTGCGCTGCTTGATCTCCTTTTAGTGATTCATTTTGTGGTTAATCCCAATAGTTCACAGTGTTGGATGAGTAGATCCGGGTCGATTTTCATGAGTTTTGTTCGTTCAAGGGTTTCAGTTGAGTAGTTACTCCCTCCATGTCGCCAAATTCATCCCCATTTCACCTAGGGTTTGGTGTGTAGATCGTTCCATGTTGTAGATAGGGTTTGGAAATGTTTATAATTGAGACTTTAGGGGTAGGGGAGGAGATTTGTATAGGTAGGTGATGAGATTTTTAGTGAGTGGATGACTAGGTTTGTCAGTGATGTTACATTTTTGCGATGCTGCTATCTTGTTAGGAAAGTTTTTATGGTTTCATAGGTGTTCATGCTGCTATCTGGTCAGGGCAAGTTTTTATGTTTGGATAGGTGTTCATGCTGCTATCTGCTCAGGCAATTTTTTATGATGCATAGGTTTTTATGCTGCTATGTGGTCAAGCAAGTTTTATGCTACGTTTGTTGTTTAGCCTAGGGGGTTTTCTTAGAATGAAAGTCAGTGTTTTGGAACTTATGTATAGATACATGATGTAAGTGTGGTTCCTTTGCTTTTTTTCTCTGATTTTACCTGCCTGCAGCTTTTACTTGCTCTGCTCGACTATTTTTGACCAGAGCTAGACTGCCTTGCTCTGCTTTTTTTGTGGAGATGCTGCCTTCTCAGATTAATGGCAGTTGATAACTCTCTTCCCATTAGTTAGGAAAATACAAACTACAATGCATGATATTATATACTTGATCTACAAAGCCAAATCTACTGCATCAGGAAAACTTAACTAGCTAGAGACACATCACTTAGAGACTATGCCGCGATGACCATCACTTATGCTGCCAAACCAGCTCAGTTTAAGAACTTTTTGAACATATGGTACTTATTGTTTTGTTTCATTGTTATGATTTTTGGTAGATGTTGAGTATGCTGAAATCTGAATGACCGTCGCTTCTGTAGTAATTATGTAATGTTGTTTTGTATCGCCAGTACATTTTTTATTCATTTTGATTTTTGCAGCTTCATGTCGGAAGAAGAAGCAATGGAGTCTAATACTGCATTCAGTCAACACTTCGCAGCAAAACGCTTGCGTGAAGTTGCGAATACAAAGCTCAATGATAGGAAGAGGGAATACATAAATGAAACTGGCTTTGGTGATCTCATGAGCATCTCCCCTTTCACAGCACCACATGATCTGATGGAGTGGATAACTATGAACATCGACACTGACACTCGTGAGCTGAGGTATTGCACCCACCTCCTTTCTTTTCTTTCTTGTTTCCCCTACATCATATACTTTTTTGTCTTTCTCTTTAGGCCATGTTGGTAGCAAGGAATTAATACAATATTTTTTTGGGTTTTTCAAGCTGAGTCGGAATAAGGTCATTGTGTTCACTAGAGACATGGTGAAGAAGGTTTTCAACATCCCATCAGGCAACAGACCAGTTGAGCTTTTTAAGAGACTTCAGCATTGCGAGCTCCGCAACATTTATCACAAGAATGGCAGGGCTCCAATTGCGCATACAGTGGATGTGCTTCATCGAGAAGGGGACAATGATGGAGATACTACAAAGAGGTCATGGGTGCTCTTAGCACTTGCAACGGTTTTATCTCCAAGCACTGGCAACATGGTGCCCCTAGAGTACTTGAAAAGCCTCAAAGATACGGACAAGGTTACTGATTTTGGTTGGGATGAGCATGTTTTAAGTGTTGCAATGAGACAGGTCAAGAAGTGTCAGGACAAGATTAAAAAACAGGCTTCTACTTCATTCTGGGTTGGGGGATGCTTCCCTATGCTTGCGGTACAATTCTTTCTTTTTTGGAATTTTTCTATATATCACAACATGTTTGTATTTTTATAATCACATATTTTTCTTTTTTGTGTCTGATATATTATGTATTGTCTTCTCATTCAGGTTATTTACATGGACCATTTGGTATTCCCTCAAGCTGCCATCAACGAGCACCAATTGAACTATTCTCTCTCGAGGGCTTGCTTTGTGCATCAGACTGATTTTGATATTGTGTTGGAATATGATAGGAACAAGCTTTCTTTGGGCAAACCCTCATTCAGGAAGTGTCGGGTAAGTTTTTTGTGTGGTTTTACTTCCCTTGTCCATCTTTGCAGTATTGTTTCTTTCCCATTTTTGTCTGCCCTTTTTTATTTTTATGCTTGTGTACTCATGGTTTTAATAGTTGTTTCTTTTTACTTTGTGTCATGTAGTTTCGCCCTCTGTCAAAGACACCTTATGCAGCATTGCCTGCCCAAGGCCATGAAGGCAACAACAGTGAAGTTGCTCAAGATCAGCATGTTTCGGACAACCCAGATTGCGGTGATACTCAAGATTGTGGGGCTGAAAATATCAACATTGAGTATAACCAAGATGACATGGTTGCGAAACATAATCCTACAGAAGGTAGCAATCCAACAGAAGATGGCAAAAGCACTGATGGAGATGTGTGGTTCACTAGATGATTGGCTTCAGAACCCAACACCATTTGGGGCAGAGCTTGAGGTGAGGTTTTTTTTGTGTATTTATTTTTTGTTTTTTAATTTTGTTAAATACCTTTCTATCGCTTTTTTTTTCTTTTTTTCTAGTTCCATTATATGTTTAAGTTGCTTCCATACTGATGACCATCATTTTATTTTTCTATACATTTTGTCAGCTACCATCACATCTGGCTGCAATCTATGAGAAGCACACAAAACTTTTTTCTTCAGAGTTAAAAGGTGCTCTAAGCTCTTTTGGGCAAGTGTTGCAAGCAATACATTGCAAGCGAATGGGGCAGCTCCTCAAAGATGTGCACGCTGCTTTGCCAAGCTCTCAGGAAGCAGCAGATGTTAGTTTTGACATGCCACCCCCTCGCAGCAATGATGTAGACAAGTCAGATCATCATGGATGTACCAAAGAAACTTCTAGCAGGAAGAGGAAGGCTGCGGATGAGCCAACAACAGACAAGGTGGTTGAGTCTGCTGAAGGAGCTCGAGGCAATCATGCAAGCAGTAGTGCTCACGAGTGTAATGACAGCAATGTGGTTGAGAAGGGCACATGAACTAGTCCTATTGTCAGTGACCCCCCTGCAGAGTGTTTTGTGAAGGCAAAGTATAAAGTGTCTAGTGGTGAAGATATTGAGCATGGTCACCAACTTAGCCAGCGCAATCAATCAGTGCATACTAGTGTGGCTGGACATTGGAGTGATGCACCATCGATGTGTCTGTTCTAGGAGGGCACCAAGGAGTATGATTGGTGCATTAGTGTCCAAAGTCAAGATGGGAACTCCAATGCTCCACCCAATGGCAATGGAAACACTGCTACAACACCAAAGTCTTGTGCTGTTTTTGATGTTACTCCTCGGGCTCCAATCTCAACAGAAGCACAAGCTCTAGTGTTTGATGTGACACCAATCTCCATGGCTCCATTATCGAGCGGGGCTGTAGGTATGCCCTAATACTAGTTTGTCTTTGAACAAATCTTTCCTCGCAACATTTTCTAGAAAATCAATTTTTCCTTTGTTTTTGTCAAATGGACCATCGAAAACACAAGAAGAGCTAGTTGTTCTAGTTAGCAGCAGGGAACCAAGTACGGACCTCAACAAGGAGAAGTTGAAGAGTAAGGACGAGAAGAAGCTCAAGAGCAAGAAAAGAGTAGGGAGTCCAATGTTAGCCGGATCAAAGTACAAGAAAATCAAGACAGATTCAAACATGGAAGCAATGTACGAGTACTATGCCATGAAGAGGTACAAGATGAAGAGAGGGGAAATTGAGTAAGTGTCATCTTTTTACTGATTTTTGCTTCCATCATGTTGTTATCTCATATTTATTACATTTTCATCTTGTCAAACGCTCCACTCTATTTTTTTGCTTCCATCCTTCTTGTTGCAGGCCTCCTTTCATTAGGATTGGTGATTTCCACATTACCTACCCCAACTTCCATAAGTCGTTGAAGCCACATGCTTAGACTTGCAATGAAGTCATGTCTTTATTCATCGAAACCTTCAACATTGAATAGTTGTCGTCTTCAAAGAAGCAGAAGAAATTTTCTTTCTCTGTTTTAATGAGTGTTAGATCATCTATTGTTGCCCCTTTTATCGAGATCAGTTTTCTAGAGTTTTATGCCCTATTTGCAAAAGTTATCAATCATTTTTTCTTATGTCTTCTCCTTATGTCCAATGTGTTGTAGCTTCAACTCTCTGTCCACCCAGAAGTTTTTGATCCGAGTGTTTGTGCAAGAGAGATGAGGAGGGCGTGCCAAAATTTTCAGATTTCAGGTTTTGACCTAGTAAGTCTGCTTCCAACATTTTCAATCAATTTTTCTATGTTCCCGATCGTTTATTCCATTTTTAACATATATCTTATCTTTACTTCTTTTCTAGCTTTTCTTCACCATCGTCTGTGATGGCCACTGGATTGTCTATGTGGTTAACCTCTTGCATAAGGAGTTCAATATGTTTGACTCACTGGATGACGGAAAATTGGATGTTGCTGCAAGGAATCTGGCAAGTGACACTTTTTATATATTCTATGTGTAGTTTTCATTGTTAATTAAAATGAAAAAAGCAGATCCCCCAATGAACACATGCTCAAAATTTTTTTGGTAGTGAATTTGAATGTGTCTCATGTTTTAGTGGTGGTAGCATTTTCCCCCATCACTTTCCGTGTTTGACATAGACACTACTTTTTTATGCTAATGTTTCATATTTCTGCAGTTTATCAATTTCAAGAGGATTGCTACCAAAGAGTCAGATTTCACAGTGGATCTATTTTCTTTCAAAACAGACTGGCCCCTGCTTGACTACCCACAACAAGCAACTCAGTAAGTCTAATCATACACCCCCATCCATAATAGTAGTGTTTTTCGATGTCCTTTTTATGTAAAACCTTAAACCTTTTTCTCTACCCAATTTTTGATGTATGGTGCAATGAAACAGCTTTGATTATGGATTGTTTTCAACAATGTACTTGGAAATTTTCGATGGCCAAAGGATGAAAGATTTCAAGAAGGTAAAAATTTGATGATCATGCTTTTTTGGTACTTTTTCATAAGTTTGCGTCTCTGATATATGTTTGGTCTCTTCTTTCTCCATTTTTCACCTTTTTAATGCAGCAAAATATGCTTGATGTGTGGAAGACCATCGCTTCGAAGCCGGTTTTCCATCCTTCGAACAAGGTATTCCCTGCTGATGTGCATAAGGCGATCATAGCGGCTTGAAGGAAGTGACCACACCGCATTGAAGAAGGCGTTTGCAGCGGCTTTGAAGATGCAACTTTGCAATTTCTGGGAATTCATTTCGCTAGTAGTGCATCTCGGTTATCTTTGTGTGCCAAATGAAACTCCATGTAAAGGAAACCAGATGTTGGGCTCTTTTGGATGGCTGGAATGATTATCAGTAGTCTGTAATAAGGAAACATTTTGTTTTGTTTTGAGATTTGATGGAAGCTATAACTATGTGCTGAATTTGTAAGCAAGTTATAAAATTTTCGCTGTTTGGTGCTCAAGTTTTTCAAGTTCATGGAATGCTTTTCATTTTTAGGGTTTTCATGTGTGTATTTCTCCATGTGCTTCCTTATGTTGTCACAAAATTGGCCACAATGTTAAGGAATTGGAATTTCTAGAGGAAGCATGTTCATGAAACATTTTTTGTATAATTTCTTTTTTTTAATCAACAACTTTTTGTGATAAATGTTACTGGAAGAAGCATTCTGGGAGATTTTGCAACTAAGAAGTGAGCACTAGAAGCATTATATAGCTTGCTGAAAGAAGCATTCTCAAAATCTTTACTTGAAATTCTTTTGAGAGAATCAGCACATGTTGACAAGCTCATTTTTCTTTAATAACTAAAAATTATGTAACATTATTTAAAATAGATCCTTCTCAACTCACCACAAAACACAGTAAGAATGCTTCATAATTATTTCGCCATCTCCTTTTTTTGTAGCAGCAATATGAAATTTTTGAACGTACGCGGTTTTAAGAAGTAACATGAGTAGTAACACGAGCAATATGAGTAGCAACATGAGCAGTAATATGAACCAAAACCTCTGACGAACTGCACATAAATTCTCTGTACTTCTACCCAGTACAAATATGTCCTACTTTCGAAAGTACACTTTTAAAGTTGCTAATACATGAATCAACTACAGAATGACCCTACTGAGCATGTCCCTCGACTTTTGCCATCGCATCTTTAAAATGAATGCATGATTGCATTCTGTGGCCTTCCTCGAAGCAAAACTGACATTTTGTTGTAAGATTAGCAGCCATCATTGCCTTGTACTCACGGAATGACTCACGGGTTCTGATAGTGTGTTCTTCTTCACTTCAAAATGAACAAGTAACTTTCCTCCTAGGTTTTGGCTTGCTCAATGACTCCACGTTGTCTTCTTTCTTGCTTTCTTTCTTGTATGCTTTTTTGCTTTCTTTCTTGGCTTCTTTCTAAAGCTTCTTCTTATGCTCCTCTTCTCGCTGCTCCAACAATGTCTTTTTTTCTTTTTGCTCATTCTGTTGGTCGACCTTGCTTCGGCACATGAGCAGGATTTTGTAGCGGTGCTGATGGTTGTGGGTTTGCTCCAGTTTTAGCATTAGATGTGCCTACTTGAGGGGGTTGCTCCTGCTGCACCACATCTTCCCTTTGCATTTGCTATTTTTTCATTGAAGCAACTATGGGCCAGACCTGCTTCATCACATCTGTCAATAAGTTGTAAGCTGGATCAACAGAGCATGCTTCTCCTGCCAATGCATTCATATCTCTGCACAGTGAGTTGTACTTGAGAGTGTTTGTTTCTGGTAGTCCAAACTCAAGGAGCCTCCCAGATGTGTCCATGTTTGTCATAGCTGCTTCGGACCACCTTTCCAGCATGTATCTACTTGGAATTTCTTGCACATTAAGCTGTATCATCACCCTTATGATGTGTGAGCAAAGCACACCATTCATTTCAAAGAAATGACAACTACATGAGTACAACCCCTCTTGTATCATAGAATGCACATGGTAGAACTTTGGATTATCATACAAGTTTGAGTAAAGCTCAAACATGATACCTTCCTGCTCAAGATTAGGCACTTGGTTGATTATATAAGATGTTGATGCTACTGCTTGCTCTTGGAACTTGCAAAAGACGCTGCGTGTGTAGAAGTTAACATCTTGACGCTCTATTTTGTATCGTCCCCATAGGGGTGTTGTTGTCGTTTCTTCAGTGAAAGCAGCATTATCTTCACGGTCTAGCATTGTTTCTTGTAGGAGTTTATACTGCCTTACAAATGCGAAAATCGAGTTTTGTGAATGCACCAATATCTTGAAATAAGAATTCAGCCCTTCTGATCTCCTGGTTGTGCTTGTGAAAGGGAAGAAATCATTTTTGAAGTATGCAGGAGCCCATGTCTGACGGCATTCCCACATGTTTTGTAAGTGCCTATTCTCCATGTACTCGAATAAATGCAGCATGTGTTGCCATGTTTCTTCAAATTCATCCACTGTCTCGGATTCATTCATGCATTCATAGAAATCTTTCTAAAAAATTAAATCCCTTGTAAGCATCCTCCCAAGTTTCTCACGCACCTTCCGATGTACATTCCACTTGCAACACATATAGATTGTGTGAGGGAACACATCAGAAATTGCAGTTTCCATTGCTCTGCACTGGTCGGTCATAAGGTTTGTTGGCTACTCATTGTTCATCGCAAGCAACCATTGCCGAAAGTCCCACTTGGAGGTTTCAGTTTGCTCATTTGGAAGCAATGCACAACCTAGGACAACAGTCTGAAGATGGTTGGTGATGCCAACGATCGGAGCAAAAGGCATATTATATTTGTTTGTGCAAAAGGTTGTATCGAAAAAGACACGGTCCTTGTACTTTGGGTATAGTGCTCTTGTCCTTCCATCCACCTAAAATAATGCTTCTACCACATTTGTCTCCTTATTCACTTGTGTTGCATAGAAGAACTGTAGGCGTTCAGCTTGCCGCCACTCAAAGTATTCAATTGTCATGGCCATGTCCTGAAACGCCATGGTTTGCCGCATCTCGGACCGTGCATTTGAAACATCCCTTTTGACATAACCAAGGCGCCTCTGATCACCTCCGTGACAATCTCCAAGGATTCCCATGCAATCTAAGGTTGACAAGTTGCGTTCATGCAACGTCATTATCATTTGGAGGTCTTCTCGTGGGATTTTTTGATGAGACCGATAAAACCTAACCTTCTCTTCATGTTGCACCAGAGCAAGTGTATGGTTGTCTGTAAAGCACGTGACGGCCCATCGGTTATCTCCGAGTCCAACTATCATGTGAGCCTTGCAATCGTGACGTTGCAACCTATTCCTCTTTCTTGTGTCTGCCACGTTCATCCAAAGTCCAGGGCGTTTGCTAGTGTTGCTTGACTCTGTTGCAATACTATTTGTAGTGCTATCAGATTCACTTTTGCTTCCATCAGGTCGTGCATGAACACACGTGAAAGTCTTGCTAATTAGCTTTGTGGGTCCTCTGGCCTGGCTATTTTTTGAAGCAGATGTTCTGATTCCAAACCCATGCCTGAAAGCATATGCGTTGTAGAATTGTCTTGCGTCGTCAACTAAATCAAAGGTCATGCCCACATATGGAACAAGTGGTTGCGATGATATTGCATCATCCACATCCTATTGGATATCACCAACATTAATCATCCCTTCCATACTAACTCCATTCGCAGCAGAAATTCGCCCCATAATGTAGCTCTCATCATCATCACCTCCAGCACCAGCAGCCTATTTTTGTTGTTGCAGAAAAAAGTTATCACAATGTCAGTAAAAATGGTAAAAAGGTATAATATGCAAGAAAGTAGTGCTTCTAGCATAAAATATGTATTACATCTGATTTTGTGTTCATGTTTCTATGTTTTCACCTCATGATACTAAACAAAATGCTTCCACATCTTTCTACTTCAATGATCACAGTGCTACAAGCAAAGTAATCAAGTTGATAATGTTTTTTGTAATACAAATTAGCTTTTTCCTACCTGAGGCAACATTTCTATCTAATCTGTTTTCTAGTAAAGGAACTTTTGTCCAGCATGATCGCTGTTTAAAACGATGCAACATAGTCAAAATAGCACCGGTGCTTTATAATTTTCACAACATATGCAACATTTACAAGTAAGCTCACATTGGAGACTTTTATTCAAACTTGATTGTACTTTGTTAGGAGCATTCACCACACATACAGATAACCCCCACCTGCCTTTTTGTTTTTTCAAATATTAAACTGGATTTTGCAAGGAGCAAATTATACACGGTCCTGAATTGACTTCCCCCTGGACATTTTTTGGTGCATTTTTTAAACTGAAAGTGTAAGGAGCATTTTTCAGACGACCTCCCCCAGCACATTTTTTTGGAGCAGTTCTAAACTGAAATTGGGAGGAGTTTTTTCTGTACACACTTTCAGGAATTTTTCAGTTGGCATAAGCAGATATGTTGCAATTCATACTGCCTTTTTTAGGAAAGTGATCACAGAGAGAAACATAATTGTTGACATAGCAGAAGTCAAAATAACCTGATGCTTCATGCATGTGAAGAGCTTGCGACTTAGTGAACCCTGTGAGGAGCTTGCCCAGCAGAGAAGACATGAGGATCATGGAGCTCCCTTGTAGCTCCAGACCGGCGAATCGGCTCGCCAGCGAGGATCGGGGCCGATTTGGCCTTCCTGCTGCTCGATGGAGCACCGAAGCTTCGATCCATGGCGGCCGACAACATAGATCGAACTATGTGTTGAGCTGCCATGGCGCTAGAAGGTGTATGGGGGCATTGTTGCGTCGACGGCGGCGAGGTAGAGGTGATGTTGAGTCGTCTGCGGCGGTGGTAGAGTCGATGCTGCTTGGCGGCGGATGTGGTAGAGGCGAGGCGGTGTCGGCGGCGTGGATCTCCTCCTCGCCATGTGATACGTCTCCAACGTATCTACTTTTCCAAACACTTTTGCCCTTGTTTTGGACTCTTACTTGCATGATTTGAATGGAGCTAACCCGGAATGACGTTGTTTTAACCAGAATTGCCATGGTGTTATTTTTGTGCAGAAATAAAAGTTCTTGGAATGACCTGAAAATCAACGGAGAATATTTTTGGAATATATAAAAAATACTGGCGAAAGAATCAAGGCCAGGGGCCCACACCCTGGGCAAGCCCCCTGCCTCGTGGGCCCCCTGGTGCTCCTCCGACCTCAACCCCAACTCTATATATTCATGTTCGGGGAGAAAAAATATAGAGAAGGATTCATCGCGTTTTACGATATAGAGCCGCCGCCAAGCCCTAATCTCTCTTGGGAGGGCTGATCTGGAGTTCGTTCGGGGCTCCGGAGAGGGCAATCCGTCGCCATCGTCATCATCAACCATCCTCCATCACCAATTTCATGATGCTCACAGCCGTGCGTAAGTAATTCCATCGTAGGCTTGCTGGATGGTGATGGGTTGGATGAGATTTATCATGTAGTTGAGTTAGTTTTGTTAGGGTTTGATCCCTAGTATCCATTATGTTCTGAGATTGATGTTGCTATGACTTTGCTATGCTTAATGCTTGTCACTAGGGCCCGAGTGCCATGATTTCAGATCTGAACCTATTATGTTTTCATGAATATATGTGAGTTCTTGATCCTATCTTGCAAGTCTATAGTCACCTATTATGTGTTATGATCCGTTAACCCCGAAGTGACAATAAACGGGATACTTACCGGTGATGACCGTAGTTTGAGGAGTTCATGTATTCACTAAGTGTTAATGCTTTAGTCTGGTACTCTATTAAAAGGAGGCCTTAATATCCCTTAGTTTCCAATAGGACCCCGCTGCCACGGGAGGGTAGGACAAAAGATGTCATGCAAGTTCTTTTCCATATGCACATATGACTATATTCGGAATACATACCTACATTACATTAATGAACTGGAGCTAGTTCTGTGTCACCCTATGTTATAACTATTGCATGAGGAATCGCATCCGACATAATTATCCATCACGGATCCATTGCCTACAGCGTCTGAAACGACGGCGGTGACATGGCTGTGCGGCGACGAGCTTCGGGCACGGTGGCGCTAGCGCTTGGAGGATGTGTGGGGCGACGGGGTTAGGGCGAAATGAAGAGGGGCTCACCCCGCGTCGTTTGGAGGCGTCAGCGAGCTCGGGGGAGGCCAGATGGTGACGTGGCGTTGCAAGCGATCTCGGGCGCTGGAGGTTGAAGACGACGGCGGTGGCGGCGTTCTAGGGCTTCCCGCGTCGCGTGGCTCGACGGAGAGGTAGCAGGCGGCGGGGCGGAGCTCGTGGGCACGACGACAGGGCGAGGGTGAGTGTGACAACGGCGAGTGGCGGCGACGGGCATGCGCGGTGGTGGGAAGAGAGTAAGACAGGGGAGGGAGAGAGAGCAGCGAGTGAGGGAGAGGAGAGAGGGGTCTCGGGGCGTCTCTGTGGCGTCGTCTAGGCGCGTCGAGGGGGAGCCAGGCAGGCAAGCTGCTGCCGGCGTGGCGCACTCGCGCTGGGGCGTGCTCTGCTTCTCCTCTGCCTTCTAGCAAGAGGAGGGGGATGACTGGCAGCGGTGGTGGGCTGGGCCAGCTCCTGGGCTGCACAGTGCCAGGCCGCAGGTAAGCATAGGTAAGTTTTTTTCTTTCGTATTTTTTTCTATTTCTGTAATTTCTTTTCTGATTTAGTAAAATACTAAATCAATTTATTTTCTTCTGAAATTTATTGTAGGAGCTAGTTGAAATATTCCAGAGCCCCTCACATAAAATTAGAATTATTGGACATATATAAATAAATATATCATATATATATCCAATGCAAATAATTATTGCATTAATTCCAAATGGCCAAAATAAATATTTATGAGCTCCTGAAAATATTTGTTTGAATTTTACCTCTAACCAATATTTTCAGAGAGCAACATGAACATTTTCTTGGACTTTTTTGGAGAAATTTTTATCTGGGTTATTTCCATAAATGATTCCCGAGGGTTTCACAAATCCCCATTTCAAATTTAAATGAAATTTAAACATGATGCTCACAAGAAGGCTAGCCTAGGTCATACCAGAACTAGGGATGTGACACTAACACAACACTCCTAAGAATACTGAGGTCAGGGACACACATGTGGCATGCCTCATCTTTACCATTAATGCATCTACCTATGAAGAGAGCAAAATAATGTATAGCAGGAAAGTGAATGCTCCCTATGGTAGCTTGTGTTATATCTCTAGATTCCCCCACAGTTATACTAGCAAGAAATCTCTAAATTCAGATTTGTGAGGTTCCCTGACACTACCCCATTGTTGAAGTTTGCAAGCAGTGGTAAAATCCTCTAAGTCCATAGTGTAAGAATTTTCATAAAGATCAAACAGGACAGTTGGAGAATTGCGTGAAGATGAAAATTCAAACCTCCTCACAAAGGAACTAGTGAGATAGTGATACTGGCTGCACTTCTCTTCCTCGAAGCTCACAAGATCAGCGTTACGCAAATATGCGTTAAATTCTTCCTTAATTCCCGCTCGATCCATAAAGTTTTCCAAAGGCCATTCACAAGGACGCACTAGAGCGTCTCTTGGTGGCTGTTCATCAGCATCACGCATTGCAAGCCTGGGTCCTTACTTCCTTGAAGAACCACCTTGGTACATTTTCCTAAGCATATTTCTTTCTCTGAAAAATTTCTGAAATTTTTAGTAACATCAAAATAAAAGTAAAGCAAACTCAACAAAATTGATAGCAACTACTCCTACAAGTGCCTAGAGCCTATATCATGCATCAAAACTACTTTCGACCATATAAATTTGACATGCAAGCTCAAGAACAGGGTCACCTAAGCAGCACAAATTTGCAATGAATAAAGCACTAGAACAAAAACTAATTGGACCAATGGAGGAGTCACATACCAAGGAACAATCTCCCCAAGCAGTTTTGTGAGAGGTGCTTTGAGCAAGGAGATCGAAAATGGCAGCAAAATGAGTTTGGACTCGGGTTTGAGCTGGATATTCCTGTTTGTGGGAGGAAGAAGGAGTGTGTGGCTGCAGGAATAAGTGGAGGAGGGCCACCGTGGGCCCACGAGGCAGGGGGCGCGCCCAGGGGGGTAGGGCGCGCCCTCCACCCTCGTGGCCAGGTGGATGCCCCCTGCTGTGTTCTCGGTGCCAAATATTCTCAAATATTCCAGAAAAAATCATATTTAAATTTCAGGGTATTTGGAGAACTTTTATTTTCGGGGTATTTTTATATTGCACGTATAATTCACATAACAGACAGAAAATACTATTTTTATTTTATTTAATATAAATAAAAGAAAGTAAAATGAGGGTACAAAGAGTTGTGTTTTCTAATTTTATCCATCTCATGCTCATCAGAAGGAACCCACTAACAAGGTTGATCAAGTCTTGTTAACGAACTCATTCTGAATAACATGGCACCAGAGAAATTTCGAATAACACTATGTTACCTCAATGGGGATATGCACATCCCCAATAATAAGAATATCATATTTCTTCTTGACAGTAGGAAGAGGAAATTCAAAACCTCCAAATATAATCGATGGAATTTTTCCAATAGAGTTGATACTATGGACTTGAGGTTGTTTCCTCGGAAAGTGTACCGTATGCTCATTACCATTAACATGAAAAGTGACATTGCCTTTAGTGCAATCAATAACAGCCCCTGCAGTATTCAAAAAGGGTCTTCCAAGAATAATAGACATACTATCGTCCTCGGGAATATCAAGAATAACAAAGTCCATTAAAATAGTAACGTTTGCAACTACAACAGGAACATCCTCACAAATACCGACAGGTATAGCAGTTGATTTATCAGCCATTTGCAAAGATATTTCAGTAGGTGTCAACTTATTCAAATCAACTCTACGATATAAAGAGAGAGGCATAACACTAACACCGGCTCCAAGATCACATAAAGCAGTTTTAACATAATTTCTTTTAATGGAGCATGGTATAGTGGGTACTCCTGGATCTCCTAGTTTCTTAGGTATTCCACCTTTAAAAGTATAATTAGC
Organism: Triticum urartu; assembly: GCF_056163025.1. Classification (NCBI taxonomy): domain Eukaryota; kingdom Viridiplantae; phylum Streptophyta; class Magnoliopsida; order Poales; family Poaceae; genus Triticum; species Triticum urartu. The sequence continues at coordinate 538,077,791 of NC_141877.1, forward strand.
AAGCATGGTGGAAATTTCAGCTTCCGGTATCTTTCTCTTATTTGTAACAATTTCTTTCATATACTTAGCATAAGGATTCATTTTAAGCATATCAGTTAATCGCATGCGCAAAAAGATAGTCTAATCATTTCAGCAAAGCGCTCAAAATCCTCATCATCCTTTTTCTTAGATGGTTTGGGAGGAAAAGGCATGGGTTTCTGAACCCATGGTTTTCTTTCTTTACAATGTTTCCTAGCAACAAAGTCTTTCTTATCATAACATTGATTTTTCGATTGTGGGTTATCAAAATCAACTGCAGGTTCAATTTTTATATCATTATTATTACTAGGTTGAGCATCATCATGAACATTATCATTAACATTATCACTAGTTTCAGGTTCATTACCAGATTGTGTTTCAGCATCAGAAATAGAAATATCATTTGGATTCTCGGGTGTATCAATAACAGGTTCACTAGAAGCATGCAAAGTCCTATCGTTTTTCTTTTTCTTCCTTTTAAAAGGACTAGGTGCATCTATATTATTTCTCTGAGAATCTTGCTCAATTCTCTTATGGTGGCCTTCAGGATACAGAGGTTCCTGAGTCATTCTACCAGTTCTAGTAGCCACTCTAACAGCATAATCATTATTCTTACTATTCAATTCATTGAACAAATCATTTTGAGCTTTAAGTACTTGTTCTACTTAAGTGGTAACCATAGAAGCATGTTTACTAATAAGTTTAAGTTCACCTTTAACATTAGCCATATAATCACCCAAGTGTTCAAGCATATTTGAATTGTATTTCAATTGTCTACCAAAATAAGCATTCAAGTCTTCTTGCTTAACCATAAATTTATCAAACTCATCTAAGCATGGGCTAGCAGTAAATGGGATTTCAGCTTTATCATATCTATAGAGAGAATTTACCTTTACTACCTGTGTCGGGTTATCAAGACCATGAGTTTCTTCAATAGGTAATGGATTAAGATCATATGTTTCTTCAACAGGCGGTAAATTAAGACCGTGTATTTCTTCAATAGGACGTAAATTCTTAACATCTTCAGCTTTAATACCTTTTTCTTTCATAGATTTCTTTGCCTCTTGCATATCTTCAAGACTGAGAGAACACCTCTTTTCTTCAGAGTTGGCTTAGGAATAGGCTCATGAAGTGCCCAGTTATTTTCATTTGTCAACATATTATTCAATAGAATTTTAGCTTCATCCGGTGTTCTTTCCCTGAAAACAGAACTAGCACAACTATCCAGGTAATCTCTGGATGGATCGGTTAGTCAATTAAATGATATAGCCACCCTGTTCACAAATGATGAGATAACTCGTTACTTTTATATCCTTAAAATATTTCCGTTCTCATTAAAGGGTGATGCTAAAACATGGTCTAATTCTCTTGATCCTGGTTGTGTGCGTAGTCCCCAGGATATGATTTATTACTTCTCTGCTAAATATTTTCCCGCTCATAAGAAACAAGATGCCTTAAGGGAAATATATAATTTTGTGCAAATTGAAGAAGAGAGTCTGCCACAAGCTTGGGGGAGGCTTCTCCAATTACTTAATACTTTGCCTGATCATCCTCTCAAGAAAAATGAAATACTTGATATCTTTTATAATGGACTAACTGATGCTTCCAGCGACCACCTGGATAGTTGTGCTGGTTGTGTTTTCAGGGAAAGAACTGTTGATCAAGATGAATTGCTATTGAATAATATGTTGAGTAATGAAAATGATTGGACACTCCCTGAACCAACTCTTAAGCCAACTCCTAAGAAAAGGGGTATTCTATTCTCAGTCCTGAAGATATGCAAGAGGCAAAGAAATCTATGAAAGATAAAGGTATTAAAGCTGAAGATGTTAAGAATTTACCACATATTGAAGAAATACATGGTCTTGATAACCCGGCATAGGTAGTAAAGGTAAATTCTCTCTATAGATTTGATGAAGGTGATATTCCTCGTTATAAGTCTCCTAGCCAATGCTTAGATGAGTTTGATAATTTTATTGTTAAACAAGAAAACATCAATGCTTATGTTGGTAGACAATTGAACTGCAATGCTGATATGCTTGAATACTTGAGTGATTATATGTCAAGAGTTAAAGGTGAACTTAAACTTATTAGTAAACATGCTTCTATGGTTACCACTCAAGTAGAACAAGTACTCAAAGCTCAGAATGATTTGCTCAATGAATTAAATAATAAGAAAAATGAGAATGTTGTTAGAGTTATGACTAGAGGGGGTAAAATGACTCAGGAACCTTTGTATCCTGAGGGCCACCCAAAGAGAAATGATCAAGATTCTCAAAGAACTAATATTGATGCACCTAGTTCTTCTAGGAAGAAGAAAAAGAAAAATGATAGGACTTTGCACGCTTCTAGTGAACCTGTTGTAGACACACCTGAGAATCCCAATGATATTTCTATTTCTGATGCTGAAACACAATCTGGTGATGAACATGAACCTAGTGATAGTGTTAATGATGATGTTCATCTTCATGTTGATGCTCAACCTAGTAATGATAATGATGTAGAGATTGAACCTACTATTGATCTTGATAACCCACAATCAAAGAATCGATGTTATGACAAGAGAGACTTTGTTGCTAGAAAGCACGGTAAAGAAAGAGAACCATGGGTTCAGAAACCCATGCCTTTTCCTCCTAAACCATCCAAGAAAAAGGATGATGAGGATTTTGAGCGCTTTGCTAAAATGATTAGGCCTATCTTTTTGCATATGCGTTAGACTGATATGCTTAAAATGAATCCTTATGCTAAGTATATGAAAGATAATGTTACTAATAAAAGAAGGATACTGCTACCTCTTGAGCACTGCGTTGGTTTTCCCTTGAAGAGGAAAGGTTGATGCAGCAAACTAGCGTAAGTATTTCCCTCAGTTTTTGAGAACCAAGGTATCAATCCAGTAGGAGACTATACGCAAGTCCCTCGTACCTACACAAACAAATAAGAACGATAAAGGGGTTGTCAATCCCTTCACGGTCACTTACGAGAGTAAGATCTGATAGAGATAATAATGATAAGATAAATATTTTTGGTATTTTTATGACATAGATTGAAATTAAAGATTGCAAAATAAATGGTGCCAGAAATAACTTGTTTAAGGGAGACTAATATAATGGAGAATAGACCCGGGGGCCATAGGTTTCACTAGTGGCTTCTCTCAAGATGGCATAAGTATTACGGTGGGTGAACAAATTACTGTCGAGCAATTGATAGAAAAGCGAATAATTATGAGAATATCTAGGCATGATCATGTATATAGGCATCACGTCCGTGACAAGTAGACCAAATTTTGCCTGCATCTACTACTATTACTCCACACATCGACCGCTATCCAGCATGCATCTAGAGTATTAAGTTCATAAGAACAGAGTAACGCATTAGGTTAGATCACATGATGTAGAGGGATAAACTCAAGCAATATTATATAAACCCCATCTTTTTATCCTCGATGGCAACAATACAATACGTGTCATTTCCCTTTCTGTCACTGGGATCGAGCACCGCAAGATTGAACCCAAAGCTAAGCACTTCTCCCATTGCAAGAAAGATCAATCTAGTAGGCCAAACCAAACTGATAATTCGAAGAGATTTGCAAAGATAACCAATCATGCATAAAATATTTCAGAGAAGAATCAACTATTGTTCATAGATAGACTTGGTCATAAACCCACAATTCATCGGATCTAGACAAACACACCGCAAAAAGAGTTACATCAAATAGATCTCCAAGAAGATCGAGGAGAACTTTGTATTGAGATCCAAAGAGAGAGAAGAAGCCATCTACCTAATAACTATGGACCCGAAGGTCCAAAGTAAACTACTCACACATCATCGGAGGGGCCATGGAGTTGATGTACAGGCCCTTCGTGATCGATGCCCCCTCCGGCGGAGCTCCGGAAAAGGCCCCAAGGTGGGATCTCTTGGGTACAGAACGTTGCGGCGGTGGAAATAGGGTTTCGTGGTGCTCCTGGATATTTTCGGGGTATATGAATATATATATATATATATAGGAGGAGGAGGAAGAAGTAGGTCGGTGGAGCCATAAGGGGCCCATGAGGGGGAGGGCACGCCCCTGCCTTGTGGCCACCTTGTTGGTTGCTTGACGTCTACTCCAAGTCCTCTCGATCACGTTTGTTCCAAAAATAACTCTCCCAAAGGTTTCATTCCGTTTGGATTCCATTTGATATTCCTTTTCTGCGAAACACTGAAATAGGCACAAAAACATCAATTTGCACTGGGCCTTGGGTTAGTCCCAAAAATAATATAAAAGTGTAAAATAAAGCCCATTAACATCCAAAACAGATAATATAATAGCATGGAACAATCAAAAATTATAGATATGTTGGAGACGTATCAAGCATCCCCAAGCTTAATTCCTGCTCGTCCTCGAGTAGGTAAATGATAAAAATGGAATTTTTGATCTGGAATGCTACCTAGCATAATTCTCAATGTAATTCTCTTTATTGTGGCATGAATATTCAGATCCGAAAGATTCAAGACAAAAGTTTAATATTGACATAAAATAACAATACTTCAAGCATAGTAACTAAGAAATTATGTCTTCTCAAAATAACATGGCAAAAGAATGTTCATCCCTACAAAATCATATAGTTTGGTCATGCTCCATTTTTGTCACACAAGAATGCTCTCATCATGCACAACCCCCAAGGCAAGCCAAGCAATTGTTTCACACTTTAGTAATCTCAAACTTTTTTCAACTTTCACACAATTCATGAGCGTGAGCCATGGATATAGCACTATGGGTGGAATAGAATATGATGATGGGGGTTATGTGGAGAAGTCAAAAAAGGAGAAAGTCTCACATCGACGCGGCTAATCAATGGGCTAGGGAGATGCCCATCAATTGATGTCAATGCAAGGAGTAGGGATTGCCATGCAACGGATGCACTAGAGCTATAAATGTATGAAAGCTCAACAAAAGAAACTAAGTGGGTTTGCATCCAACTTGCTTGCTCACGAAGACCTAGGGCATTTGAGGAAGCCCATTGTTGGAATATACAAGCCAAGTTCTATAATGAAAAATTCCCACTAGTAAATGAAAGTGACAAAACAAGAGACTCTGTATCATAAAGATCATGGTGCTACTTTGAAGCACAAGCGTGGAAAAAAGGATAGTAGCATTGCCCCCTTTTTTCTTTTTCTTTTTTTATTTTTTTTCTTTTTTTGGGCCTTCCTTTTTTTGGCCTTTCTTTTCTTTTTTTATTTGGGACAATGCTCTATTAATGATGATCATCACACTTCTATTTATTTACAACTCGATACTAGAACAAAATATGACTCTATATGAATGCCTCCGGCGATGTACCGGGAAGGGCAATGAATCAAGAGTGACATGTATGATAAATTATGCATGGTGCCTTTGCCACAAATACGATGTCAACTACATGATCATGCAAGGCAATATGACAATGATGATGTGTGTCATGATAAATGGAATGATGGAAAGTTGCATGGCAATATATCTCGGAATGGCTATGAAAATTCCATAATAGGTAGGTATGGTGGCTGTTTTCAGGAAGATATAAGGAGGTTTATGTGTGACAGAGTGTATCATATCACGGGGTTTGGATGCACCGACGAAGTTTTGACCAACTCTCAAGGTGACAAATGGCAATGCACGGTACCAAAGAGGCTAGCAATGATGGAAGGGTGAGAGTGCGTATAATCCATGAAATCAACATTAGTCATAAAAAACTCACATAATTATTGCAAAAATCTACAAGTCATCAAAAACCAAGCATTACGCGCATGATCCTAGGGGGATAGATTGGTAGGAAAGACCATCGCTCGTCTCCGACCGCCACTCATAAGGAAGACAATCAAATAACACCTCATGTTTCAAATTTGTTACACAACGGTCACCATTCGTGCATGCTACGGGACTTGCAAACTTCAACACAAGTATTTCTCAAATACACAACTACTCAACTAGCACACTCTAATATTACCACCTTTATATCTCAAAACAATTATCAAGTATCAAACTTCTCCTAGTACTCAATGCACTTTTTATGAAAGTTTTTATTATACCGATCTTGGATGCCTATCATATTAGGACTAAATTCATAACCAAACCAAATTACCATGCTGTTCTAAAGGACTCTCAAAATAATATAAGTGAAGCATGAGATATCAATAATTTCTATAAAATAAAACCACCACCGTGCTCTAAAAGATATAAGTGAAGCACTAGAGCAAAATTATCTAGCTCAAACGATATAAGTGAAGCACAAAGAGTATTCTAATAAATTCTGATTCATGTGTGTCTCTCCCAAAAGGTGTGTACCGTAAGGATGATTGTGGTAAACTAAAAAGCAAAGACTCAAGTCATACAAGACGCTCCAAGCAAAACACATATCCTGTGGTGAATAAAAATATAGCCTCAAGTAAAGTTACCGATAGAAGAAGATGAAAGAGGGGATGCCTTCCGAGGCATCCCCAAGCTTAGGCTTTCGGTTGTCCTTGAATTTTACCTTGGGGTGCCTTGGGCATCCCCAAGCTTAGGCTCTTGCCACTCCTTGTTCCATAATCCATCAAATCTTTACCCAAAACTTGAAAAGTTCACAACATAAAACTTAAACAGAAAATCTCATGAGCTCCGTTAGTAAAAGAAAACAAACCACCACTTAAGGTACTATAATTAACTCATTATTTATTTATATTGGTGTTAAACCTACTTTATTCCAACTTCTCTATGGTTCATACACTCAAATACTAGACATAGATTCATCAAAATATGCAAACAACACACGAAAAACAGAATCTGTCAAAAACAGAACAGTCTGTAGTAATCTGTAGGTTTCCAATACTTCTGGAACTCCAAAAATTATAAAATAAATTTCTGGACGTGAGGAATTTATCTATTAATCATCTTCAAAAATAATTAACTAAATATCGCTCTCCAGTAAAAAAATGGCAGCAAATCTCGTGAGCGCTAAAGTTTCTGTTTTAACAGCAAGATTGCAAAGACCTTCCCCAAGTCTTCCCAAAGGTTCTACTTGGCACAAACACTAATTAAAAGCATAAAAACAAATCTAAACAGAGGCTAGATGAATTATTTCTTACTAAACAGAACCAAAAAGCAAGAAACAAAAATAAAATTGGGTTGCCTCCCAACAAGCGCTATCGTTTAACGCCCCTAGCTAGGCATAAAAGCAAGGATAGATCTAGGTATTGCCATCTTTTGTATGCATTCCATAAGTGGCTCTCATAATAGATTCATAAGGTAATTTAATTTTCTCTCTAGGAAAGTGTTCCATGCCCTTCCTTAATGGAAATTGGAATCTAATATTCCCTTCCTTCATATCAATAATTGCACCAATCGTTCTAAGGAAAGGTCTACCAAGAATAATAAGACATGTAGGATTGCAATCAATGTCAAGAACAATGAAATCCACGGGCACATAATTCCTATTTGCAAAAATAATAACATCATTAATTCTACCCATAGGTTTCTTAATAGTGGATTCCGCAAGATGCAAATATAAAGAACAATCATCAAATTCACGGAAACCTAGCAAATCACACAAGGTTTTCGGAATCATGGAAACGCTAGCACCCAAATCACATAAAGCATAGCATTCATGATCTTTAATTTCAATTTTAATAGTAGGTTCCTACTCATCATAAAGTTGTCTTCATAAGATTGCATTAAAGCATCAATGATATCTTTAGTAAAAGCTATATTTTGACTATAAGCATGCGGAGAATTTAGCACGGATTGCAACAAGGAAATACAATCTATTAAAGAACAATTATCATAATTAAATTCATTGAAATCCAAGATAGTGGGTTCATTGCTATGTAAAGTTTTGACCTCTCCCATCCCACTTTTATCAATTTTTGCATCAAGATCTAAAAACTCCGAATCATTGGGACGCCATCTAACTAAAGTTGACTCATCTCCAGTCCCATCATTATCAAGATTCATATTGAAAAACAAAGATTTAATAGGAGACACATCAACAACTTTTAGATCTCATCCTTATTATTATTTAACTCTTCCGGTTTAGCGGCCATCTTATTAACTAAGGTGGCCTGCTTATCCGAAATTTGGGCAATTAATTTTTCAAGATGAGCAAACTAAGATTTCAAACCGTAAAATTCCTTAGAAATATCATCGAGCTCTTTATTCATGTAACCTATAAAACCTTTTTGCTCTTTAAGCTCATTTCTAAAGAAATTATTATGCTCAAATTGTAAGGACATAAAACTTCTAACGTTGTTTTCGATTTCTTCCAACCTTCTAAGGTGAGGATCCAACATATTTGGGTAAAGCCATCACGGCAAACAATCCAACGCACAAGCACACAAGAGGCAAAAAGAAAATAGACGAACTAGAAAAGAGAAGGGGAACGGAAAAAGAGGATGAATAAAATGGCAAGGGTGAAGTGGGGGAGAGGAAAACGAGAGGCAAATGGCACATAATGTAATGCAAGGGATAAGAGTTTGTGATGGGTACTTGGTATGTCTTGGCTTGTGCGTAGATCTCCCCGACAACGGCGACAGAAATCCTTCTTGCTACCTCTTGAGCACTGCGTTGGTTTTCCCTTGAAGAGGAAAGGGTGATGCATCAAAGTAGCGTAAGTATTTCCCTCAGTTTTTGAGAACCAAGGTATCAATCTAGTAGGAGACTACACGCAAGTCCCTCGTACCTACACAAACAAATAAGAACATCACAACCAATGCGATAAAAGGGGTTGTCACTCCCTTCACGGTCACTTACGAGAGGATATATGGTAGAGATAATAATGATAAGATAAATATTTTTGGTATTTTTATGATATAGATTGAAAGTAAAGATTGCAAAATAAACGGTGCCAGAAATAACTTGTTGACGGGAGATTAATATAATGGAGAATAGACCCGGGGGCCATAGGTTTCACTAGTGGCTTCTCTCAAGATAGCATAAGCATTACGATGGCTGAACAAATTACTGTCGAGCAATTGATAGAAAAGAGAATAATTATGAGAATATCTAGGCATGATCATGTATATAGGCATCACATCCGTGACAAGTAGACCGAATCTTGCCTGCATCTACTACTATTACTCCACACATCAACCGCTATCCAGCATGCATCTAGAGTATTAAGTTCATAAGAACAGAGTAACACATTAGGTAACATGACATGATGTAGAGGGATAAACTCAAGCAATATGATATAAACCCCATGTTTTTATCCTCGATGGCAACAATACAATACGTGTCGTTTCCCTTTCTGTCACTGGGATCGAGCACCGCGAGATTGAACCCAAAGCTAAGCACTTCTCCCATTGCAAGAAATATCAATCTAGTAGGCCAAACCAAAGTGATAATTCGAAGAGACTTGTGCTACCTCTTGAGCACTGCGTTGGTTTTCTCTTGAAGAGGAAAGGGTGATGTAGTAAAGTAGCGTAAGTATTTCCCTCTGTTTTTGAGAACCAAGGTATCAATCCAGTAGGAGATCATGCTCAAGTGCCATGCACCTACACAAACAAATAAGAACCTCGCAACCAACACGATAAAAGGGGTTGTCAATCCCTTCACGGTCACTTACGAGAGTGAGATTTGATAGATATGATAAGATAATATTTTTGGTATTTTTATTGTAAAGAGAAATAAAAGATGCAAAGTAAAATAAATGTCAATGGAAATAACTAAGTATTTGAAGATTAATATGATAGAAGATAGACCTGGGGGCCATAGGTTTCACTAGTGGCTTCTCTCAAGAGCATAAGTATTATGGTGGGTAAACAAATTACTGTCGAGCAATTGATAGAATTGAGCATAGTTATGAGAATATCTAGGTATGATCATGTATATAGGCATCACGTCCGAGACAAGTAGACCGAAACGATTTTGCATCTACTACTATTACTCCACACATCGACCGCTATCCAGCATGCATCTAGAGTATTAAGTTCAAGAGAACAGAGTAATGCTTTAAGTAAGATGACATGATGTAGAGGGATAAACTCATGTAATATGATATAAAACCAATCTTTTTATCCTCGATGGCAACAATACAATACGTATCGGTTCCCTTTTTGTCATTGGGATCGAACACCGCAAGATTGAACCCAAAGCTAAGCACTTCTCCCATTGCAAGAAAGATCAGTCTAGTAGGCCAAACCAAATTGATAATTCGAAGAGACTTGCAAAGATAAACCAATCATATATAAAAGAATCCAGAGGAGAATCAAATATTGTTCATAGATAATCTGGATCATAAACCCACAATTCATCGGATCTCGACAAACACACCGCAAAAGAAGATTACATCGAATAGATCTCCAAGAAGATCGAGGAGAACTTTGTATTGAGATCCAAAGAGAGAGAATAAGCCATCTAGCTAATAACTATGGACCCGTAGGTCTGAAGTAAACTACTCACACATCATCGAAGAGGCCATGGAGTTGATGTAGAGGCCCTCTGTGATCGATGCCCCTCCAGTGGAGCTCCGGAAAAGGCCCTGTCGGTGTCAAAACCGACGGATCTCGGGTAGGGGGTCCCAAACTGTGCGTCTAAGGTGGATGGTAACAGGAGGCAGGGGACACGATGTTTTACCCAGGTTCGGGCCCTCTTGATGGAGATAAAACCCTACGTCCTGCTTGATTATTCTTGATAATATGAGTAGTACAAGAGTTGATATACCACGAGATCGGAGAGGCTAAACCCTAGAAGCTAGCCTATGGTATGATTGTATGTTGTCCTACGGACTAAAACTCTCCGGTTTATATAGACACCGGAGGGGGCTAGGGTTACACAAGGTCGGTTACAAAGGAGGAGATATACATATCCGTATTGCCTAGCTTGCCTTCCACGCCAAGTAGAGTCCCATCCGGACATGGGACGAAGTCTTCAATCTTGTGTCTTCATAGTCCAATAGTCCGGCCAAAGGATATAGTCCGGCTATCCGGAGACCCCCTAATCCAGGACTCCCTCAGTAGCCCCTGAACCAGGCTTCAATGACGATGAGTCCGGCGCGTAGTGTTGTCTTCGGCATTGCAAGGCGGGTTCCTCCTCCGAATACACCACAGAAGAGTTTGAATACAAGGATAGTGTCCGACCCTGCAAAATAAGTTCCACATGCCACCGTAGAGAGAATAATATTTCCACAAATCTAATCTGCTGACAAATTTTGGCAGCATGACATCATGTCATGGCCCGGTAATTATTAGAACCGTTTTTCTTTAACCAGCCCCGCACATAACCCGAGGCAGTTTCTCAACATGTCTTGTCAAAGTAGAGATCGTGTTCCCCTTATTATGGGATTCTCATCAATACGGACGTGGGTAACCCAACCGCGCCATCAATTACGGCGCTTGGGGGATAAGCGAGTTTTACCAGGCTAGTGGGGGTGCATTGTTTAGTCCACCCTTATAAAGGGATAAGATCTCACATGTTTTCTTCCCATGCCTTCTTCCTCCTTGCTCATCCATTCTCGCGCACTCGAGCTCCAACGCCCAAGTCCACATCCTTCTCCTCAACTCAAAACATGTCTGGAGCGGCAGGCAAGTGGATGGCATCCTCCGTCACGGAGGGACACATCAAAAAGCTACGTGGAGCCAGATACTTAGCCGCGGATATCGCGCACCGGCTGCCAGCCGCGGGGCAGATCATCCCTACCCCAGAACCTCACGAGAGGGTGGTCTTCCTCCCCCACTTCGTCCGCGGACTAGGGTTTCCCCTCCATCCATTTGTCCGCGGCCTCATGTTTTATTATGGGCTGGACTTTCATGATCTGGCCCCGAACTTCATCCTCAACATCTCGGCGTTCATCATTGTGTGCGAGGCCTTCCTCCGCATCCGGCCCCACTTCGGCCTGTGGCTGAAGACCTTCAATATCAAGCCGAAGGTGGTGGGCGGCCAATAAGCGGAATGCGGCGGAGCCATGGTGGGCAAGATGCCCAACGTCATATGGCTCGAGGGCTCCTTCATGGAGACCATAAAGGGGTGGCAATCGGGGTGGTTCTACATAACCGAGCCGCGCAACACCAACTGGGTGGCGACCCCCGAGTTTCGATCCGGAATCCCCACGCGGATCACTTCCTGGAAGGAGAAGGGCCTATCCTGGGGTTCAGCGGTGGAGCTAGACGGACTCCAGAAGTGTATCCGGAACATGACAAGCAAGAAACTTAAGCTTGTCAACATAGTCCAGGTCATGCTCTTCCGCCGAATCCTCCCGTGTCAACAACGGGACTTCAACTGATGGGAGTTCGACCCGGCCCAGCACCAGACTCTCAGCGAGCTCTTCGACACGACGCATAAAGACGTCTGGAGGGTGCTGTTCAAGGGCGCCGAGGTCCCTCCTTCTCTTACCGAGGATCGCAGGCTAAGCGCGAAGCGCCATGCGAATCCGGTAAGTTCTGTACATCTGGCAGGATATGTATTTCCCATAGCTTAACCATGTGCGGGGTCTGAGCTCCCATGCCTTTGAAAGGACTGGGTGAAGACATCAGAGCAGATCAACTGTCCGGCCCCTCTGCCTGAAGACCCTGCGGATGCTCTCCTGACGGAGATGCAGACTCCGGCTCCTTATGAGGTGCCGAACAAGACCAAGAAGAAGGCCAAGGGAACCCGAAAGAGTTCCCGGCGCCAGGTGGTATCGGACTCATCGTCCGACAACACCGAGACACCCTCCTCCCGTGAAAATGAGGAGAGGGATGATGAAGATTCTCCCCCACCAGCCGGGGGAGACAAGAAAAGGAAAGCCACCCCAACTGGGGAGGCCGAAGGGTCCAAGAAGGGAAGGACTCTCCTTCCGGACTGCTCCACCACCGCCACCGACGGCGAAGACGAATGGCTGCTCAGGGCCAAGCCCCTGGCGAAGTCGTAAGTATTCGGATAGCAGAGTAACTCATAGTATACCTTTGCCGCACTGCTTCTTCTAACGTCGAATATGATTATGCAGTCCGCCCCAAGCCCGTATCGATGTATCATCATCGGACGGTTCCTTGGACTCGTCGGACATGAATAGTGATACACTTCCAACTGCCTCCTCCCCTTGCCCTACGGACAATGCCGAGGTATTGTCTCAAGGGGCACCTAGGCGGGGGGAGACAGTCCCGGAGGCACCTCAAGGCGACCTTCCGGACTCCAGGAGTAAAGGGAGCAATGCTCCCGGGGGCTCCAAGTTCAGCCCTCAGCCGAACACCGCGCCGGAACCTCCAGTGGTTCCGGACTCGGGCAGGCGGCCCCCTTCCAAAAGGGGCAAGACGCCCGTGCCGGTGACCTCTGTCCATCCAGAGGCACCGAACAACCTGCTGCGAGCGCTTTGCGGTGCTTCCATCGACGAAGAGCACCGCACTATTATGAGTGCGGTGATCAAGAAGGTTCAGTCTGCCAAGAGCGGACTGACTGAAGCCTGTGCCAGCCTTCTAACAGGCTTTGAGGTAAGTATTTAAAATATAGGAAAATATTACCGCATAGACAGTAGCCCCTGATGCTCTGTTTGGTGTTCACAAAGAAAAGCCGAATAGAGGATCAATAATATCTGCAGGAGTCTGATATAAGTATGTCTGTATGCATACGCAGGCTTCGCTGCTGACCTCTGCCGCACTGACTGCGGAGGTCGCCACACTGAAGCAGGACCTCGAGGGGTCCAAGAAAGAGCTCGGCCTTGCCAAGAGGCAGCTCGAGGAGAACAAAGGTAAGTAATACCTTGTCTATATATAAAAGAAAATGTGGTTGCGAAATGACAGGATCATCATGAATGTGCCAGGGGCCACGACCAAAGTGGCCACCCTGAAGCAAGCGTTGTCCGAGACCGAAGACAAAGCTGCCAAGGAGCGCACCGAGCGGGAAAGGCAAGAGGCATGGGTGGGCGAGGTGCAGCAAGAGCTCCAGGCTCTCGTGAAGAAGCACGAGGCTTTGGAGCTTGACTCGAAGACGCGAGAGTCCGAGCTTGCCGCGGCCCTCGAGAGCACAAAGCATGCCAAGGCCGAAGCCCAAAAGGCCCTCCAGGAAATTGAGGCGATGAGGAAGATAGCAGCGGGTAAGGCATTCAATATGCAAAGCAAGCATGTGAAAGTAAATTACTTGTTACTTACCCGAGTCTGGAGCTCTCCAGGAGCATTCGCAGATTTGCCCCGCAGCGTGTCGGATGCTGCGAAGTATTACCAGGCCGAGGAGGGAAGCTCGACGGAAAAGTTGTTCTGGTCTCGGTATACTAGGACCGAACACCCGATGCCTATGAGCGACCAGCTGAAGCAACTGGTCGAGCTGCACAAGGCGGTCGAACAGGCCATGAAGGGCTTTATAGTCCGGATGTGGCCTGGCGACTCTCTTCCCAACAGCTACTTCGGCCTGGTGAGGCGGCTTGTGGATGCCTGCCCACGGCTAGAAGTCATCAAGCGATCCGTCTGCATCGAAGGTGCCCGCCGGGCTTTTGCCCGTGCAAAGGTGCATTGGGCTAAGATGGACGCCGAGAAGCTGGTGAAGGGGGGCGCCGCAGGGCAAGGAGCATCGCCACCCCGAGATGTATTATGAGGGTGTCCTGAAGGGTGCCCGTCTTGTAGCGGACGAGTGTGGGAAAGATGTAATATTTGAATGAACTTGCTCATGTGATCCTGTATTATGAAAACTAGTTCATATGCGCTATGCAACGCTTGTTTGAATTTAAAATATTACCTTCTATTCGGATGTTTATCAAATCTGAGAGATGGCTAGTCGTCGGCTTCTGCCCCCATGCCGCGAGTGCTGGGGTGTTCGGGATAAACCTGAGCACTCTTTTTCCCATTTTTGGGTCCTTCGAGGGAGGTGCTCAGCACAACGAACAAGGCAATCGGACTATAATGCTTTATCACTCTCACTTAGCCATAGAATTCTATAATTTTAAATTTTGGCGAAGCCCCTAGTATTCGGAAGGCCAAATTTGGGGCGCTATACAAGCCTTAAGCCGGACAAAGCCGACTCCTCGCTCTAAGCGGCATTAGTCTTTAGGGACTCGAAACCTCTCGAACAGCGACCAGCTCTCGCCTTATCATGACAGTCAGTTTTAGCTTTCTCTACTGAGGTGCTTAGCCCAGCTGAACCGGGGCACAATCGCAGTAGTTCTCCCAGTGCTACCTTAGCCGATATAGCGAAACGTAAGGTACCAAAACATGGGAGCTGGGAAAACCCAACTATTGACCCAAGACATGATTCGGAGCTGATGCATATAATGATATAAGTTCGGGGTGCCGCACTGTCGAAAGTGTTTGGACTTCTCACGCCGTATTATGGGGTATGCTTAAGCCCCTAGCGTACTGGCCGTACCAGACGGTACGGGCGCTGGATGTCATGAATGAACATATATATATATATATAAGAATAGGGAATGCGATAATAGTCTAGTGCTATGCATTGTTTATTCAAAAAGGTGCGTTAAAGCAGAATGATACAAGTAGTGCGATAAGCAGAAAGTAGGACTATTTGACATGTCCCCTCCAAGGGCAAGCTGAGGAATGGTATTTAAAGCAAGTATTTCACTCGTTATCGGAATCCACCTGGGAGTTCAGTGGTGCGACGTAGCTTTCTGCCTCCTTCGTTGCTGCATCATGTGTCCGGCAATCATACTGCCAGACAGGGTTTCCAGAGATTGAAGTCCTGAAAGAGAGAAAAATAACAAAGTGGGAAGCCCCTAGTGCGGTAGTCATGCCCCCCTCCCTGCCTGTGCCCATGGTATTTTCAATGCGTAATTGTGTACGAGTGGCACGGATTTCGTCGTTTGTCTGGGGCTAGGGCGGGGGCCGCATTGCTATGCGAGCTCGGAACGTGCCAGGCGGTCCCGTTGCCTATTACTCCGGGCGCGCTTAAAGGTGCTCAGGTCTTTAATCGCCGAACTGGTGGATTGGCTTAAGAGGCTACTTTGCGCTTCTGCTGCGAGGGCCGCAGTGTGCTCCTCCGTACGGAGAGAGCGCTCTGTGTTTCCATTAACTGTGATGACCCCCCAAGGTCCTGGCATCTTGAGCTTGAGGTATGCATAATGCGGTACCGCATTGAATCTCGCAAATGCGGTTCGCCCGAGCAGTGCATGATAGCCACTGCGGAACGGGACTATATCGAAGATTAACTCCTCGCTTCGGAAGTTATCCGGGGATCCGAAGACCACTTCCAGTGTGACTGAGCCTGTGCAATGGGCCTCTACACCTGGTATGATGCCTTTAAAAGTCGTTTTTGTGGGTTTGATCCTTGAGGGGTCTATACCCATTTTGCGCATTGTGTCCTGATAAAGCAGGTTCAGGCTACTGCCGCCATCCATAAGGACTCGAGTGAGGTGAAATACGTCAATGATTGGGTCTAGGACCAGTGCGGCTAATCCACCATGATGGATACTAGTGGGGTGGTCCCTGCGATCGAAGGTGATCAGACAAGAGGACCATCGGTTGAACTTTGGGGCGACTGGCTCCAACGCATATACGTCCCTCAGTGCACGCTTCCGCTCCCTCTCGGGGATGTGGGTTGCGTATATCATGTTCACCGTCCGCACTTGTGGGGGGGAACCTCTTCTGTCCTCCGGAGTTCGGCTGTCGGGGCTCCTCCTCGTCATCGCTATGTGACCCCTTGTCTTTGTTTTCGGCATTTAACTTGCCGGCCTGCTTGAACACCTAACAATCCTTGTTGTTGTGGTTGGCTGGCTTGTCGAGGGTGCCGTGTATTTGACATGAGCGATCGAGTATACGGTCCAAACTGGACAGGCCCGGAGTGCTTCTTTTGAATGGCTTTTTCCGCTGATCGAGTTTAGAGCCTTTGAATCCGGCATTGACTGTCGTATCCTCGGTATTGTCGTTGTTGATGCGACGCTTATGTTTGTTGCGACGTGACCTTCCATTGCCGTCCTTGGTATCCGAAGTACCATGGTTCTTTGATATGTTATTGCTGCGAGCCAGCCAGCTGTCCTCTCCCGCACAAAAGCAGGTCATGAGTGTCGTGAGGGCTGCCATAGATTTCGGCTTTTCCTGGCCAAGGTGCCGGGCGAGCCACTCGTCGCGGATGTTGTGCTTAAAAGCTGCTAGGGCCTCTGCATCCGGACAGTCGACGATTTGATTTTTCTTTGTTAGGAACCGTGTCTAGAATTGCCTGGCTGATTCCTCTGGCTGCTGAATTATGTGGCTCAAGTCATTGGCATCTGGTGGTCGCACATAAGTGCCCTAGAAGTTGTCGAGGAATGCGGCTTCCAGATCTTCCCAACAGCCAATGGACTCTGCTGGCAAGCTGTTGAGCCAATGCCGAGCTGGTCCTTTGAGCTTGAGTGGGAGGTATTTGATGGCGTGTAGATCATCACCGCGGGCCATGTGGATGTGCTGGAGGAAATCCTCGATCCATACCGCAGGATCTGTTGTGCCGTCGTATGATTCGATATTTACGGGTTTGAAACCCTCTGGGATTTGGTGATCCATTACTTCGTCTGTGAAGCATAGGGGGTGTGCGGTGCCTCTGTACTGGGCTATATCGCGACGTAGCTCAAATGAGTCTTGCCCGCTGTGTTCGGCCCGGCCAGATTTACTTTTACTGTATCCAGCGTGACGGTTATCATCTCGCATAGTGGCGCGCCCTCATGATCCATAGATTGATCTTGTGTGCTTTGCTTTGTCCTCCAATACGTCTCGCAGGTCTGGCGTACTTCCCCATGCCCTGACATTTTTATTTGAGTGGCGTCGGAGTGCGGGCTGAGCTTTTGGCTGAAATGCCTCTCTGTCGCGGCCACGGGGTGGCTGATCGGCCGCGTCATACGCTGGAGATGTAGGTTTTGGTGCTTCCTCCTCCAGTCGGGGTAGCAACCTGTGCTTTGGGTAACTCTTGGAGGGACGTTCGAGTTTATATTCCTCGGCCGCAAGGACTTCAGTCCATCTATCGGCTAGCAAATCTTGATCAGCTTGAAGCTGTTGTTGCTTTTTCTTGAGGCTATTTGCCGTGGCTATAAGCCGGCGCTTGAAGCGCTCTTGTTCGACGGGATCCTCAGGCACGACGAATTCGTCATCGTCGAGGCTTGCCTCGTCTTCGGAGGGAGGCATGTAATTATCATCCTCCGCCTCTCCATCTGCCGCTCTCTCGAAAGGGCTGGCTTCTCCATCCTCCTGCTCTAAATCTTGCTGGAGGGGATTGTTGTCGTCTTCGGCACTATCCGGAGTGCTATTATATCCTGTGCCGGTGTCACCGCTTTTGCTTTGGCGAGACTTAGAGCGGCGCCGCTGAAGTCGGCACTTGGTTTGCTCCTTGGAGGGGTCATCCTCCGCTATCTCATCGCCATTGCCTTGTTTGGGTGTGTCCACCATGTATATATCATATGATGAGGTGGTTGTCCAGTGCCCTGTGGGTAGTGGTTCCTCTTCATCTCCTGCATCGTCGTCCATACCATCGATGTCTTCGGAGTCGAAGTCGAGATTGTCGGTTAAGTCGTCGACAGTGGCTCTAAGTGGGTGGTGGGTGGGCGGCGAATTTCTTCGTCATCCGCATCCCAATCCTGCCGGACATAGTTCAGCCAGGACTCTCCTGACAAGGAGAGAGACCTTAATGAGTTCAGTATGTCGCCGAAGGGCGAGTGCTAAAAAATATCTGCGGAGGTAAACTCCATGATCGACGCCCAATCGAATTCGATATGCACGGGTGCAGGCGGTTCAGAGTCCGTGGCCGGGGAGGAATCCGGTAGTTCGGCGTCACGGCTCCCGTGAAGGGTAAGGTCGATACTCGGCTCGATCGCCAATGAGAGTGCAGCCTCCGTGGCGGGGTCTATCCACCCGTCCATGGATGGTGCAACTGGCTTCGAATTGAGGGTCAGAGCGGTTGCCGGCGCGATCTCCTGGACACTGTCCGATGGCAGAGCTAAATCATGCTCATCGTAACCTTGTGGCGCACTAAGCAGGGGCTCGAATCCGTTGAATATCAAGTCTCCGCAGATATCGGCCATGTAGTTTAAGCTTCCAAACCTGACCTGGTGGCCAAGGGCGTAACACTACAAGAATCAGCTACTTTGCCATCTGCCACGGCAGACGGCAGAGGCATGGATGGCTGACGGCAAAGGTCTTTGCCGTCTGCCGCGGACGGCAAAAGGGGACGGCAAAGTAAGGTTCAGCAAAGAGCTATTTTGCCGTCTACTTCTGGCGGCTGACGGCAAAGGGGCCTTTGCCATCAGCAGAGGACGACAAAGAGTGCAGACGGCAATAAATGCGTTGTTACTCCGTTAGGTGGTTAACGGCAGGCCTTTGCCGTCCGCCGCTGACGGCAAACTTTGGAAGGCCTTTGCTGTCCGCCGAATGATGTCAGCCGACGTCACTACACGACAGGCCTTTGCCGTCCGCCACTGTAGGCAAAGTTTTTACTCTTTGCCGTCCGCCGCCGACGGCAAAGCCTTTGCCGTCAGCCACTGTAGGCAAACTGACCAAATTGGTCAACCTCCTAGGAAGCACAGTTGCCTGCCACGTGGCCTCTTTGCCGTCGGTGGCAGACGGCAAAGAGCCTACATATTGTCTCTTTTTTCTATTTTTTTAATCCAACAATTTTCACAGCAAATATATATGACATATATAGATATATTTAACAGCAAACATATCACATATCCAGCACATAATTCCATATACATATTACATAGCAAAGTTTCATTAACATAGCAAGTTCCATCAAGTTCCATCCATACACATTGTTCCATATACATATTACATAGCAAAGTTTCATCAACATAGCAATTTCTATCATAGCAAGCTAGATGCAATGAAAAGTTTTAGAAAAGAAAAAGCAAGCACTCCATCATAGCAAGTTGGCTTCCATGAAGTGAGTGAAATCTGCAAAATGGTAAATAAGAAAGTTAGAAATAGGTGAATAGAACAAGAAGAAGACTAGAACAAGAAGTATATGTCATTTATGAGCTAACTTAGGTGAAATGGATCATATATGAGCTAACTAAGTTGAAATGGGTTGTTTATGAGCTAACTTAGTTGAAATGGATCATTTATGAGCTAACTTAGTTGAAATGGGTCGTTTATGAGCTAACTAAGGTGAAGGGCATCGTTTTTGAGCTAACTAAGGTGAAATGGATCGTTTTGAGCTAACTAAGGTGAAATGGATCGTTTTTGAGCTAACTAAGGTGAAATGGATCGTTTTTGAGCTAACTAAGGTGAAATGGATCGTTTTTTAGCTAACTTAGGTGAAATGGATCATTTATGAGCTAACTTAGGTGAAATGGATCATTTATGAGCTAACTTAGTTGAAATGGGTCGTTTATGAGCTAACTAAGGTGAAATGGATCGTTTTTGAGCTAACTAAGGTGAAATGGATTGTTTTTTAGCTAACTTAGGTGAAATGGATCATTTATGAGCTAACTTAGTTGAAATGGGTCGTTTATGAGCTAACTAAGGTGAAATGCCACGTTTTTGAGCTAACTAAGGTGAAATGGATCGTTTTTTAGCTAACTTAGGTGAAATGGATCATTTAAGAGCTAATTTAGGTGAAATGGATCGTTTTTAGCTAACTTAGGTGAAATGAATCGTTTAGGAGCTACTCTAGGTAAATTGGGTCATTTTAGAGCTAACTTGGATAAATTGGATCATTTATAAGCTAACCTAGGTAAGATGGGTCATTTTGGAGCTAACCTAGGTGAAATGGGTCATTTTGGAGCTAACCTAGGTGAAATGGGTCATTTTAAAGCTAACGTAGGTAAAATGGATCATTTAGGAGCTAATCTACGTAAAATGGGTCATTTTAGAGCTAACTTGGATAAATTGGATCACTTATAAGCTAACTAATGTAAAATGAGTCATTTTAGAGCTAACTTGGGTAAAATGGATCGTTTATGAGCTAACTAAGTTAATTATGCAATTTTTGACATAAGTAAGCTAAGTACATATCGTTTTAGAGCTAACTTAGGTAAAATGGATGGTTTATGAGGTCAGTAAGCTTATTAAGTCATTTTGGAGGAAAAGAAGCTAACTCTAGGTCATTATGGTAAGCATATTGGAGGAAATAAAGCTAAGTCTAGGTCTTTATGCATTTGTTAAGCTAAACACTAGAGAAACTTACCGTGATCACGGAGCTATAGGAGCGGGCTGGCTCGCGCCGGTAGCTGGAGAAGGATCGTGCGATGCGTTTCTGGAGTTAAGCTGCACCAAAGATCATTTCCAATGTCTCGTTAGCATTATGACACTCAAATGTTAAGACTAGCAAGTAATGTCCATTCCAATTAAACTCACAGTGCTCCCAGGAGCAATCACTGGCATCGGTGGAGCGGTCTGACCGGACTTCTCGCACACAGACTGCACATTTGGTTTTCACAACAGAGTCATACTAGTTAGTAATGAGACTCAAATGTTAAGACTTGCAAGTAATCTGCAGAAGAAACTTACCACAAGGAGCTCGTACATGGCCCTTGCCTGCATGTCATTCCGTGCCCTCTCCTCCTCCAACATCTTTGTCGTCCTCTCCTCCAACTCCCGTTGCCTCTCCGCCGCCTCTGCCAGAAGTTTCTCTGTTCTATCTCTCTCACTCTATATAGCAGCCTGCAACACCACTCACATGACCATTTGTAATCATTGATGGAAGCGCACACAATGTAATGGAGAAAGATAGCTGAGTACGTATAACTAACCTTGAAGGCGAGTTGGACTGGCCGTTCATGAGGCCTTATCTCAGGAGCGGAGCTCGACTAGCGCGCCTTGATCTCCGGGAGAGTGCTAGGACAACTGATAAGTCCATCTCCCATGGCTATGGAGCCATGGGACCTCCCGCCACCAGATATCATCAGCAGCTCTGTATCAATGGGACCCTGGCTCAGGTTAAAGTCCTCCCCTTTCCTCGCCTTCCCCTGATCTCTATATTGCACGAGCTTGTCATGGGCGGAGATGTTGGTGAAGTTCTTTGGATCATCGAGGTCAGACGCAGAGAATGCCTTGACTTTCTTGTAAGGGCCAGTGTGGTCCATGGCATACAGGTCGTACACCTCTGGCACCTTATCCGCCTTATTGTAGCGTGCCTGAAAGAGAGAAACAAAGTAAATTAGTAATTAAAGGGCTAAAGCTAGCATGATGAATGAATTGCATGAATCATGAAGCAAACCACATACCCAGTTCCGCCCGTACTGAAATAAGTTGGAGCTGCCTTGGTGGTGTGGCACACCTTCCATTTGGGCACGTTTGTCCTTGGCCTCTTTGTGGGTGGCCAGCCATTCTTTTGAGCACCACGCATTGACCAACACCTCCCAACGATCCATCCGATCCGCACAGCATCTCGGAGGGGCCTAAGTTAGCAAATAGAAACTTGAGCGCTACGGCTATGAATTACTAAATGAAGGAAGTAAGTACAAGGCCTTAAGAATTACCTTCATGTACTGCTCCTTACTCAAGAACTTATCGCGGCACTCTTGCTTGGCCTTCTTGATACCACGCCAGGCGTAGTAGTCTCAAACAGCCTGCACCCAAACCTCATGCCGTAAGTTCTGAAGTAGGTGCTTGCACTCCTTGTGGATAACATCTGCCGCCTCCTCCTCGTATCCCTCCTCACACCTGTAGAATGTCTGCAATCAAATGAGACAATATTGATTAGTACAATTAATAACTAGCTAGTGGAAGATTTTTAATTGTGTAAAGGAGCAATTACCCAGAACTTTCTGATCACCACGTCTGCCCTCGTCTCGCACAAGACACCGTCGATAATCTCACCCGGCGGGGTCGGGGCAGCCAAGTAGTGCTCCCAAGTCAATCCAACCTCTGGAAGCCGACCCTCACCAGGCAACGTGACAAACCCCGGGAAGTTTTGCCGAATCAGAACTCCAAGGACGGAGTTGGGCCGGCGGACACTTTCATGGTGGTCCCAACCCCTGCAGCATGATAAGGCCAACACATCAGTTATTTGAAGAAACGTGAATGTAGAAGGTACAAAAAGATTAAATGCACTTACCTCTCCCCATCAGGGAAAATCAACCACCTCTGCTCGCGGGTCGCCGCCATGGACGGGAGCCGTGTAGCACCACGCTGGTAGACGTTGCCCCCCTCCTCCCCCTCCTCCTCAAAATTAGTCGGCTCCCCGCCATCATCAGCATGGCCACTCGGCTCCCCGCCATCATCAGCATGGCCACTCGGCTCCTCAGGCTGACCCGACCAGTTACCCCATCCAGACGTGTGCTCCTCCGGGGTCTCGTGGGCCGAAGGCCCGTCGACCCGAGGCTCGTGGGTCGAAGACCCGTGGACCAGAGGCTCGTGGACCGGAGTCCGTGCAGCCTCCTCCTCAGACGAGTCCACCCTACCAGTCACGTGCTCAGGTGAAACAGCTGGGGGCGGCAGCGAGGAAGGCGCCGTAAGAGTCACCCTACCTCCTCTCCCGCGACCACGTGCTCCACCTCCTCTCTTCTTCTTACCTCGTCCCCTGCTGGGAACCACGATCGACGAAGAAGGGCCCGGCGGTGTCGCCATACTGTCCAGCAACGCTCGGCGGAGAGGTGCGTGTGGAATGGAAGACCTCGCACCACATGCCGACGAAGAAAGGGCCTCGGCGCGCTCCCGACCAGCGCCCACCATCTTTCAACACCTGCCATGACAAAGAATAAACAAAATTAGTACAACATAAAAAAAAGTACCGACATGAATAATAATATGTATATCACTTAAGTGTATCATCATCAAGTACAACATAAAAAAATTGAATACCTGACACTACTAATAATCTCGATCAGTATCATCAATAAATGCATAATCATCATCATCACTATAATCAATGATGGGCTCATAGGGTTCATTGGCATCAACATGTGCAAGGCCACCTTGACATAATCGGTCAAGCATTGACAGGTCATCTGCAGCAGTAACCTCTTCTTCTTCCGGCTCTTCTTGTTCCTCCTCTGGGGTGATGTCGGATTCACTGTCGCTGTCTACTTCAATGTTTTGGGGTGAAGTATAGCGGTTCTTGAAATGCTTTTTGGAAAGACGTGTCTCTTGGAAGAATTCTCCTTCATATGTGTCTGGGTTAATGTGAGGTTCATAATCCTCTTCCTTTAGGGGAGAAAGTCTAGCACGTGGCGGCACTTCATAAACGACATCCCAACCTTTCAGATTTGGATTAGTTTGGCAGGCCCACGGTAGATAGAATACTTGGGTCGCCTGTTGAGCCGTAATATAGACATCAGGAACATCTAAATGGGTGCTTTGGTTGATTTCAACTAGCCCTATATGTTCATGAGTCCTTCTAGTCTCCTTCGGCTGAAACCAATAACATTTGAAGACTATGACATTCGGTGGGTTTTCACCATAGAACAGAAGTTCATAAATTGCTTCAACTCTCCCATAATACTCGGTACCTCCTTCGCCGATAGCAGATACACAACAATTTGTAGACTTTCGGTCAGCCATAGATAGCTCTTTGCCATAGGTACGAAAGCGATACCCGTTGATGTCGTACTTGTCAAATGAACGGACCTTATAGTCAAAACCATTAGCGACTTGTCTCAATTCGGCGTCCATAGACTCTGAATCAGCCTACAAGTTTAATATGAAAGGATTGTTGCATTACACACAAATTAGCGAATGAAATGAAATTGTCTAATAGAAATTACCGTTTGTTTGAACCAAGAGATGAAACCAGGATAGCCGCCTCCTTGCTTTGCGAGAAGCTCATACTCTTCGACGGAATCCTTTTGGATCTCCGCCCCATACGAGAATATGGCGACGTATCGACTATATGACATATCCAGGAATAAGAGCAGTTCAAAGGAAATAGAAGTTGCGAAACAATGTACCGAGAACTTACTCAATGTACGGCCGCACTTCTATCAGGTTGTTGAAGATATACAACGAAATGGTCCACCATTCTTCGTTATCCAAAGATACTGGATGTGAAACACTAGCTAGTGCGAGATTCCCTTTGAATAGGCTGAGGTTGGATCCACCCTTTTTAGGGTCGTCAGCATTGTACCGAGGCTTCGGATTATGCAAATGACGATTTTTGGCTTCATAGTGCGCAGTTACGAAGTTTGCCGCCTCCTCTGTGATGAATGCCTCAGCCATCGATGCTTCAATTCTATGTTTATTTTTACATTTTTCTCGAAGCGTCTTCTACATCCTCTCAGTTGGGTAGCACCAACGATTTTGCATGGGCCCCCCCAATCTTGCCTCGGTCGGGAGATGCAAAATCAGATGCTGCATTGGATTAAAGAAGCCCGGTGGAAAGATCTTCTCTAACTTGCAGATCAACTCCGGCTCCAACTCTTCCATTTCTTCTAGCACGCCAGGCGATAGTTCTTTCGCACAAAGAACACGGAAGAAATAGATGAGTTCTGCCAGTACTAGCCATTCATCCTCAGGGATGAAGCCACGCAACATCACCGGCATTACCCGCTCAATCCATATGTGCCAATCATGACTCTTGAGACCAAATATCTTCAGTTTATCAAGATTCGCTCCCCTCTTTAGATTCGCTGCATACCCATCGGGGAACATCAACTGCTGTTGCACCCACAAGATAATTTCACTCATAGCTGGCCTTCCAAGATTGAACCATGCCTTTGGCTTCGTCCAGTTCTGCTTTCCTTTCGGTTCTTTCATGTTTTGTAACGGCCTATCACATAGTGCCTCCAGATCGACTCTAGCCTTAGTATTATCCTTTGACTTCCCATCTATGCCAAACAATGTACCAAAAAGTGCCTCGGTGATATTCTTCTCAGTGTGCATCACGTCGATGTTGTGTGGGCAAAGGAGGTCTTTGAAGTAAGGCATATCCCATAAGCATGTTTTGTGAATCCACGCGTGCTTAGTATTATACCCCTTGAAGTACCATGGACGTTGTCGATCTGGCTCGAGAGCGTTTAACTGATCCAGGGTCTGTTGGCCTGTCAATGCAGGTGGTGCAAAGTTTTTGACAACTCTACCCCTGATGAAGTTCTTCTTGTCTTTCCTGAACTTATGGCGAGGATCCAGGAACTGTCTATGCATGTCGAAGAAAGAAAACTTGCGACCGGCCTGAATCCAACAAAACTCAAGAGCTCCCTTGCATGTGGGGCACGGGAACCTTCCATGCACACACCAGCCAACGAATAGCGCATACGCCGGCAAGTCATGCGTAGAGTACATGTACCAGACACGCATTATGAAGTTCCGTTTGCTAAAGGCGTCGTATGTCTTGAACCCATTATCCCAGGCTTCTTGCAATTCGTCCTTAAGCGGCTGCATGTACACATTCATATTTTTCCCCGGATAGTTGGGCCCTGGAATTATCAATGTCAGGAAAATGTTCTTTCTTTGCATAATCTGTCCGGGGGGGGAGATTGGGTGGAAAGACAAATACGGGCCAACAACTGTATTGGGCTGCCGTCATACCAAACACACGGAACCCATCCATGCTGATGCTGACTCGAGGATGCCTCGGATCTGCCGCTTTGTCAGCATGTAATTCATCAAACTTTTTCCACGCAACACCATCCGATGTGTGTACCATCATCAGATTCCCATCTGCATCTAGTTCGGTTCTTTTGCCTATTTTGTGCCATGTCATCTGTCTGGCCGTCTCTTCGACCATGAAAAGACGTTGAAGTCTTGGTACGATTGGCATATACCGAAGAACACTAACGGGGATTTTGGTCTGTGTCTTCTCACCCATACCGTTGTCTACCACAATATACCTGGAAGACTTGCAAATGGGACAATAGTTCAAGTCCGCATAGTCAAGCCTAAATAAGGCACATCCTTTCTCACAGGCATGTATCTTCTCATAGGGCATCTTCAGTGCATGGAGGATTTTGTCCGACTGGTACAGGTTTGCAGGCATTACATGCCCTTTGGGTAGAAAGTGTCCAAATACTGTCATAACTGCGTCATAGCATTCTCTACCCAAGTTGAACTGAGCCTTCAGAGCCATTACTTGTGAGATGGCATCCAACTGACAAAGCTCAGTGTGCTCGTGGAGCGGACGTTTTGAAGACTCCAACATTTCATTGAAGGCCTTTGTAGATTCCTCCATCTCCTCGTCCGGATCCCGAGCATCATCATAGTCTTGCACCATGTTTTCCATCCCGGTACCATGCTCGTCGGTGCGACGACGATCCACCTCAGCTCGGTCACGTTGGGCAGACTCACCATGAAATGTCCACACCGTATAATCGGGCGTAAAACCACTCTTCTGCAGGTGTTTGCCCATTTCAGCCTCTATCTTCTTTTCCCAATTGCCGCACTGGAAACACGGGCACCAGGTTTTCTTCTGGCCATTTGCAAATGCGGCTTGCACAAACCCCTTGGTTTTTGTGAACCATTCAGCGCTCCATTTGTTCTGACCAGTGTGACCGGTATACATCCACGCACGGTCACTCATCTTGACTTTCAGAGCTACTGGACACACAACAATTATATATGTAATTCACCATGTATATATTCATCAGTTGATCTACTTTGTCAATTTTATTACGTCCATGCAACCTACACTCTAATAGGTAATGATAGGTCCTAATCCCACCCATGTATGTGTAGATTGGGTTCATTTTCCCATGCTATGCTCCGGATCCGACGCAAAATTTCGGCAGCACCTCCCCGTTGTTCTCCTGATACACGTCTCTGCAATAAACAGAGAGGATGTGTACCCGGAGAACAACAGGGGAGGCACTGACGAAATTTATGCGTCAGATCCGGAGCAAAGCATATGGGAAAACGAACCCAATCTACACATACTCGGGCTGTCCATGGATAGCGTTGGACAATTCGAAAGAATCAAGGTTATAAATATGCAAATGCATGCATATTTATAACTATGACGCTTTCGAACGGGAGACACATATTGGTTACGCATACTGATGATTCAAGACACATATATAGCTAGCTATCAAGTTTCATCGGAATAGATCAAATAATTAATGGGGGAGGAGGACATGTCATTTGTGCTCACCCACGAACGAAGGGGCAGAGCTCGTCAAACGCACGGCGAGGTCGTCGAACACCAAACCTCGCAGCGATGAAACAACTGCACATTTAAAACTACCCGATCAACACAATTAGATATGATGTTTTTCATAACAAAATCGAAAAATGTATGACCTAACTAATAATTCACAAATATATGACCCTGTCGGCCTCTGCAAGGCCAAAGAACACCTTTTTGGGAGGTGTCGGGGGTCGGGGTGTCGTGTCGGTGTCGGGGTGCCATGTCGGGGTCGGGGTGCTGTTTCGGGATCGGGGTGTCGTGTCGGTGTCGGGGTAGTGCCGTGTCGGGGTCGGGGTGCTGTTCCGGGGTCGGGGTGTGGTGTCGGGGTGTCGGGTCAGGCTCGGGGTCGGGGTGTCGGGTCAGGCTCGGGGTCGATCGGGGTGTCAGGGTCGGGGTCGGGGTCTCGGGGTCGGGGTGTCGGGTCGGGGTGCCGGGTCGGGGTCGGGGTGCCGTGTTGGTGTCGGGGTCGGGGTGTCGGGTCAGGCTCGGGGTCGGGGTCGGGTTCTCGGGGTCGGGGTGTCGGGTCTCGGGGTGCCGGGTCGGGGTCGGGGTGCCGTGTCGGTGTCGGGGTCGGGGTGTCGGGTCAGGCTCGGGGTCAGGGTGTCGGGGTCGGGGTTTCGGGGTCGCGGTCGGGGTGTCGGGGTCGGGGTGCCGGGTCGGGGTCGGGGTACCGTGTCGGGTCGGGTTTTTTTCCTCTTTTTTCCTTTTCTTCTTATTCCTCTTCTTCCTTTTCTTCCTTTTTTTCCTTCTTCTTCTTCTTCTTCTTCTTCTTCCTCCTTTCCTTTTTCCTCTTCTTCTTCTCCTCATCTCCTCTTTTTTCTTCTTCTTCTTCCTCTTCTTCTTTTTTCTTCTCCTCCTCCTCTTCTTCTTCTTCCTTTCCTTTTTCCTCTTCTTCTTCTCCTCCTCTCCTCTTTTTCTCTTCTTCTTCTTTCCTAAAACTAAACTAAACCTAAACATAAAACTAAAAAAATAGAAAAAAGGAAAAAACAAAATCTAAACCTAAAACTAAACTAAAACTAAACCTATAAACCTAAAACTAAACCTAAAATTAAAACTAAAACTAAAACTAAATCTAAACTAAACATAAACCTAAAACTAAAAAACAGAAAAAAGGGAAAAAAGGAAAAAAAAGGAGGCAGAGCTCACCTGAGGTGGAGGAGGGGGCGGGGTGGCCTGGGGCGGCGAAGGAGGGGGGGGGCGGCCTGGGGCGGCGGCGCCGGGCGGCAGTGGTGACGGGGCCGGGCCCGGCCGGGGCGGTGGGGCGCGGGGGGCCGGGGCACGGCGGCGCCCAGACGGCAGGGCAGCGGGGGCGACAGGGTCGACGGGGCGGGGGGCCGGTGGGGCGCCGGGCGGCAGTGGCGACGGGGCGGGGGCGGTGGGGCAGCGCGCGGGGTGGTGGGGCGACGGGGCGGCGGCGAGTGCTGGGGGCGGCGGCGCGCGTGTGAAGAAGAGAAAGAGAGAGAGGGGCGGGGTGGGGCACGGCCGTTAACGTTAGTGGGGCCCCTTCCTCTTTGTCGTCCGCCCCCCTTTGTCGTCCGCTTATTTTCTCTTTGCCGTCTACTAGCGGACGGCAAAGAGGGGGGCCGTTAGGTTTTTTTTAAGCAGCTCATCAGTGGGGCCCCCTCCCTCTTTGCCGTCCGCTAGCTGACGGCAAAGAACTGGCTGATGGCAAATTAGGTCTTTGCCATCAGCCAGTTCTTTGCCGTCTGCTTTTTGGTAGCTGATGGCAAAGAGCTTCTTTGCCGTCCACTAGTTGACGGCAAAGAGCTGGCAGATGGCAAAGTACCTGATTCCAGTAGTGTAACTCTCGATCTGCTCCAGATGGCCAAGCGAGTCGGCCCGCAGTGCGAAGCCGCCGAATACAAAGATCTCTCCGGGGAGAAAAGTCTCACCCTGGACTGCATCGCTATCGATGATCGAAGGACCCATCAAGCCTAACGGCGATGACACCGAGGAACTCTCAATGAAAGCACCAATGTCGGTGTCAAAACCGGCGGATCTCGGGTAGGGGTCCCGAACTGTGCGTCTAAGGTGGATGGTAACAGGAGGCAGGGGACACGATGTTTTACCCAGGTTCGGGCCCTCTTGATGGAGGTAAAACCCTACGTCCTGCTTCATTATTCTTGATAATATGAGTAGTACAAGAGTTGATCTACCACGAGATCGGAGAGGCTAAACCCTAGAAGCTAGCCTATGGTATGATTGTATGTTGTCCTACGGACTAAAACCCTCCGGTTTATATAGACACCAGAGCGGGCTAGGGTTACACAAGGTCGGTTACAAAGGAGGAGATATACATATCCATATTGCCTAGCTTGCCTTCCACGCCAAGTAGAGTCCCATCCGAACATGGGACGAAGTCTTCAATCTTGTGTCTTCATAGTCCAACAGTCCGACCAAAGGATATAGTCCGGCTGTCCGGAGACCCCCGAATCCAGGACTCCCTCAGGCCCCAAGATGGGATCTCTCCGGTACAGAAGGTTGCGGCGGTGGAATTATGTTTTTGTGGTGCTCCTGGATGTTTGGGGGGTACGTGGATATATATAGGAGGAAGAAGTATGTCGGTGGAGCAACGGAGGGCCCACGAGGGTGGAGGGCGTGCCCCCCCTGCCTCGTGCCTTCCTCCGTTGTTTCTTGACGCATACTCCAAGTCTCCTGGATCATGTTCGTTGAGAAAATCACATTCCCGAAGGTTTCATTCCGTTTGGACTCCGTTTGATATTCCTTTTCTTTGAAACCCTAAAATAGGCAAAACAACAACAATTAGGGTTGGGCCTCCGATTAGTAGGTTAGTCCCAAAAATGATATAAAAGTGTAAAATAAAGCCCATTAACATCCAAAATAGATAATATAATAGCATGGAGCAATCAAAAACTATAGATACGTTGGAGACGTATCAAGCATCCCCAAGCTTAATTCCTGTTCGTCCTCGAGTAGGTAAATGATAAAAGAAGAATTTTTGATGTGGGATGCTTTCTAAGATATGTCTCAATGTAATTTTTCTTTATTGTGGCATGAATGTTCAGATCTGTAAGATTCAAGACAAAAGTTTAATTTTGACATAAAAATAATAATGCTTCAAGCATACTAACTAAGCAATTATGTCTTCTCAAAATAACATGGCCAAAGAAAGCTATCCCTACAAAATCATATAGTCTGGCTATGCTCCATCTTCACCACACAAAATATTTAAATCATGCACAACCCCGATGACAAGCCAAGCAATTGTTTCATACTTTTGATGTTCTCAAACTTTTTCAATCTTCACGCAATACATGAGCGTGAGCCATGGATATAGCACTATATGGTGGATTAGAATGGTGGTTGTGGAGAAGACAAAAGAGGGGAAGATAGTCTCACATCAACTAGGCGTATCAACTGGCTATGGAGATGCCCATTAATAGATATCAATGTGAGTGAGTAGGGATTGCCATGCAACGAATGCACTAGAGCTATAAGTGTATGAAAGCTCAACAAAAGAAACTAAGTGGGTGTGCACCCAACTTGCTTGCTCACGAAGACCTAGGGCAATTTGGGGAAGCCCGTCATTGGAATATACAAGCCAAGTTCTGTAATGAAAAATTCCCACTAGTATATGAAAGTGATATCATAGGAGACACTCTATCATGAAGATCATGGTGCTACTTTGAAGCATAAGTGTGGAAAAAGGATAGTAGCATTTATGTTTTGCGGTCTCAGAAAGGGCTAGCGAGATACCATCTTGTTATATCATATTATGATTGTTTTGAGAAAGTGTTGTCATCCGAGATTTATTATTATTGCTTGCTAGTTGATTATGCCATTGATATGAGTAAACATGAGACCTAAATGTTATTGTAAATATGGTTAGTTCATAAACTTTGCAGAAAACTTGAATGGTGGCTTTACATATTTACAACAAGAAGAGCAAACAGAGTTTATAAAAGTTTTTCTTTATCACTTTCAATTTATCAACTGAATTGCTTGAGGACAAGCAAAGGTTTAAGCTTGGGGGAGTTGATACGTCTCCAACGTATCTACTTTTCCAACACTTTTTTGCCCTTGTTTTGGACTCTAACTTGCATGATTTCAATGGAACCAACCCGGACTGACGCTGTTTTCAGCAAAATTGCCATGGTGTTATTTTTGTGCAGAAATAAAATTTCTTGGAATGACCTGAAAATCAACGGAGAATATTTTTGAAATATATAAAAAATATTGGCGAAAGAATCAAGGCCAGGGGCCCACACCCTGTCCACGAGGGTGGGGGCGCGCCTACCCCCCTGGGCGTGCCCCCTGCCTCGTGGGCCCCCTGGTGCTCCTCTGACCTCAACTCCAACTCTATATATTCGTGTTCGGGGAGAAAAAAATAGAGAGAAGGATTCATCACGTTTTACGCTACGGAGTCGCCGCCAAGCCCTAATCTCTCTCGGGAGGGCTGATCTGGAGTCCGTTCGGGGCTCCGGAGAGGGGAATCCGTCACCATCGTCGTCATCAACCTTCCTCCATCACCAATTTCATGATGCTCACCGCCGTGCGTGAGTAATTCCATCGTAGGCTTGCTGGACGGTGATGGGTTGGATGAGATTTATCATGTAATCGAGTTAGTTTTGTTAGGGTTTGATCCCTAGTATCCATTATGTTCTGAGATTGATGTTGCTATGACTTTGCAATGCTTAATGCTCGTCACTAGGGCCCGAGTGCCATGATTTCAGATCTGAACCTATTATGTTTTCATGAATATATGTGAGTTCATGATCCTATCTTGCAAGTCTATAGTCACCTATTATGTGTTATGATCCGTTAACCCCGAAGTGACAATAATCGGGATACTTACGGTGATGACCATAGTTTGAGGAGTTCATGTATTCACCAAGTGTTAATGCTTTGGTCCGGTACTCTATTAAAAGGAGGCCTTAATATCCCTTAGTTTCCAATAGGACCCCGCTGTTGGGGAACGTAGTAATTTCAAAAAAATCCTATGCACACGCAAGATCATGGTGATGCATAGCAACGAGAGAGGAGAGTATCGTCCACGTACCCTCGTAGACCGTAAGCGGAAGCGTTATGAGAATGCGGTTGATGTAGTCGTACGTCTTCACGATCCGACCGATCCAAGTACCGAATGTATGGCACCTCCGAGTTTAGCACACATTCAGCTCAATGTTGTCCCACGAACTCCGATCCAGTAGAGCTTCATGGGAGAGTTCTGTCAGCACGAGGGCATGATGACGGTGATGATGTTGCTACCGACGCAGGGCTTCGCCTAAGCACCGCTACGATATGATCGAGGTGGATTATGGTGGAGAGGGGCATCGCACACGGCTAAGGGATCAATGATCAACTTGTGTGTCTATGGGGTGCCCCCTGGCCACGTATATAAAGGAGTAGAGGAGGGTCGGCCCTCCTATGGCACGCCCTGGGGAGTCCTACTCCCATCGGGAGTAGGATCCCCCCCCCCCATCCATGTAGTAGGAGTAGGAGAGAAGGGAAGGGAAAAAAGAAGAGAAGGAAGGAGGGGGCGCTGCCCCTCCCCCTAGTAAAATTCGGACTAGGAGCCTCCTCTCTCTCTTTCCCCTAAAGCCCAATAAGGCCCATATACTCCCCAGCGAATTCCCGTAACTCTTCGGTAATCAAAAATAACCGAATCACTCGGAACCTTTCCGATGTCCGAATATAGTCGTACAATATATCGATCTATATGTCTCGACCATTTTGAGACTCCTCGTCATGTCCCCGATCTCATCAGGGACTCCGAACTACCTTCGGTACATCAAAACACATAAACTCATAGTACCGATCGTCACCAAAAGATAAGCGTGCGGACCCTACGAGTTTGAGAACTATGTAGACATGACCGAGACTCATCTCCGGTCAATAACCAATAGCGGAACCTGAAAGCTCATATGGGTTCCTACATATTCTACGAAGATCTTTATCGGTCAAATCGCATAACAACATACGTTGTTCCCTTTGTCATCGATATGTTACTTGCCCGAGATTTGATCGTCGGTATCTCAATACCTAGTTCAATCTCGCTATCGGCAAGTCTCTTTACTCGTTCCGTAATGCATCATCCCGCAACTGACTCATTAGTTACATTGCTTGTAAGGCTTATAGTGACGTGCATTACCGAGAGGGCCTAGAGATACCTCTACGACAATCGGAGTGAGAAATCCTAATCTCACTCTATGCCAATTCAACAAGTACCATTGGAGACACCTATAGAGTACCTTTATAATCACCAGTTATGTTGTGACGTTTGGTAGCACACAAAGTGTTCCTCCGGTATTCGGGAGTTTCATGATCTCATAGTCATAGAAATATGTACAGTTATGGAGAAAGCAATAGCTACAAACTAAACGATCATCGTGCTAAGCTAACGGATGGGTCAAGTCAATCACATCATTCTCTAATGATGTGATCCCGTTAATCAAATGACAACTCATGTCTATGGTTAGGAAACATAACCATCATTGATTCAACGAGCTAGTCAAGTAGAGGCAAACTAGTGGCACTATGTCTGTCTATGTATTCACACATGTACTAAGTTTCCGATTAATACAATTCTAGCATGAATAATAAAAATTTATCATGATATAAGGAAATAGATAATAACTTTATTATTGCCTCTAGGGCATATTTCCTTCAGTCTCCCACTTGCACTAGAGTCACTAATCTAGTTCACATCGTCATGTGATTTAACACGAATAGTTCACATCTTTATGTGATTAGTTCACATCTCCATGTGACTAACACCCAAAAGGTTTACTAGAGTCGATAATCTAGTTCACATCTCTATGTGATTAATACCCAAAGAGTGATCGTGTTTTGCTTGTGAGAGAAATTTAGTCAACGGGTCTGCCACATTTAGAGCCGTATGTAATTTGCAAATTTTCTGTGTCTACAATGCTTTGCATGGAGCTACTCTAGCTAATTGCTCCCACTTTCAATACGTATCTAGATCGAGACTTAGAGTCATCCAGATCGGTGTCAAAGCTTGCATCGACGTAACTCTTTACGACGAACTCTTTTATCACCTCCATAACCGAGAAATATTTCCTTAGTCCTCTAAGGATAATTTTGACTCATGTCCAGTGATCTACTCCTAGATCACTATTGTACTCCCTTGCCAGAATGATGCTACAATAGGACTGGTAAACAGCATAGTATACTTTATAGAACCTATGACTGAGGCATAGGGAATGACTTTTCATTCTCTTTCTATTTTTTGTTGCGGTCGGGTTTTGAGTCTTTACCCAACTTCACACCTTGCAACACAGGCAAGAATTCCTTCTTTGACTGTTCCATTTTGAACTACTTCAAAATCTTGTCAAGGTATGTACTCATTGAAAAAAACTTATCAAGCGTCTTGATCTATCTCAATAGATCTTGATGCTCAATGTGTAAGCAGCTTCATCGAGATCTTTCTTTGAAAAACTCTTTTCAAACACTCCTTTATGCTTTCCAGAAAAATCTACATTATTTCCGATCAACAATATGTCATTCACTTATACTTATCAGAAATGTTGTAGTGCTCCCACTCACTTTCTTGTAAATACAGGCTTCACCGCAAGTCTGTATAAAACCATATGCTTTGATCACTTTATCAAAGCATATATTCCAACTTCCGAGATGCTTGCACCAGTCCATAGATGGATCGCTGGAGCTTGCTCATTTTGTTAGAACCTTTAGGATTGACAAAACCTTCTGGTTGCATCATATACAACTCTTCTTTAAGAAATCCATTAAGGAATGCAGTTTTGACATCCATTTGCCAGATTTCATAAATGCGGCAATTGCTAACATGATTCAGACAGACTTTTAAGCATCGATACGAGTGAGAAAATCTCATCGTAGTCGACACCTTGAACTTGTCGAAAACATTTTTGCGACAATTCGAGCTTTGTAGATAGTAACACTACTATCAGTGTCCGTCTTCCTCTTGAAGATCCATTTATTCTCAATGGCTTGCCGATCATCGGGCAAGTCAACCAAAGTCCACAGTTTGTTCTCATACATGGATCCCATCTCAGATTTCATGGCCTCAAGCCATTTTGCGGAATCTGGGCTCACCATCGCTTCTTCATAGTTAGTAGGTTCACCATGGTCAAGTAACATGATTTCCAGAACAGGATTACCGTACCACTTTGGTGCAGATCTTACTCTGGTTGACCTACAAGGTTCGGTAGTAACTTGATCTAAAGTTTCATGATCATCATCATTAGCTTCCTCACTAATTGGTGTAGATGTCACAGGAACCGGTTTCTGTGATGAACTACTTTCCAATAAGGGAGCAGGTACAGTTACCTCATCAAGTTCTACTTTCCTCCCACTCACTAGAGAAACTCCTTCTCTAGAAAGGATCCATTCTTAGCAACAAATGTCTTGCCTTCGGATCTGTGATAGAAGGTCTACCCAATAGTTTCCTTTGGGTATCCTAGGAAGACACATTTCTCCGATTTGGGTTCGAGCTTATCAGGTTGAAGTTTTTTCACATAAGCATCGCAACCCCAAATTTTAAGAAATGACAACTTTGGTTTCTTGTCAAACCACAGTTCATATGGTGTCGTTTCAACGGATTTAGATGGTGCCCTATTTAACGTGAATGCAGGTGTCTCTAATGCATAACCCCAAAACGATAGTGTTAAATTGGTAAGAGACGTCATAGATTGTACCATATCTAATAAAGTACAGTTACGATGTTCGGACACACCATTACGCTGTGGTGTTCCAGGTGCCGTGAGTTGTGAAACTATTCCGCATTGTTTCAAATGAAGACCAAACTCGTAACTCAAATATTCGTCTCTGCGATCAGATCATAGAAACTTTATTTTTCTTGTTACGATGATTTTCCACTTCACTCTGAAATTCTTTGAACTTTTCAAATGTTTCAGAATTATGTTTCATTAAGTAGATATACCCATATCTGCTCAAATCATCTCTGAAGGTCAGAAAATAACGATACCCGTCGCGAGCCTCAACACTTATCGGATCGCATACATCAGTATGTATTATTTCCAATAAGTCAGTTGCTTGCTCCATTGTTCCGGAGAACGGAGTCTTAGTCATCTTTCCTATGAGGCATGGTTCGCAAGCATCAACTGATTCATAATCAAGTGATTCCAAAAGCCCATCAGCATGGATTTTCTTCATGTGCTTTACACCAATATGACCTAAACGGCAGTGCCACAAATAAGTTACACTATCATTATTAACTTTGCATATTTTGGCTTCAATATTATGAATATGTGTATCACTACGATCGAGATTCAATAAACCATTCACCTTGGGTGTATGACCATTGAAGGTTTTATTCATGTAAACAGAACAACAATTATTCGCTGACTTTAAATGAATAACCGTATTGTAATAAACATGATCAAATCATATTCATGCTTAATGCAAACACCAAATAACAATTATTTAGGTTCAACAATAATCCCGAAAGTATAGGGAGTGTGCGATAATGATCATATCAATCTTGGAACCACTTCTAACACACATCGTCACTTCACACTTAACTAGTCTATGTTCATGCTGCAAATCCTGTTTCGAGTTACTACTCTTTAGTGACTGAACCAGTATCAAAATACCGAGGGGTTGCTATGAACACTAGTAAAGTACACATCAATAACATGTATATCAAATATACCTTTGTTCATTTTGCCATCCTTCTTATCCGCCAAGTATCTAGGGCAGTTCCACTTCCAGTGACCATTTTCTTTGCAGTAGAAGCACTCAGTTTCAGGCTTGGGTCTAGCTTTAGGATTCTTCATGGGAGTGGCAACTTTCTTGCCATTCCTCTTCACTACAAAAAAAAGACACATCCGTGACATTTTGGGCCGAACGAAAGTTTTTTCTGTCATGCATATGACACTTCTATGACGATAATTGTGACAAAACCCGGTATCATCATAGATGTGGTGGGCTCCTACTTCTATGACAAAAAATCATGACAGAAAATGGGCTTTTCGTCCTGGGCGGGCCGGAGATGCAGCTGCATGAAATTCTTTGGGCCGTCCATGACGGAAAAAAACCATGGTAGAAGCAGGGGGAGGAAAATTTCGGGGAGTTCCCGGTTACGGTGGGAGGTCGGGGGCCGAGCGATGCGTGTTTCTCTCGTACACGTATGCGCGTGTGTGCGAGGCGTTGGCTCTAACTGAACCCGAGCGAGGCGTTGGGCTCTAACTGAACCCGAGCGATTGCACTGCAGGCTACGCGTTACTGAACCCGAGCGATCGATCGATGGCTGTTAACTGAACCCGATCGAGCGATTCCTTCGCTACTGCTGCTAACTGAAGCTGATCGATGGGATGAACAGTGAGCGTTGCGGGGGGGTTTGGATGAACAGTGAGCGGTGGCGTTGCCTCTGGATGAACAGCACCCCGTGGTGTGGTGGAGGGCTGGATGAACAGTAGATGGTGGAGGGGTGCCCGTGGAGGGGTGGATGAACAGGACCCCGTGGTGTGGAGGGCTGGATGAACAGTAGACGGTGGAGGGGTGGTTGAACAGGACCCCGTAGTGTGGAGGGTTGGATGAACAGTAGACGGTGGAGGGGTGCCCGTGGAAGGGTGGTTGAACAGGACCCCGTGGTGTGGAGGGCTGGATGAACAGTAGACAGTGGAGGGGTGGTTGAACAGTAGCCGGTGGAGTAGCACGCGGTGGAGGCTGGATGAACAGGAGCCCGTGGAGGCTAGAGGAGGCCGACGGTAGAGATGAACAGTATCCCATGGAGTCCCGTTTTGCGGTACGCCACACCCCTCCCGATAAACAGGACCCCCGTTTCGACCGTAGCGCTCCAACACAAGTCCGTTTCCTCCGTTTTGCGGTACGCCACAACCCTCCCGATGAACAGGACCCCCGTTTCGACCGTGGGAGGTCCGTTTCCTCCGTTTTGCGGTACGCCAGACCCCTCCCGATGAACAGGATCCCGTTTCGAACTTGGCTGGTCGAACACAAGGTCGTTTCATCCGTTCTGCGGTACGCTAGGCCTAGTTTCCATCGCCTGTTCCGTCCAAGCCCTCCCGATGAACACGACGCATTCTGTTGCCTCCCCATGAACACGACGCATTCCGTTGCCTCCCCATGAACACGACGACGGTGCTGTTTCTCCGTTCTGACCCAGCCATGTACACGAGCCCTGGCCGTACGTATGCGCGAGTAGGCGTTCGAGACCTTGCCCATATGTACACATACGTGGCCATATTTTCTTTCTTGCACCCTGGCCGTTGTACGTACGTGTAAATGCTACGTGTGCACCTCTATTAGGACACATGCGCGCCTCTACTATGACACGTGCGCGCCTCTACATCGACCAGTATGTACGTACACGTTCGCGACCAGAATGACAACGCTACGTACGCTTCGACCAGGTGGGTCCCGACTGTTAAGCACTTCCTTGCCTACGAAGATGTTGCTGGTGGGTCCCGGCAGTCGGGGGCGAATTGTTTTTTTTGCCCGGACGCACTTCCTTGTGTGCGAAAATGTAGCTGGTGGGTCCCAGC
Organism: Triticum urartu; assembly: GCF_056163025.1. Taxonomy (NCBI): domain Eukaryota; kingdom Viridiplantae; phylum Streptophyta; class Magnoliopsida; order Poales; family Poaceae; genus Triticum; species Triticum urartu. The sequence goes on from NC_141877.1 coordinate 538,117,157, forward strand.
AGTCAGGGGGAAAAGTTTTTTTTGCGAAATACGGTGGCCCGTCCGGTGGGTCCCGCTGTCAGGTGGAGGAATAATTATTTTGCACGTAATAAGGAGGCACTTCCTTGCTGCGGCCGTGGACCCAGCTGTCAGCCTCTCCACGTATAGTCCATGTCCGATGGAAGCCGTTCCTTGACCACGTTGACCACGCCGCACCGAGAGCACCAGGGCGGTGGACGACGGCGAGGCCTAGGAAGGGGACAACGTGGAGCCGGGGAAGACGCGGCAGTGGATGCCCACGCGTAGAGGAGTACGAGGGTTCACTGGTTCGCTGCGGTGTGAGGCTCCCGTCGCCGCAGAATAATAGGGGGTGTGGGTGAGTAGAGGGATGGCCTGGCCAGCGGTGGGGGTAGTAGGGGGCGGTGAGGCCTCCGCCACATCGCAGCCGGCCACGGGAGGCAGGAGCACGAGGCACGACCGGCGCTGGTTTGGGCGGCTGGAGCAAGAAGACCAGAGGTTGAAGAAGCACTACGGCCGTTGGATGGACATCATACGGTCACTGGAGCTAGAATCGTGCATATTGACTAAGTTGACAAAGCCCTCCGTCCCCGTCAACTTAGTAGGCCCACAAGTCAGCCTGCCACTATACTGGGTCCCAGCTAACAGGGGGAGTATTCATTTCTTTTGTGCGTAATAAGAAGGCACTTCCTTGCGTGCGAAGATATACTTGGTGGGTCCGAGCTGTCAGCGGCGGTAACGTTTTTTCGCGAAATACAAAGGCCCTTTCGGTGGGTCCCTGATGTCAGGTGGAGGAATCATTATTTTGCGCGTAATAAGGAGGCATTTCCTTGCGTGCGGCCGTGGACCCAGCTGTCGGCCTCTCCACGTAAAGTCCACTTCAAATGCATGTCGGTCGTTGACCACGTTGACCAGGCCGCGCCGAGAGCACCAGGACGGTGCACGACGGCGAGGCCTAGGAAGGGAACGACACGGAGGCAGGGAAAACTCGGCAGTTGTTTCCCACACGGAGGGGAGTACGACTGTATGAGGGTTTACTGGTTCGTCTGCCGTCGCCGGAGAATAACAGCAGGTGTGAGTGAGTAGAGGGATGGCTCGGCCAGCGATGGGAGTACGGTGGGGCAGTGAGGCCCGCGCGGCAGCAGAGCCGGCCACGGGGAGGAGGGAGCAGGCAGTCCCGCCTATGCCTGTTTGAGCGGCTGGAGCAGGAAGAGCAGAGATTGAAGAAGCACGACGGCCGTTCGATGGCCATCCAACAGTCACTGCTTGTGCGTCAACCTTTTTTTATGAAAGCCTCAAATCTGTGGAAAACAGCATACATCCCATCTGCCATTATTTCTAATAATTTACAGCCCATTTGCTAATTATTAAGGTTTTTTGGAGCCCATATTCTTTTTGTTAGCATTACAGCCCATATTGTGGCCACGGTTAAAAAATTATACGAAATTTTGCATATTTCGGTGCGGTCCGAACTGTTTTTAATCCCGAAATTTCGACTCACATTCAAACTGATTTTAAAAATAAATGTATATCAATATAAAATCCAACAAATTCTCCACGCATAAAAATTAATGTAATTTCAAATCTCGAAATGAAGAAAAGATATTTGAAACTAATTGCCGGTTTGATGTGTTTTAAAAATGTACAGCCCATTTCTCATTACTGATGGGCCAGTTTCTCGGCCGGCCGAATGAAATCTCTCCTCGTCTTGAAAGATTTGTAGCCCAGCAGGCCTGACAAAGCGACTTGTGGCCGTGGACCCAGCTGTCAGCCTCTCCACGTACAGTACTCTTCCGATGGAATGTCGTTGACCACGCCGCACCGAGAGCACCAAGGCGGTGGACGACGGTGAGGACTAGGAAGGGGTCGACGTGGAGCCGGGGAAGACGCGGCAGTGGATGCCCACGCGGAGAGGAGTACAAGGGTTCACTGGTTCGGCTGCGGTGTGAGGCTGTCGTCGCCGCAGGGCCTGGCTAGCGGTGGGAGTATTAAGGGGCGATGAGGCCTCATCGGCAGCACAGCCGGCCACTGGAGGCAGGAGCAGGCGGTCTCCCCAGCGCTGGTTTGGGCGGCTGGTGCAAGAAGAGCAGTGATTGAAGAAGCAGCAGGACCGTTCGATTCAAATCCAACGGTTACTGCTACTAGAATCGTTTGTTGACTAAGCTGACAAGCCCTGCGTACGCGTCAACTTAGTAGGCCCACAGGTCAGCCTCCCAATCGGTGCGCCCCAGATGTCAGTGGGAGGAATCATTTTTTTCGCGTAATAAGGAGGCAGTTGATTGCGTGCGGCCAGGCCAGCGAGGGGAGTAGGGTGGGCCGGGGAAGCCTGCGCGGCATCACAGCGGGCCATAAGAGGAGGGAGCAGGCAGTCCCGTCGGCGCTAGTTTAGGCAGCTGGAGCAGGAAGATCAAAGATTGAAGAAGCACGTCGGCCATTGGATGGACATCCAACACTAACTGCTGCTAGAATCGTGTGTTCACTGACAAAGCCTTGCGTAAACAAGTCAGCCTCGAAATCTGTGGCGTGTATAGCCCATTTGCTATTATTGTTATAATTTTTACTCATTTTCTAATTCATATGGAATTTATTGCAGCCCGTTTTCCATTTTTAGAATTGCTAGCCATTTTCTGGTCAGTACCAGGGTCAAAAAATTAACTAAATATGTGGGAAATTTTGAAAATTCGCAATTTTTTGTTGGGGAACGAAATATTCTTAATCCAAAAATTAATAGCCATACTAAAACAAATTTAAAAATAAATTAGTACTATGTCATGTTAAATCCAATGAAATACGTATAAGATATCAGTGAAGAACAAAAACAAAAAAGAAACTTATATCCCATTTGCTACTAAATTTTTTGAATTTTCAACCCCTTTTGATATTACTTTTAACAGACATTGACCATACTCTTAAGCCAGGCCGGAATGCATCCCTCCTTGTCTTGAAAGATTTGCAGCCCAGTAATTCGGAGAAAACAAATAGGCCTAGCTTGGGTATTCTTCAAAAAGGAATACTGGGCTACATATTTTCCCAAAGAACTGGTGCATGAGCATTTAGCTTTATTTATTTATTTATTTATTTATTTATGTTTAGGGGACCATGAGCATGTACCTGGGCCGGATTCATGTGAGAGCCTCCCTTCCAGTTAATTATGGGCTTCTCTATTGGGCCTTCATCAGTGGGCTGCATGTTATCAACAAGTGGAAAATGTGTTCCGAGATTCAAAAAAAATGTGTTCCGTACAATAAATAGTATGCGCTACGTACGGTACGGGGCACTAAAGGATCAAACCGTGCAACGACTTCCAAAACATTGTGTTTGTCGTTCTAACAACACATTTATTCAACCAACAGACGAAATATACTACTGATTGTACATTGAAAACAGCAGCAGCAGCAACCAGGGCTGGGGGTGCAACAGAAGCAGTAAGCAGGCCAGAAGAGTGAAGACGCAGCTCTCTCTTCCAAACCAAACATCAGCCATCATTACAAAAGGGCTACCAAAAAAGAACAAGTGTATGCATCAAACTAAATAAAGATCCTACTACACCAAGTGTACGCATCTAACTAACTAGCTCAGTTACACGTTACTATTTTTTTCGAAACGGAGGCAAAAGAATTGCCTCGTCGATTAATTAAGAACAAGAGAATTTTCTGGTTAATCTACGGAAAACCGGGCTATAACCGAAGATGTTACTATTTATTAAGCTGTAGTGGAGTCACAGATGGAGAGGAGTGGGAAACTTCGCTGGTTCGGGTGCGCAGCAGCACAGCCATGGTGGTTAGAAGGGAAACATAAATTGGACACGGCATTACTTTTATAAGAGACCTGCGTTTTATACCCCACAGTAGGCATACTATCAAGTTCACACACAAATACAACAGAAAAGGTAAACATTCATATCAAACTCAGGTTCACACGACACGTTCATATCCATAGCCAACATTCACAATCAACAACTCAAAATATTCATATATACACAAGCTCAGCATATCTATGCATCCAAATGATTGATAGATCACACGACAATATTCATACATAATTTACAAAAAGATTCAGATATACGCATGTTCAGTATGTTTATGCATCCAAATGATTGAGATCACAGCCAATATGATCCATGGACGAACTTTAATTACCTAAGGTACAGACTGGTAAATGGTGTTCAATCGGAGGTACTTCTTGCTAAAATTAGTTCTTGTACGAGTAAACTTTCGAGTACATAAGAGGCAGCACAGACAATCTGAACTTTGCTTGTAGGTTTATCCTCAAATAGTAGCCTCGTGCCCAGGGAGGTTTGAGCAACTTGGCCACTACTTTCATCCATCCAATTTACTGGGTCATCTTGGTCCTGTATCTCACCAAAATTCTACATTAAAGACGAGAAAGGAGGCGGTTGAGAAAATGAACCACCCAAATTTTTTGTGCAGTTCAACTGAAATGGAGCATCCTTGGCGTGCAGACTGATTAAGTGCCAGATGAATATACGCGTCAACCAACTTGTCCGGAATCTTTAGACTCCATGCCATATAGTTCGCTACCATATGTGCCGATAACCAAAAGGCACAAGTTGGGACCAAAGACTGGAATAAGTTTTTCTGGGCTATACACCAAGCAATATTTTTGGCGTTCACTCTCCTAACACTTGGAGTTTGACAATTGGTTGACGCCGGTTGATACTCGAATGAATATAGGCACTTCTTGTCAACATCGATGCTTGTCTGAGTGAACTTTGGAGTACATAGCAGCGGCATAAGTACCTGTCCATCTGATCATTTTGTGCAGTTCTACTGAAATCACCCGATGTAATGATTTGCCTGTGAGTTCAAGCTCCAAATTACTCCTTTATGAAATCGGCAAACATTAGACAATACCAAATTACCAATACATATGACAGGCACAATAATCAGGATAAAGGCCAGTACCAACCTGTGTGAGGTAGCATATCAATTACTATTTCCTTTGACTGGAAGCCGAGATAAGCCAAGCGACTGACAGCAAAGGAAGAAAGCAAGCGGAGTTTAGCGACTGACAAGAAAGGACAGAAGCTGTCGAGGCAATGAAGCACCCAAAGTTTTTGTGCAGTTCCACCAAAATCGAGCATCCCTGTTGGCACATATACTGAGAGAGTGAGATTACTGTAATAGTGGGACTAGTTTATGAAACATACACTAACAAATAGAAGCACCCTCATTATCTTAATGGGTAAAGTTAGCAACATAGTAGTCTTGCTTAAAGAGAGTTGTTAGTTTATTTAATCAGTGCCAATTAGCTCAACTCAACACTCAAAGCATTGCCACTTATCATAGGTTGCAAAACTTTAACGTGCAAAGATAAAGGAGTTTCTCATGACAGTAGCACGATACAAATAGAGATGACAGCAAACTAATATGGATGAAGGCCTTAGACCTGTACCAACCTGAGAAAAAAAAGCTTATTCTGTAGTCCCATAAGAGATGATAAAGCACTCACTGGAATCACACAATAGTATATATTTTTGTGCACTTCAAATGTACGGTTGAAATCACTCTTGTTTACCAGTGCTGAGATTATATCGTAAGATTATCAAGAACTTCCAGCAGAGTTAAAGCACTGGCTGGGATACAGTTCATTGTATTGTCTTGTGTAGTTCCATTTAATGTATGATTGGCACAACATATGATCCCTGTTTGCACAAGTAGGAACAAGGTGAAATCTTCATTAGCTTAGTGAGAAATGATAGGAAGACATTAGCATATTACTCAACCAGTAGCATCAAATTCATGATGGACAATACGCAAAACATTGCCTCATTGAACCAATGGCAATAAATTGACATGCAAGACAATAGCACTATTATGTCATGACACTAATAATATTCCCTCCCTGCTCCACCACATGATTCACCTCCATAGACAAACATACACACGTACATGATTCAGCATAGGGTCCTACTAAAGATTTGTTTAACTCCAACATGAAAATTAGGCAGTAATAAATTAGTGGTACTTTAAGTACTCCTAATTAATTAAGTGAGACACCAGAAGTGGAAGGGCTCCCTGGAGGATCGTCTCACATGTAAGGTAGTCATTGCCGGAGCCCTTGAATGGCCTCGAGTGAGGCCTCTAGCTTCAGCAAGATCGCCTTGGCACTGTTTATTCTTCTTCTTCTTCCTCTTCATGCTCTATTTCTCTTTCTCCTCACCAGTTGGTGAAACCAAGTACATGATTGGCCTTCTAATTCAGAATTGGTTTTGTCAGTGAGGGAGTACAAGTGTACTAGTAAAAACAGCATTATTTTCTCATGGCAGTCGGAAAATAGAGATGAACACATGCATTAAATATCATTCTTACCTAAAGGAAGGTTATGGCGCCAATATGGATGATGAGGATTGGAACACAGATCTCCCTTTGTGCAGTTCCACCAAAATGAACCAACTGTTCCATTCTGACATTCCAGTTAAATAGCACAAAAGTCACTTCTTTTAAGAAGAGTTTTGTGCAGTGCACCAAAAGGTCACAACAGCAACCAGGTGAATTGGATATCCCTGTTTGCACAAAAAGGCACAGAGGAAACAGTCAGAGTCTCAAACAATTACAGGCAAAAACATTTGGCTAAACTTGTCATGGCTTATAACAGTGGGTGCACCAGCAGTCCAGCACCATGTACGTAAACAGGGGCATAAAGTGGTGATTCATAGTTTGTTGCCCCGAGAAACAAACATCCAAGAAACATATCTGGCTTGGTCCCATTTTTGTTCACTCTAGCCACCTACTCCTATGTGTGGATAGCAAATCTAGTCCTGGTCATACCACTGTGTACAGCATTACCCCTATATTTCCCTTTTCGACCAAGAGACTGGTTGGATGACCAGTCTGTACTACTTTCACCCCCTTTCCTTCATGTTTGTACCAAGTCCAATGTACATACTAAATTCCCCCCACCCCCACTTTATTTCTTGTTTGAACCAAGTACTCCCTCCGTCCGGAATTACTTGTCATCAAAATGGATGTGTCTAGAACTAAAATACATCTAGATACATCCATTTCAATGACAAGTATTTTCGGACGGAGGTGCAAGATTCGACTCCATGAAGTAGCTTTACCTCTAACAATAGAGAAAAAAATATGTGACGTTGGACCATCCGATCGAGAGGGGCTAAGAGGTAGAAAATGATGCACATGCAGCGACGTAGCGAGCTGGGGAAGTAGAGCTAAGGCGGTCTCAAACGAAGATATACCTGAAGGTCATCGGGATGTGGATAGGTGGGCGGCGGGAGGCCGGATCCGCCCACAGGCAATGACGAAGGGATCGGAGGACCTCCCACGCCGGCGCTCGGCCAGAGATAACGGTGCGGCCGGCAGTGGGTCTCCTCCCTCGCTGTCGACGACGGCCTAAACGCTGCCCCTCCTCCCCTTCACCTGCGGAGGGGCATACGTCCGGATGTGTAACCAGCGGTGAGGATAGAAAGCCAGTGCTTTTTGAAGGGAGAAAGACAGTGTTACTACCCCTATCTTGTTTAAATCTGGAGAGAATGAGAGTGTGTGAATAGAGCAACCCTAGCAAGCAAGCGCGGAGGCTCCGGCCTATATATACGTAGTGAGCAACCCTAGAAAGCAAGCAACCCCTATCTTCGTCAACTCGTACAAGACCGAGAAATTTGATTACTACAACGCCCTCTCCCTCGCGAACTGAGCTCCGGTGCCTTAACTGCACCTGCCTTTGGCTGCATGATAGGAGGGCCAACCACCTGTTTGGCCCACCTGTCATGGACGCAAAGGCAGGAGCAGTAAGTTGAAGCTTTCGCTATCCCTCCTGCACGAGGTGGACGGATATGCAGCAGTGGATTCGATACTGTAGAAGTAGGAGTAATCATTATTGTTTGTCTTCTCGAAGAGGCGAAGAGCCAAGCGCAACCCGAACGTGGCAGTTGCGAATGCTCACGTGGTGCGGTTCCTTGGAGTACTAGCCAGGCTCTTGCATGAGACAAAATTGCTATTGTTTAACAATTAAACTCCATTATCCATTGGTTGATACTCATTCTGCATAGGTCCACGCGCTTCGCACCGTTTCCTCCTGGGGTCACCAATGTTTATTTGCTAATTAATAGCATTGCATGCAATGAACTAGCCATTGCAAGTCATTAAAAGCATGCACACCTCTCATCTCTTATTGGTTGATATGTCAAGAAACAAGAAACAAGGTAGAAGTTAATGCACCGCGCCTAAGTGTTTTGGGACTATTTGGTTTTCGTAAGATCACTTACACACCTAGACGGAGGGAGTAGTATAGCCATGTAAACCGGAAAGGAGTATTTGCCTTTCTAGAGATTTCAACAAGTGACTAGACTACACCGTGTGCAGTACTCCATCCCTTCCTGTTTATAGGGCTCAAATCTCAAATCTCATGAACCAAGGCATTTTTTGATGGAGGAATGTATCTCGTACTTTACAAAACTACCCTAATTAAACTCATGCATTAATTACGTAGTTCTCTCGTTTTCCTCTCTGCCTTGGTTGCGGTGCACAATATTGAGCACTCCTATATGACTAGCCGCTCTATCTACATGCAGGACATTTCAAAGCATCCGGGCCCGCGTGCCATCCACCAAATCACAACGAGGTGCTACAGTCAAGACTCACCTATAACCCCGGTGTGGCCGTCATGACCCATCATATCACAAAACCCACACCTTTACCAGCAGTGGTAAGGTGGCCTCCAAGTTGGACTGGACGAAGCAACCATCATTTCACTGGAACGCTCGTTCAAGCCCTTTCTTCCCTTTCTTGAATAAAACCTCACTCCAGGCTACTCACTTCTGCCATTTTTCTTCTGTACCGACGAAGGAAAGGTGGGCGAATCACTTATGCTGCTATATTTTCATTCCAAGAATCTTCTTTTTGCGAAGCCCCGACCGATTCTCACATCCTATTCTTTTCCCGTTTTCATTGCGATTGTGGTTTCCTTTCGATTGCTTTTTGTTTGTCAGTTCATTGATGGATCCTGGAGCACTAGGCAAAGAGTTGCCGGCGGACAACCCACTGGAGACAGCGATCTCCAGGAAGCGAGCACCGACCAACGAGTTGACCATGTTGGCGGGCCAACCCATTGAGACGAAGAACTCCAAGAAACAAGCATTGGCCAAAGAGTTGAGGACGTTGGCGGACGAACTCCTCAAAGGAAGTTGGAAGAATGGCAAGGGCCCCACCGTGCCTACCCCAGGAACTCTGATTGCCACCTATGTGAGGCTCAAGACCGAGTTTGAGGAGATAGTCGCCGTTGAGAAGCAGTATTCCCCTGGCAAGGTGATGGCCCCCATCGAGGACGAGGAGATGGCCCCCGGAGGGATGAGATCCCCCGGTGAGCTGCACATGGTAAAAAATAATGGCTTATTACCATAGTTGTGGTTTTTTATTATTTCCAATGTGCTTGCTAATATGTTAGGGTTGTGCAGGTGCCGGTGGACGTCCTTGATGATTCCGATGTCGTGGCCCGTCCTGTTGGCATCGCCCCGGAGATCGATTCCGATGCCGCTGTCCATCCTGTGGACATCGCCCCAGAGATCGATTCTGATGTCGTGGTCAGTCCTGCGGACATCACCCCAGAAATCAATTCCCATGCCGCTGTCCGTGCTGTGGTCATTGCCCGAGAGATCGATGAAAAGAAATAGTTGGTCGGGCTAATCCTTCAGGGTAGTTTGCATTGCCCTGTGTTTAATTACCAGAACGATGTGTGTTATCAAACCATCATAGGGCTAGTGCACTGTCTTGTGTGGGCGGATCTTGCTACTTTTGTTTGATAGTGAATCATGCGATGAATCATGCGAACCCTCTCCGGGTTATGGAAACAGATGTGTCCTCACCAGCTTTTGATGTAATATATGGCATGATTAGATGTAAGTTTGAACTGTTTATCATATCAGCAGGGCTTGTTTGATGATTCTTGGTGTTAGTAGGCTAGCTACTGTGCGAGCTATAGTACTTGCAAAACACTCACCGAAGAGAAACATTGGGGCTGATGAGCTCGTGGTACGCTTATACTTATCCCCCATCGATCGACCAATAGCCCTAGCTCCTAAAATTGTAGGCTTAGCGATCGATGACCTAGGTGGGCTAGTTTGGCCTAGTGGGTTTCAGTGATATGACGTGTAACACAAAATCATAGCAGTGCAGAGACGTACTCCCTCCATTCCAAAATAGATGACCTAGGCGGGCTAGTTTGCCCTAGTGGGTTTCAGTGATACTCCCTCCGGTCCTTTTTACTCTGCATATTAGAATTCTTTGAAGTCAAACTTCACAAAGTTTGACCGTATTTATATGAAAAAATATTAACATCTGCCATGCTAAAGTTATACAATATGAAACTTTAAGTCAAGACACATCTATTGATATTGATTTTAGATTGTGAATGTTGATACTTTTTTCTATAAAGTTGGTCAAACTTTACGAGGCTTGACTTCAGTCAAATTTTATATGCGAACTAAAAAGGACCGGAGGGAGTATGATGTGGTACAGTGCCGTCCAGTCTTCGCGTGTGGTAGCAGTATTGCGGGTACAGTAAGTTTTCTTGAAGAAGCGGAATTCAACGAAGTCATGATGGTTCCTTCGTCTGAACAACTTACAGTGGGAAAGGTTGGGTTTGCGATACGACCGGGGTAGACCAGGATAATTTTGTGCATGGCAGGTGGACCAGGATGGTCGACGTCCCACATGTCGGTGAATGAAAGTATTCTTTCTGATATAGAGGACGAGCAACGAGTATTCATTGTTTATTTTTTATGAAAGCTATTGTCTCCACTGTTACAACGGAGGAGTGTGAAACACGGCAGCCCAGTGAACTTGGCATGTGCACCACTCCCTCCTTCCTCATGTAATGCCCAGGTTACAGCTTTTTCTCACTTTCTCTCTATCTATTTCCTCTCAAATGTTTTTTACCTTTCTTTTCTTTAGGACACAATTGTTTTTTATGCCTTTTTTTAGAATTATTTTTTTATACCTAGGAGCACGTGTAGAGACGGGCTCTTGCAGAGCCCACTCCTTGACTTTGTCAATGCCTCTCTCTCCTCCACATAAGGAGTACTACTTGCTATGCATGCATGCGGCGGGCAGCTGGCGTCTTGAGGGGCCAGGGCGGTGAGAGCGGGCTCCGGAAGTGGTCCGGACTCTAGCATAATTTTGGATTTTACAGTATTTCTTTCTCCATTGACAGGTAGGCCCACGTAGATAGATAAAGAACACGAGATGATGAGGCGCATGCGGACTATTTGACTGGTCAACCAGACAAATACGGAGCTATACGCTGAGCCAGTGACCGTATAATCACCATATCTCGTATACAATGATCAAAGTGAGCTATCAAGACAAGTTCGATGACCGCCAATGCATTTTACTCGGTAATAAATGACCAGGATTGAAGGGGAATCCAAATTTGCTTCGTCTTCTGTCCTTGAGCTCTTGACAAACTAATGCACTATACGGTTGTCCGGCCACTCCACCCCAGAGCTCTCACCAAGTGTCGTTCATGCCACCGCGCCGCACACTAACCGGTAAGGCAGCGATGGCATCCCACTGCGCCGAGTTCCTCGCCGCCCACGACCGCACACAAAATGGTAGGGAAGCGATGGCATCCCGTCATGCCGAGTTCATCGCCGCTCGCGACCTCACAACTATGTGGGAGGAATTTGAAGATGCCAAGGCCGAATGGGCGGTCGAGCGAGGGAGCGGAAAAGTCAGAAAGCACTCAAGAAAAGAGAGGCCCGCCGCCGCAAGAAAGAAAAGGACGCATGCGCTGCTGCGGAGAGGTCGGCGGAGATCCAAGCACGGTGGGGTGTCGCCGACAAAGCCGGGAAGGAGAACGACGGCGTCTGGCCAGCATGTGAGAAGTAGTAGTACTAGTAGTTAGTGTGTGTGTGTGTGTGTGTTTGTGTGTGTGTGTCTAAGTATGAGCATGTACCAGTACTACTAGTTACTACTGTAGTTTTTAGAGCAAATTACCAGTACATTAGCCTAGACTAAATGGAAAAATTCCTATCCTAAGCATCAAATGGCATCTCTTTCTCTATAGGAATTGAGATGCATGTCATCTCACTTCCTATGATTTTCATATTCCTATCCTATGAACGAAAGGAGGCCTCTGTTGGAGTAACTACTGTAGCTAGCAGTACTGCTGGTACAGTAGTTTTCTTTAAGAAGTAGAATTCAACGAAGTCATGATGGTTCCTTCATCCAAGCAACTTCAAAGTGGGAAGTGGGCCTGTGATTTGACGGCTCATTAGTCATTGTTACTGCGGCGCGACGACCTGGGTGACTCCCTTGGAGTTCTGCGTGCATGGCAAGTGGACCAGGATGGTCGACGTCCCACATGTTGGCGAACGGAAGTATTCTTTCCGATATCGGGGAGCAAGGAAACTGTGTGGTATAGTATCACTGCTGATTAGTTCACAAAAAAATAGTATCACTGCTGATTTATAATTATTTTTTATTTCTAATGAATGCTAGCATTTCAACTCTTACGACGAAGGGTGCCAAACACGGCACGTGCTGGATGTCCCACACGTCAGCGAAAGGAGTGGGACATGACCAGCGTGGTTGTGAAGGAAATATGCCCTAGAGGCAATAATAAAGTTATTATTTATTTCCTTATATCATGATAAAGGTTTATTATTCATGCTAGAATTGTATTAACCAGAAACATAATACATGTGTGAATACATAGACAAACAGAGTGTCACTAGTATGCCTCTACTTTACTAGCTCGTTAATCAAAGATGGTTATGTTTCCTAACCATGGACAAAGAGTTGTCATTTGATTAACAGGATCACATCATTAGTTGAATGATCTGATTGACATGACCCATTCCATTAGCTTAGCACCCGATCGTTTAGTATGTTGCTATTGCTTTCTTCATGACTTATACATGTTCCTATGACTATGAGATTATGTAACTCCCGTGTGCCGAAGGAACACTTTGTGTGCTACCAAACGTCACAAGGTAACTGGGTGATTATAAAGGTGCTCTACAGGTGTCTCCAAAGGTACATGTTGGGTTGACGTATTTCGAGATTCGGATTTGTCACTCCGATCGTCGGAGAGGTATCTCTGGGGGCCTCTCGATAATGCACATCACTTAAGCCTTGCAAGAATTGCAACTAATGAGTTAGTTGCGGGATGACGTATTACAGAACGAGTAAAGAGACTTGCCGGTAACGAGATTGAACTAGGTATTGGATACCGACGATCGAATCTCGGGCAAGTAACATACCGATGACAAACGGAACAACGTATGTTGTTATGCGGTCTGACCGATAAAAGATCTTCGTAGAATATGTAGGAGCCAATATGGGCATCCAGGTCCCGTATTGGTTATTGACCGGAGACATGTCTCGGTCATGTCTACATTGTTCTCGAACCCGTAGGCTCCGCACGCTTAAGGTTTCGATGACAGTTATATTATGAGTTTATACGTTTTGATGTACCGAAGGTTGTTCGGAGTCCCGGATGTGATCAAGGACATGACGAGGAGTCTCGAAATGGTCGAGACATAAAGATTGATATATTGGAAGCCTATGTTTGGATATCGGAAGTGTTCCGGGTGAAATCGGGATTTTACCGGAGTACCAGGAGGTTACCAGAACCCCCCGGGAGGTATATGGGCCTTAGTGGGCCTTAGTGGAAAAGAGAAGAGGCAGCCGGAGATGGGCCGCGCGCCCCTCCCCTCCCTTAGTCCGAATAGGACAAGGAGAGGGGGCCGGCCCCCCTTCCTCTTTTCCCCCCTTCGCGAATCCTATTCCAACTAGGATTGGGGGGATCCTACTCCCGGAGGGAGTAGGACTCCTCCTGGCGCGCCTCTCCTTGGCCGTCCACCCCCCCCCCCCCTTGAGCCTTTATATACGGAGGCAGGGGCACCCCAGAGGAACACAAGTTGATCCACGTGATCATATTCTTAGCCGTGTGTGGCGCCCCCTGCCACCATAGTCCTCGATAATATTGTAGCGGTGCTTAGGCGAAGCCCTGCGACAGTAGTACATCAAGATCGTCACCACGCCGTCATGCTGACGGAAATCTTCCCCGACACTTTGCAAGGGTACGTAGATCACACTCTCCCCTCTCGTTGCTATGCATCACCATGATCTTGCGTGTGCGTAGGAAAAATTTTGAAATTACTACGTTCCCCAGCAGTGGCATCCGAGCCTAGGTTTTATGTGTTGATGTTATATGCACTAGTAGAACACAAGTGAGTTGTGGGCGATATAAGTCATACTGCTTACCAGCATGTCATACTTTGGTTCGGCGGTATTGTTGGATGAAGCGGCCCGGACCGACATTATGTGTACGCTTACGCGAGACCGGTTCTCCCGACGTGCTTTGCACATAGGTGGCTTGCGGGTGACAGTTTCTCCAACTTTAGTTGAACCGAGTGTGACTACGCCCGGTCCTTGCGAAGGTTAAAACAGCACCAACTTGACAAACTATCATTGTGGTTTTGATGCGTAGGTAAGATTGGTTCTTTCTTAAGCCCGTAGCAGCCACGTAAAACTTGCAACAACAAAGTAGAGGACGTCTAACTTGTTTTTGCAGGGCATGTTGTGATGTGATATGGTCAAAACATGATGCTAAATTTTATTGTATGAGATGATCATGTTTTGTAACCGAGTTATCGGCAACTGGCAGGAGCCATATGGTTGTCGCTTTATTGTATGCAATGCAATCGCGCTGTAATGCTTTACTTTATCACTAAGCGGTAGCGATAGTCGTGGAAGCATAAGATTGGCGAGACGACAACGATGCTACGATGGAGATCAAGGTGTCGCGTCGGTGACGATGGTGATCATGACGGTGCTTCGGAGATGGAGATCACAAGCACAAGATGATGATGGCCATATCATATCACTTATATTGATTGCATGTGATGTTTATCTTTTATGCATCTTATCTTGCTTTGATTGACGGTAGCATTATAAGATGATCTCTCACTAAATTATCAAGATAAAAGTGTTCTCCCTGAGTATGCACCATTTCCAAAGTTCGTCGTGCCCAGACACCACGTGATGATCGGGTGTGATAAGCTCTACGTCCATCTACAACGGGTGCAAGCCAGTTTTGCACACGCAGAATACTCAGGTTAAACATGACGAGCCTAGCATATGCAGATATGGCCTCGGAACACTGAGATCGAAAGATCAAGCGTGAGTCATATAGTAGATATGATCAACATAGTGATGTTCACCATTGAAAACTACTCCATTTCACGTGATGATCGGTTATGGTTTAGTTGATTTGGATCACGTGATCACTTAGAAGATTAGAGGGATGTCTGTCTAAGTGGGAGTTCTTAAGTAATATGATTAATTGAACTTAAATTTATCATGAACTTAGTACCTGATAGCATCTTGCTTATGTATGTTTGATTGTAGATAGATGGCCCGTGCTGTTGTTCCGTTGAATTTTAATGCGTTCCTTGAGAAAGCAAAGTTGAAAGATGATGGTAGCAATTACACGGACTGGGTCCGTAACTTGAGGATTATCCTCATTGCTGCACAGAAGAATTACGTCCTGGAAGCACCGCTGGGTGCCAGGCTTGCTACTGGAGCAACACCAGATGTTATGAACGTCTGGCAGAGCAAAGCTGATGACTACTCGATAGTTCAGTGTGCCATGCTTTACGGCTTAGAATCGGGACTTCAACGATGTTTTGAACGTCATGGAGCATATGAGATGTTCCAGGAGTTGAAGTTAATATTTCAAGCAAATTCCCGGATTGAGAGATATGAAGTCTCCAATAAGTTCTATAGCTGCAAGATGGAGGAGAATAGTTCTGTCAGTGAGCATATACTCAAAATGTCTGGGTATAATAATCACTTGATTCAGATGGGAGTTAATCTTCCAGATGATTGCGTCATTGACAGAATTCTTCAATCACTGCCACCAAGCTACAAGAGCTTCATGATGAACTATAATATGCAAGGGATGAATAAGACTATTCCCGAGCTCTTCGCAATGCTGAAAGCTGCGGAGGTAGAAATCAAAAAGGAGCATCAAGTGTTGATGGTCAACAAGACCACTAGTTTCAAGAAAAAGGGCAAAGGGAAGAAGAAGGGGAACTTCAAGAAGAACAGCAAGCAAGTTGCTACTCAAGAGAAGAAACCCAAGTCTGGACCTAAGCCTGAAACTGAGTGCTTCTACTACAAGCAGACTGGTCACTGGAAGCGGAACTTCCCCAAGTATTTGGCGGATAAGAAGGATGGCAAGGTGAACAAAGGTATATGTGATATACATGTTATTGATGTGTACCTTACTAGAGCTCGCAGTAGCACCTGGGTATTTGATACTGGTTCTCTTGCTAATATTTACAACTCGAAATAGGGACTACGGATTAAGCGAACACTGGCAAAGGACGAGGTGACGATGCCCGTGGGAAACGGTTCCAAAGTCGATGTGATCGCAGTCGGCACGCTACCTCTACATCTACCTTCTGGATTAGTATTAGACCTAAATAATTGTTATTTGGTGCCAGCGTTGAGCATGAACATTATATCTGGATCTTGTTTAATGCGAGACGGTTATTCATTTAAATCAGAGAATAATGGTTGGTCTATTTATATGAGTAATATCTTTTATGGTCATGCACCTTTGAAGAGTGGTCTATTTTTGATGAATCTCGATAGTAGCAACACACATATTCATAATGTTGAAGCCAAAAGATGCAGAGTTGATAATGATAGTGCAACTTATTTGTGGCACTGCCGTTTAGGTCATATCGGTATAAAGCGCATGAAGAAACTCCATACTGATGGGCTTTTGGAACTACTTGATTATGAATCACTTGGTACTTGCGAACCGTGCCTCATGGGCAAGATGACTAAAACACCGTTCTCCAGCACTATGGAGAGAGCAACAGATTTGTTGGAAATCATACATACAGATGTATGTGGTCCGATGAATATTGAGGCTCGTGGCGGATATCGTTATTTTCTCACCTTCACAGATGACTTAAGCAGATATGGGTATATCTACTTAATGAAACATAAGTTTGAAACATTTGAAAAGTTCAAAGAATTTCAGACTGAAGTTGAAAATCATCGTAACAAGAAAATAAAGTTTCTACGATCTGATCGTGGAGGAGAATATTTGAGTTATGAGTTTGGTGTACATTTGAAGCAATGCGGAATAGTTTCGCAACTCACGCCACCCGGAACACCACAGCGTAATGGTGTTTCCGAGCGTCGTAATCGTACTTTACTAGATATGGTGCGATCCATGATGTCTCTTACTGATTTACCGCTATCGTTTTGGGGTTATGCTTTAGAGACGGCCGCATTCATGTTAAATAGGGCACCATCAAAATCCGTTGAGACGACGCCTTATGAACTATGGTTTGGCAAGAAACCAAAGTTGTCGTTTCTTAAAGTTTGGGGCAGCGATGCTTATGTGAAAAAGCTTCAACCTGATAAGCTCGAACCCAAATCGGAGAAATGTGTCTTCATAGGATACCCAAAGGAGACTGTTGGGTACACCTTCTATCACAGATCCGAAGGCAAGACATTCGTTGCTAAGAATGGATCCTTTCTAGAGAAGGATTTTCTCTCGAAAGAAGTGAGTGGGAGGAAAGTAGAACTTGACGAGGTAACTGTACCTGCTCCCTTATTGGAAAGTAGTACATCGCAGAAACCTGTTTCTGCGACACCTACACCAATTAGTGAGGGAGCTAATGATAATGATCATGAAACTTCAGAACAAGATACTACTGAACCTCGTAGATCAACCAGAGTAAGATCCGCGCCAGAGTGGTACGATAATCCTGTTCTGAAAATCATGCTACTAGATCATGATGAACCTACGAACTATGAAGAAGCGATGGTGAGCCCAGATTCCGCAAAATGGCTTGAAGCCATGAAATCTGAGATGGGATCCATGTATGAGAACAAAGTATGGACTTTGGTTGACTTGCCCGATGATCGGCAAGCAATTGAGAATAAATGGATCTTCAAGAAGAATACTGACGCTGACGGTAATATTACTGCCTACAAAGCTCGACTTGTCGCAAAAGGTTTTCGACAAGTTCAAGGGGTTGACTATGATGAGACCTTCTCACCCGTAGCGATGCTTAAGTCTGTCCGAATCATGTTAGCAATTGCCGCGTTTTATGATTATGAAATTGTAACACCCTCGATGCGACTATATCTCCCACGTGTCAAGGCACGACTTAGAGGCATAACCGCATTGAAGGCATATGTCGCAAGTGAGGTAATCTTCACACAACCCATGTAATATAATAAGGAAAGAGATACATAGTTGGCTTACAATCGCCACTTCACACAATTACATGAATAAAGCATTACATCAACCAGATACAATCAAGGTCCGACTACGGAACCAAAATAAAAGAAGAACCCCAAATGCGACAAAGGTCCCCGATCGACCCCAACTGGGCTCCACTACTGATTAACTAGAACGAAACAGCATAAAGGACAAGATCTTCATCGAGCTCCTCCTGAGCTTGGTTGCGTCATCTGCACGGACTCATCGGCACCTGCAAGCTGGTTTTGGAAGTATCTGTGAGCCACGGGGACTCAGCAATCTCGCACCCTCGCGATCAAGACTATTTAAGCTTATGGGTAAGGTAAAAGTATGAGGTGGAGCTGCAGCAAGCGACTAGCATATATGGTGGCTAACATACGCAAATGGGAGCGAGAAGAGAAGGCAAAGCACGGTCGATAAAAGTATGATCAAGAAGTGATCCTAAAACAACCTACGTCAAGCATAACTCCAACAACCGTGTTCACTTCCCGGACCCCGCCGGAAAGAGACCATCACGGTTACACACGCAGTTGATTCATTTTAATTAAGGTCGACTTCAGGTTTTCTACAACCAGACGTTAACAAATTCCCATCTGCCCATAACCGCAGGCATGGCTTTCGAAAGTTCAATCCCTGCAGGGGTGTCCCAACTTAGCCCATCACAAGCTCTCACGGTCAACGAAGGAATAGACCTCCACCCGAGACATTCCGATCAGACTCGGTATCCCGGTACAACAAGACATTTCGACAGGGTAAAACTAAACCAGCAACACCGCCCGAATGTGCCGACAAATCCCGATAGGAGCTGCACATATCTCTTTCTCAGGGCACACTCAGATGAGCTCTCCATACAACTAAAACCAAACCTCGAGTTTCCCCGAGGGGGCGCTACACAGGACTCTAGTTCGGACCAACACTCAGAGGAGCACTGGCCCGGGGGGGTTAAAATAATGATGACCCTTGAGTCTGCAGAACCCAAGGGAAAGAAAAGGCTAGGTGGCAAATGGTAAAACCAATGTTGGGCATTGCTGGAAGAGCTTTACTTAAGGCGAACTGTCAAGGGGTTCCCATAATAGCCCAACCGCGTAAGGAACGCAAAATCCGGGAACATAACACCGATATGACGGAAACTAGGGCGGCAAGAGTGGAACAAAACACCAGGCATAAGGCCGAGCCTTCCACCCTTTACCAAGTATATAGATGCATTAATTAAATAAGATATATTGTGATATCCCAACAAGTAAACATGTCCCAACAAGGAACGACATCTCCATGTTCCAACAAGGAACAAACTTCAATCTTCACCTGCAACTAACAACGCTATAAGAGGGGCTGAGCAAAGCGGTAACATAGCCAATCAACGGTTTTCTAGGACATGATGGGTTAGAGGTTTGACATGGCAATTTGGGAGGCTTGAAAGCAAATGGTAGGCATCGTAGCATTGGCATAGCAAAAGAGCGAGCATCTAGCAAAGCAAAGATAGTAGTGATTTCGAGGGTATGATCATCTTGCCTGAAATCCCGCAAGGAAGAAGAACGAGTCCATGAAGAAGACAAACGGACATAGACGAACGGGTCCTCACAAACACAGCGTAATCGAATCCAACCCGAAGAAGCAAACACCGGAAAAGAAGCACACAACATAGTAACAACCACGACATAGACATGGCATGATGCACAAACAATTATGATGCATGTCCGGTTTTAAAGATGCATGGCATGGCAAAGTGCACAAGCAACCCTACAAATTAAGTGGAGCACAATATGCAACGGGTTGCATATTGACGAAACACCACATCAAGTTATTTAGTTCGATCTCGTTTATGTACCCAACAATATTAAATGTTGTTAAACATGGCAAGAGGGGTGAAGCAAAATGAAACTACCTATCTAGTCAAGTTTAAATGAGGCCGGAAGCAACGAACAACAAATCCGGAAACTCCTCATAAGCATATTTTGGTTATGGTACCGTTCTGCCCTAAACACAATTTTAGAGTTGTTTAACATGCAAATAAAGGTCACCATGTTAAACTAAGCAAAATTCTACCCCATTTACATATAAAGTTTATTAAATTCGGAGTTACGGATATTTAGTTATGAATTAAATCATTTTAACATGGCATAGGAGTAAATTTAAACAAACATCATTTTAGACATTTTAAACATGGATGGGAAAGACATATTATGAAACTAGACACAATTTTAAGCAGGTTTCATATATAAAGTTTTTCCATATGATGCACAGTTTGAGATATATGATATGCATGAAGTTTGAGGGGTTTTTTGAAAAACTGCACTCTCTGGAAAAAAGACAAAATCGCTAGATCTGAAAAAAAATCCATTATGGGTCGAAACAAGAACTGGCCCAACATCAGGAAAAAAAGAAGGTGGGCGCTGGGGGTGTGTCTCACCCATGGGCCGGGCCCAGTTTGTGGAGGAGGCAAGGCAGGGCAGGCCGGATCTGGCTGCTAGGCGCACAGCTGGGCCTCGGGCGCTGGCAGGCCGCTGGGCCTTTCCAGATCGAGGCGAGGCGCAGGCAAATCGAGCAGTTGGACGCGGTCAACGAACGCGGCCGAACTGGGCAAGCTGCTCTGCTCGTCTCTGAAGAAAGACGGCAACGACAGGTTCAGAGCGACAGACTTGGCGGCGAGAACGGCTGGGAGCAGAGCTCCGGCGAGCGGGCGAAGGGGCGGCGAGGTACTGGGCGTTCGGATCTGGCTGGAAACGGGCCTGGACGGCACCGGGCTTGAGGAGCTCAGCGTCCATGGCGGCAGCCATGGCCGGGCGGCGCAGTTCGGAGCTCGGTTACCTGCGAGGACGGCCACGACGGGAATTAGAGAGGGAGGGAGGAGATGACGACAGGGAGAAGGAAGAAGGAGAGGGGCGCGAGGGGCTGGCCTGTCCACGGCTCTGCTGCGCTCCTGTTGGCGAGGCAGCGAGGCCACTCGGAACCAGAGACGGAGGGAGTCGGCGGAGGGGACACTCCAGGCGGCGGCAGCGGCGAAGGGCAGAGCTGCTCCCGATCCATCCTGGATCGAGGCACGGGACGAGGCAGTCGGGCCTTGCGGCGCTGCACGGGGTTGCGGAGAACCAGGGAGGTGGTTGGCGCTCAGCTGGAGGGTTCCAGCGACGGGAGGAGCGGGCGGTGGATCGATGGAGGCAGAGGAGTCTGGATGTGGTTGGTGGATCGGGAGGGGATGGATCCCAAGGAAGAGGATTGGTGGTGGCTGGTTGGCTCGGTGAAGAAAATGAGGGACTTGGTCGGAGAGGATTTGGATCGATGGGGAAAACGGGGAAGGTGGCGGCGGCATGGGGATTGATGGATGGGACAGCTCCCCTAGGTTTTAGGGGCTGGTCTGATATATATAGCAAAAGGATTTTTTGGATAGGGGCATTTGGTCCCTCCGATCTTAAACGGATGGTCGCGAAATAAAAGCTTAGGGAGACCAAATGAGAAAACAGTGACGTTTTGTAGATGTTTGGGGATGATCCGGACACAACGGTGATGACTCCCCGGGTCGGTTCCGAGACAATTTTTGGACGCGCGTGCGAGGAGAGCTGCGGGCTGACGAGAGAGGTTAGGTTGGACCTCGCGGTAGGTAGTGAGCTGTGTAGACGGTCTCGAGCTGAGAGAAGAGAAGAGAGGGAGGCCTGACGACTGTTTCCGGAGACCGAAAACGTCCGACGAAGAGACCGGCTATATTTCCGCTATAGTTAATCGTTGGGGCACCAAACGAACTCCAAATGCGATGAAACTTGACAGGCGGTCTATCTACACTATAATAAGACCACACGCCAACTTTCAACCCATTCCGAGAACATTTTCCGGCCACTTATAAAATACTATTTCGGACATGCCGCGGGCGCGTGCAAGTGTGTCTGGGCTCAGAACGGGCAACGGAAGGAACGGGGAGGCCGGGACGGATGCAAGTTTTAAAACATGATGATGCAATGCACATGATGACATGATAAGATGCAACACGCAAGCAAAAGACCTGACAACGACAGCGAATAACTGACGGACACCTGGCACATCGGTCTCGGGGCGTTACAGAAATTTGGCAGATGGATGTAAAAACTGCATTCCTGAATGGGTTTCTGGAAGAAGAGTTGTATATGATGCAACCGGAAGGTTTTATCGATCCAAAGGGAGCTAACAAAGTGTGCAAGCTCCAGCGATCCATTTATGGACTGGTGCAAGCCTCTCGGAGTTGGAATAAACGCTTTGATAGTGTGATCAAAGCATTTGGTTTTATACAGACTTTCGGAGAAGCCTGTATTTACAAGAAAGTGAGTGGGAGCTCTGTAGCATTTCTGATATTATATGTGGATGACATATTACTGATTGGAAATAATATAGAATTTCTGGATAGCATAAAGGGATACTTGAATAAGAGTTTTTCAATGAAAGACCTCGGTGAAGCTGCTTACATATTAGGCATAAAGATCTATAGAGATAGATCAAGACGCTTAATTGGACTTTCACAAAGCACATACCTTGACAAGATTTTGAAGAAGTTCAAAATGGATCAAGCAAAGAAAGGGTTCTTGCCTGTATTACAAGGTGTGAAGTTGAGTCAGACTCAATGCCCGACCACTGCAGAAGATAGAGAGAAAATGAAAGATGTTCCCTATGCTTCAGCCATAGGCTCTATCATGTATGCAATGCAGTGTACCAGACCTGATGTATGCCTTGCTATAAGTCTAGAAGGGAGGTACCAAAGTAATCCAGGAGTGGATCACTGGACAGCGGTCAAGAACATCCTGAAATACCTGAAAAGGACTAAGGATATGTTTCTCGTATATGGAGGTGACAAAGAGCTCATCGTAAATGGTTACGTTGATGCAAGCTTTGACACTGATCCGGACGATTCTAAATCGCAAACCGGATACGTGTTTACATTAAACGGTGGAGCTGTCAGTTGGTGCAGTTCTAAGCAAAGCGTCGTGGCGGGATCTACATGTGAAGCGGAGTACATAGCTGCTTCGGAAGCAGCAAACGAAGGAGTCTGGATGAAGGAGTTCGTATCCGATCTAGGTGTCATACCTAGTGCATCGGGTCCAATGAAAATCTTTTGTGACAATACTGGTGCAATTGCCTTGGCAAAGGAATCCAGATTTCACAAGAGAACCAAACACATCAAGAGACGCTTCAATTCCATCCAGGATCTAGTCCAGGTGGGAGACATAGAGATTTGCAAGATACATACGGAGCTGAATGTAGCAGACCCGTTGACTAAGCCTCTTCCACGAGCAAAACATGATCAGCACCAAAGCTCCATGGGTGTTAGAATCATTACTGTGTAATCTAGATTATTGCCTCTAGTGCAAGTGGGAGACTAAAGGAAATATGCCCTAGAGGCAATAATAAAGTTATTATTTATTTCCTTATATCATGATAAAGGTTTATTATTCATGCTAGAATTGTATTAACCGGAAACATAATACATGTGTGAATACATAGACAAACAGAGTGTCACTAGTATGCCTCTACTTGACTAGCTTGTTAATCAAAGATGGTTATGTTTCCTAACCATGGACAAAGAGTTGTCATTTGATTAACGGGATCACATCATTAGTTGAATGATCTGATTGACATGACCCATTCCATTAGCTTAGCACCCGATCGTTTAGTATGTTGCTATTGCTTTCTTCATGACTTATACATGTTCCTATGACTATGAGATTATGTAACTCTCGTGTGCCGAAGGAACACTTTGTGTGCTACCAAACCTCACAACGTAACTGGGTGATTATAAAGGTGCTCTACAGGTGTCTCCAAAGGTACATGTTGGGTTGACGTATTTTGAGATTAGGATTTGTCACTCCGATCGTCGGAGAGGTATCTCTGGGGCCCTCTCGGTAATGCACATCACTTAAGCCCTGCAAGAATTGCAACTAATGAGTTAATTGCGGAATGAGGTATTATAGAATGAGTAAAGAGACTTGCCAGTAACGAGATTGAACTAGGTATTAGATACCGACGATCGAATCTCGGGCAAGTGACATACCGATGACAAACGGAACAACGTATGTTGTTATGCGGTCTGACGGATAAAAGATCTTCGTAGAATATGTAGGAGCCAATATGGGCATCCAGGTCCTGCTATTGGTTATTGACCGGAGACATGTCTCGGTCATGTCTACATTGTTCTCGAACCCGTAGGCTCCGCACGCTTAAGGTTTCGATGACAGTTATATTATGAGTTTATACGTTTTGATGTACCGAAGGTTGTTCGGAGTCCCGAATGTGATCAAGGACATGACGAGGAGTCTCGAAATGGTCAAGACATAAAGATTGATATATTGGAAGCCTATGTTTGGATATCGGAAGTGTTCCGGGTGATATCGGGATTTTACCGGAGTACCGGGAGGTTACCGGAACCCCCCGGGAGGTATATGGGCCTTAGTGGGCCTTAGTGGAAAAGAGAAGAGGCAGACGGAGATGGGCTGCACGCCCCTCCCCTCCCTTGGTCCGAATAGGACAAGGAGAGGGGGCTAGCCCCCCTTCCTCTTTTCCCCCCTCCGCGAATCCTATTCCAACTAGGATTGGGGGGGCAATCCTACTCCCGGAGGGAGTAGGACTCCTCCTGGTGCGCCTCTCCTAGGCCGGCCGCACCCCCCCTCCCTTGAGCCTTTATATACGGAGGCAGGGGCACCCCAGAGAAACACAAGTTGATCCACGTGATCATATTCTTAGCCGTGTGCGGCGCCCCCTGCCACCATAGTCCTTGATAATATTGTAGCGGTGCTTAGGCGAAGCCCTACGACTGTAGTACATCAAGATTGTCACCACGCCATCGTGCTGACGGAACTCTTCCCCAACACTTTGCTGGATCGGAGTCCGGGGATCGTCATCGAGCTGAACATGTGCTAGAACTCGGAGGTGCCATAGTTTCGGTGCTTGATCGGTCGGACCGTGGAGACGTACGACTACATCAACCAAACGCTTCCGTTGTCGATCTACAAGGGTACGTAGATCACACTCTCCCCTCTCGTTGCTATGCATCACCATGATCTTGCGTGTGCTTAGGAAATTTTTTGAAATTACTACGTTCCCCAACAGGTAGAGCCCAGCATAAAAAAACAGTGTGGTAGAGCGTCTCCACTTCTTCCACTTCTGGGTCGGAGACCACACATAGTAGTACTTAGTGGTATGAACGATACAAAGTACGACCTGGAGACAAAGACACGTCTAGTTGGAAGGTCTCGGGGCATACACGTAAACAAATATAAAAGTTAATATGTGCCTCCAACTAATATAGTAGTAGTAGAGTACTTAGGCACGTACTCCATAACATCACCGTGCATTGCACGTACAACATTTAGTGGTAGTACGTAGTAAGAGACAAATGTCACCCAAGAGTTCCCTTCTCGACCTACTTTTGGGTGTTTGGTAGAGTGTATGGAGGGTGCATGAGTCCACACTAGTTTAGCACAAATACACTAGAAGCATGCATGAAGAGAGCATGCATGAAGAGGGGTGTTGAGTTGAGCATGCATGAAGAGGGAACAACTATGCTGAGACAAGAACGCAACCAAACACACCCTATATGCCACGCATGTTCATACCATTTGTGCCTTTCTGCTTCACTTACTGCGCTACATTACTCAGGTTTGTACGTCCACTCCTGGGTACATGTTCGTCTCGTAGTTCCAGTCCCACGTGTTCTTCATATAGATGGAACAATCCTTGCATAACACGTGCACCTTGATGCTAGATGTCTCGTGTGTTGGCAAAAGGATGAACAAAGCTCACGTAAAAAAAATAGAGTGGAAGAACATAGATTCCGGATGACCGAGAAGGAGCAAGGAACCTCGTGGTGGAGCGTCTGCACTCATAATATTTAATATTATTCAGCGATATAAAATTAACCAATCATATCCATAGTGGACTGGAAGAGTACGAAACACGGCAGCCCGGTGTAGTATCATACTAGTACATGGCTAACCCACGCTATCACCATATTTCTTGGCTTCCATGCAACACCTATCTCTAGTAATCCAGCAGCCTGTATCGCTTCTCCCTCCTCGTCTCTATCAAAGTGCGCCGGGCTGACGTTTCTGCCGTCTATTGAGGTCGGTTAACTATCACATGTTAGCGACATGCCAAGAGCATTCTAAAAAAATTCCTTTCACGTTCCGTTTTCAAAAACAAAAAAATCCTTTCACGTATGAATTTGCCTGTGTGCTTTGAGCAACTTGCATGTCCTATACTGCTCCTGTTTGATACTCTAACTTAGCTAGAGGTTAGACTAACCCTGAACTAAGTGTAGCCAAAGAGGTGTTTGGGTGACAGGGTTAGATTGACAATAAATGCACTTCATGGAGAGAGAAAAGTGATTTTTCAGTGGTCCCAATGAGAACTATCTCCAGTTAGCACCTCTTGGGTGGGATAGTTTTTTTTGGTGGGTTTGGTGCAACTTGCTCCAATTTAAACCCTCATGCTTGGATAGTTTAGGGCTATTTGAGCCCCAACTAGCTCAAACTAACTCTAACCCATGGATCCAAACAGGGCCTATGGCCACTCTCGACACGGAGCAGTCGCGTGCACCGGGAAGCGGCGCTCTCTCGGCCGTCGCGCCACTTCAAAGCCGGCGCCAGTGAGAGGTCGCCTCCGCTCTGGCCGGGCATTAATGCGGCACTGACGCTCCAGGGGGGACGCTGACCGTTTCACGCGGGAAGCGCGCGCTGGCAAGGGAGTATAGGTTTTGAACCGTTTCAGGTGTAGTACTGGTAGTTTGCAAAACTACTCAATTATTGCACTCAGTTTCCTAAGAAATTGTGGTAAAAAACGTTACTCCACAGCCTGCTTCCCTTCTCCTTCCTCTTCCACTGCCCGCGCACGTCCGCGGGAAGCGACTGGTCAACCCTTATATAGGAGTGCTAGCACAAAAAGATGCATGCATGACCACTAAAATTTCCATATTAAAGCGCCGCTCCGGCGGGAGTATGGCGTATGTTGTTACCTTCGGCCAGCCCATGGCTACCGGGCGACGGCGACCAGAGAAGAGGCGGCGGGAGGGGAATGAATGCAGCTACTGTTTGGGTTCGCCTTCCGGCTTAAATAAATGTGCATCATCACGTGTACCAGCGGGTGCACAAATTGTAACATACGTGTCTGCTTAAGTGGGCGTCACGTAACTGGTGTGTGTGAGAGAGAGAGATTCTGAGAGACAGATTGCGTGTGTGCGACTCTACTCTTTGGACATGTACTCAACCTTTTTCATCGGGATATAAGTATAATGGTATTTACTTTAGCTAGTGATTTAAGTGGCCATGTTAACGTGGTTGTGTCAAAAAATGTCACTTCCTGTTCGTGATTTGCGTTATATAATTACAAGCAAGATTCTCGTGCATTGCACGGAACATCAATATGCATTTTTTTTACAGAACACCTGTTGTGATTGACCCATGCAGGAGTAATCCCATGTGTAAAAACTAGTGATATCTCAAGAATTTTATCGGAAAACTTGTATCTCAAGAATGTCATCGAAAAAATGAAAGATGAGAGATAAGGCAAGGAGGAGTGGAGCGTGGTGGTGACTGGTGGTCGGAATGGGCGGAGGCATGGGGATGGACGGCGCCGGCAGGCGGCAGCGGCCACCATGCATGATAGATTGTTCCAGAGACTTATTTCTTTTTTAATTGCTGAGCAATGAGGTTGCGAGAGATAATGATGTGAAGAGAGGTGCCGGTATCTTTTGTAAAATTATCATAGTTTGCTTTCTATCCTCAGATATAGATCATACGGTCTGTATTACAAGATGATAGGCACACCATCACCACCAACTCGTTTTTTATAAGGGTACAGATGATAAGTTTGCTGACTACTAAAGTAAAGTGGAATTTGTCCATGTTATGCAAGTAAATAAAGGTGATTGTTTATCATACGGGTAAGGTTGGATGAAGGGTGGTAGGAACAAATGCTCCGCCTAGAGCATGTGTGTGTGAGATGGAGTCTTAGTGTGTGTGGGTGTGGGTGTGGGTGTGTGTGTGAGAGAGAGAGAGGAGAGAGAGAGAGAGAGAGAGAGAGAGATGGAGTCTTAGTTTGTGTGTGTGTGAGAGAGAGAGGGAGAGATATGGAGTCTTAGTGTGTGTGGGGGGCGTGCGTGCTTGTGTGTGTGTGTGTGTGCTTGTGTGTGTGTGTGTGTGGGAGAGAGAGAGAGAGAGATGGAGTCTTAGTGTGTGTCTGTGTGTGTGTTGGGGGGTGCGTGCATGTGTGTGTGTGTCGCGGGGTCCTCTGTGGCGGATGTAATTTAAGTGTGCATGGCTTTCATCATAGAGAGGTGATGTGTATGGCAGAGGCCACCAACGATGGGGTGCGAGAGAGAAAATGCCCGTAGTGAAGGAAGAGAAGGTGTGTGCGCGTGAGAGGAGTCGACTTCGAGAGAACGTGTTTGTTCGAGAGACACCAAGGAAGACTACTATATATCGATGGTGCATGTAGGCGGGAATTAAACTAAGGGATGGTCTTATTGGTTTCGGGGATATAGGGGAAGAGTGAGAGGCGGGGGGTAGCTAGAAGGAGATTGTTAAGTGTGAGTGTGTGTTTTACCCATCCAGGCGGAAGTTATGTGCACAAAAGAGGAGAACGATTCGATGTGGCGTTAGGATTGAGGGTAATTAACTACGTATGGAGACATAGAGACCTTGAACGTGCATCTGTGAGAGGTATACATGTATACGTGGGATGTGTGTGTGTGTGCGTGCGCGCATGATCGAGATAAAAGAAAGAAGACATAAGTCATAAGATCAACGACATGGGAGAGACGGATCGGTATGACAATATGCATGCATGTGAGAATGCATGGAAGAAGTCCCGACAATTGAGCATGTGTTTTTGTCTTTAAGAGATAGTGGCGTGGGCTGGAGCATGCATCTATGGCGAGCAGAGGGAGTGAGACGCAACGATTGTGCAAAAGAGACCAACCTATAAATGCATATGTATGGAGAGACATATATAGTGTGGGTGATAGGAAGCAAGACTCCGTGCGAGAAAGAAATGTTGACGGAGAAACTACAGATAGATACAGAGATGGAGATGCTAGCTAGAGACGCTAGTTTGGGTATTGAAGATGACCGTCGGGTGGTTCAAAGGGTGAAGTTATATATGTGTGTGAGAGGGCACTTGAATGCATGTAGAGAGAAACATATGTAGTGTGCGTGATAGGAATCAAGAGTGAGGGCGAGAAAGAAGGTTGATGGAGAAACAGATAAATAGAAAGATAAAGATGCTAGCTAGTGTACGTTAGAGATAGGAGTCGAGTGGATCAGAAGGCTGGGTTATGTGTGTGGGTGTGAGAGAGATAGAGAGAGAGTGCGTGTGAGTCACATACAAACAGATATCAGAGAGAAATGAGATCCAGAGAGACGGAGTTTTGTGTCTGCGAGAGAGAAAGATATTTCACAATGAGAGTGATAGCTAGAGAGACATACGAGGGAACGCAAGATATCTCTAGGGAGAGAGGGTGTGTGTGAGCGACATACAAGAGAACAATGGAGAAATATGAGACCCTGGGAGACAGAGTTTGTGTTTGTGTGTGAGAAAGAGATATTGAAGAGGAAGAGTCGTAGGTTCTCATATCTAAGGAGCGAAAGACATCTCTGTATGAGGGGTGTGCGAGTGGCACACATGGGAATAGTAGAGAGAAATGAGACCCTGGGAGACAAAGTTTTGTGTTTGTGTGAGAGAAAGAGATTCCACATGAAGAATCATAGTTAGAGACACATAGCAGGGAGCGAGATATACTTAGAGAGAGATAGAGTGATGAAGGTCGAGGGAGAGAGTACTGTCAGTGTGTTACGAAGATAAAAGATCATTGTCGACATACACGTAGCACGAGAGATACCTGAGAGACGATGAACGCGTATAGGTCCAGAGAGATAGTCCTATATAAGCATGAGTGATAGCTATATGAGACGAATATCTGGATTAAAGGGGATTCAAATATTTAAACTGGAGATCACGACATCGATAATATCATAACGCAAATTGGTGTATCAAACATGCATATTCATTTGAATTTGGGCACACATGTAATATTATATAGTTTATCAATATTGGTGATCCATAGATTCATGAATTACAAACAATGCATGGTTTATATGCAATTAATGTCTAAACGAGATTACACTATATGTTGCATGTGTGAAACACATTATACATGTTTGAGAAGTAAAAAACCTGCATGAAACACACATTAATTGGAGACAGTTAGTGAGGAATGCATACATTGGATTTCAACATAAAGTGGTTTCAAATATTTGAAAATCCAAATTGATGGATACAACCTTATGAATCTGAGATCATGCCATTTGTAAATCATATTTATGTATAAATGGTGTTGTGCTTTTGAAAGTATATATATAAAAAATGATGTATATAGAATGTAATTCCAATTGAAAATGGATCCCGCCCGAAAAAAAATAGAATACAAACGGGATTCGAATTGAGTTGGCACGGTAAACGTGCACTCTGCAAAATTTGAACGAAGCGGGGAAAGTCGCAGTAACCGCCCGAAACCAAAATCTGCGAGATGGAAATCACTGGTGCCTATCCCTGCCACGCAAAGCCTATATGCTGGATTTCTATAGGTTTCGATAGGGGTAGGTTTGTAATTTCACCCAAACGTGACGTAACCGCCTCTCACCTGGATTCCTACACGGTGGGCGCCAAAACACAGTGTGTCCTCGGCTGAAATCAACTCCCTCCCCGATTCATATTCATACACGATGGGCGCCAAAAACAAACTCTTGTCGGCAAATATTCGGTGTATGCGAGATTACCGTCCTATCCCCAACCGACTAGTGTTGCTGTGATGTAGTAGAAATTTGAAACAGGGGCTAAGTTTGTAAATTTCCTCGCATTTGAGACAAGCGCGCCCTGAATACATGGTTCCCCCCTTCCTCTCTACCTCCCTTTTCCCCATTCGTACTCCGTGGGCGCCAAAACACCCTCTCCACCCCACCCTCCTCCGTCCGCCGCCGTCCGCCACCCCATCCACGGCCGTCCTCCTCCACCATGCCGGAGCTGATACCCCGACGCCGCCGTCCATTACAAGAGATCGACCTCTCTCATCCATGGCTTCGGACCGGGATCCTTGCATCCCGTCCTCTCGCTTCATCCCCGTCGTCGTCCACCTTGCCGGCGCCGCTCCTATGACCGTCTCGTCCACCGCGCCCCGCCGCCACCGTCTACCCTCCTAGATCTGCTTCCACGCCGCCGACAGCCATCGCTACCGCAGCACCGTCAAATTCTCAGCAGATGCGTACATGGCGCCGCACCAGAGGCGGTACTCTTTCGTATCTGCTCAACTTATTTATCGCAACAAGAAAATAGATCGCCACTGCTTTACTCTGATTTCTTGTCTTGGTTGCGAAGTTGCCTTTGTCCGGTTTGCACCTTCAGATCCCCCATGGGACGCTCAACACCATACTCGCAATGCTTATGGTTTTCCCCTTTTATATTCCACACTAGTTAAATCACGGTAGACTAAATTTCAAATTTGGGTCAGTCGATTTTTCAGAGCTCGCCGGAGTTCGCCAGTGCGATCGAAGGGGCTCGGGTAGTTGTGGGGCCTCGCCGAACAAAGAAAACTCGACGCGGGTGGGGGTTGGGGTGGGGGTGGCAGAGGAACACAGACGGTGGGGGCCGGTGGTCCGGCCGGCGGCCCGTGCGGTGTTTTGTATGGGAAGAATCAGAGACGAGGAAGAAGAAGGGTTAGGAGACGTAGGATCTTCATCCAACCGCCTGAAATGGTCGAGAGACAACTAGGAGTTGCATTCTTAATGCGCTCTGGTTCATCATGTGTGGGCACTGCGCAACCAACATTTTATTATCCAAAATCTACTTGCTCTTCTTTACCATGTTCCTCTTCCGTTCTTCTTTAATATGTACTCTCTCCGTTTCTAAATACAAGTCTTTGTATAGATTCCACCATGGACTACATATGGAGCAAAATGAGTGAATCTACACTCTAAAATGTACATGGATACATCTGTATGTGATCCATAGTGGAAATCTCTACCAAGACTTATATTTGTCAGGACCCCGATTCCAAGCCACATCGATCTAGCCGGTAACACCTCATATCACTTTGCGGCCTCGCGCACGGTATCCCACGGGTGTCGCCTTACCATGGCCCGGGACCGTTTGCGCCTTTTGACTCACGTATATGATAGTGTCGCTAGCATCCATATGACAGAGAACCCGGGCCGACATGGCTAGTCGTGAACCCAAAGCGGCACAGACCTATGGAGACAGGCATACATGAATCACATCGAGCATGTCGGTCATCAGCGAGTGATTCCGGGCTGTAGCACTGGGCTAACAGGACTCCAGGGAACCCAGGATGTAGCAGGCTAGGCAGGACTCCGGATGTCACCGCGTGACATTTCCCCGAAGGGACAAACATAGGAACGACGTGGAACACATGCCGGCCAGTCAAGTGTCCTGAGCAGTAGTGCTGGGCTAGCAGGACTCCGGTGAACCGGGCTGTAGCGGACTACTATGGCTCGAGGAACACTAGACTACATTTCCCCATAAGAAAGGCTGCCAAGGATAAACAACTAGATTGTCGGATCCCACTCATACCAAGCATTTCAATCATACACACAATATGCCCGATATGAGTACATACAACATGGCATCACAACAAAACTCTACAACTCAAGTACTTTATTTAAAGGCTCCAGAGAGCCATACATAACATGTTCATACAGATAGGGGTCACATGACCCGACACTCAAGTCATACAATCATACAAGCACAAGCAGAAGCAACTAGTCTGAGTACAGACACTAGAAAGAAAGAAGGCTTCTCGAAGCCTGTCTATCTACATAGGGCCCTCCATGGCCAGGATCACCAACTGGGTGGCTAGTCACTCGTCGATGTCAAGGTCTACGTAGAACCCATCGGAGGGGGCGGTGTTGTCGTCTGAAAATAGTAATTAAGCAAACATGAGTACAAAGGTACTCAGCAAGTCTTACAACAGAACCTACTATACATGCTCATTCTCAAGAAGGTGGTGGGGCTATTGCAGCAAGCCAGCTTTGACTCTTGGCTAAGCTATCCTACGGAACTCCACTAGTAAAATAGTTTTCGCACACGAGTCCACTACTCACCAACACAATACTCCACCGGGGATCCTCTCTCGTCATCCCATGAGAGGGCCATCCTCGGTACTCACACTTATCTTGAGTCTTTTAGTAGTATCCATTAACTTGTCTATGAACTGTATAGGCAACCAAGTAGTCCTTTACCGCGGACGCGGCTATTCGAATAGTTTTATACCCTGCAGGGGTGTACTTCATCACACATGTTTCCACCACTTAGCGTCTGCACACGACATGTGCTCGGCAGACTTCAAGCGAAAACCGACGTGGGTGTAGACCACGACCTGACTAACCTCACAAGTCTCTAGTCCAGGTTTATCGCCTATTCAGGTTCCATCCGCAAGGAAATCTGGCCGGGGTGTCCTCAACGGCCCCAAACGATGTGTGCAGGGTTCCCGAGACACCAAACGGGCGACTCGGTACACCGTGCCACGGTGTATCTACCGCATCATAGCCCACCCCTAGGGTCAGCGCTACGCACGGCCGCCAACACATAACCTACAAACACCAGAAACTAGTTGCAACTCCTGGACAGAGGACGAGATGGTTCAGTAAGTCGAGCGGGGTCATATTTCAGGGCCCAATGTGTGGTAGTAACTGAATCTTAAATCATGCATACAGATCTCAGTTCTTATGGACGGCCTCAATGAAACAACCCACCATGTACTCCTACATGGCCTCTCATCGATACCTTCACCAAAACATGTTCAACACATCCCTCACATTACCGACATAATCATATCACTCTAGCCCATCACCCAGATGAACCAGCCCTGACACAACTCTAAGCATAGCAGGCATAGCAAGGTAGGAATCACATACGTGGCTCAATCAACTCCCACACATGCTAGTGGGTTTCATCTAGTTACTATGGCAATGACAGGTCATGCAGAGGATAAGGGTTCAACTACCGTAGCACACAGCAGTTTGAATCGTGTTGTCTTAATGCAGTAAACAAGAGTAGAAGCGAGAACATGGGTTTGTATCGGAATGATCAATGGGTTGCTTGCCTGTTGTAGAGGTAGTAGGGTACTGCCCTTCAGACGGATACTCGGGGTTATCCTCAGAGGCAGAACCTACCACGATAGACACACCGAACATAATCAACACATGGCAATATGCAACAATATGATGCATGCTATGACCTGGCAAGATGAAAGTGTCTTGGCCTAATGCAAGCTAAAACAGAAGGGGATGAACTCATTTGATTCAGAGATTCAAATGTTAGCTCATTAAACATGGCCTTATTAGTGCATTACCTTATTCTGCTTAAACAACAAGCTTAACTTGTTTTGTCATGCATGAAACCATTACAGATGGATAGATTGAATTTTTCTGATCATTTTTCATATATAAATCTTTGCATTTGGAGCTATGGTTGATTTTCTATGATTTTTAGAAGTTTTGGCTATTTTCTGGAATTTCCTATATAAGAATAATTCCAGTAATTGAATTAATGCGTCAGCATGACATAGGTGTGACGTCAGCGGTCAACTGGGTCGGCCAGGTCAAACCTGACTGGTGGGCCCTGTCTGTCAGTGTCACAACTAATTAACAGAATTATGTTAGTGCTAATTGACTGTCAGTGGGGCCTGGGCCCACATGTCAGTGACTAAACTAATTAGAATTAGTTAAAACTAATCTTAAACTGATTAGCAGACCGGCCCCACCTGTCATAGACTCAGGGGGGTCTACCTAGGCCCACACGGGGGTCAAACAGGGTCAACTCGCCGGCGGCTTGACGCCGGCGATGATAGACGTGGCGGAGGGGCTCGGGTTTGCGTCTTCGGCGACCAAATCGACGGCGGAGAGCAGCTACGTGATGCGGGGAGCGAGCCGCGTCGTTTGGTGGAGAAAGTGGAGCTCGGGGAGGCCAGGAACGACGCCGGCGACGACCTTGGCGGTCGCCGGAGTTCGGGCGAGGATGAACCCGAAGCTACGGGGCACGGCGAGGCGCGGGGAGTGGTGCGTTAGGCTCCTGGGAACATGGTGAGTGTGGTGACGCGCTCGGAATCGAGCTTACGCGCCTGTGGCCACGGCGGCGACATGGCCGGCGGACCCGAGCTCTCGGCCGTGATGGCCAACGGGGTTAGAGGGCAGCTCGAGCGACGTGGCTAGGGGGAGAAGAGAGAGGAGCTCACGGTGAGTGCAGCGGGCGTCGAAGCAGGCTCGGGGAAGCTTGGGAGGCGGCAAAACGTCAAAGACGATCTCCGGTGACCGACGAGGGGAACGGCAGTGGTGGCGGCGTTGCAGCACGTCCGAGGCCTCGTGGCTCGTCGAGGAGGTCCAGGGAGATGTTGCGGAGCTCGTGGGCACGGTGGGGTGACACGGGGACGACGGTGGCTGCGGCTACGGCGGCAAGACAACGGCGGCTGCGTCGGCGGGAAGATGGGGAGAGAGCCAGAGAGGGGGAGAGGCCACGGGGAGAGTGGGAAGAAAGAGAGGGATACGAGGGGGCGGCGTGGTACTCGTAGACGCCTCCAGGGCGTCGGCGGAAGCAGGAGGTGGCCGGCGTGTGGCCGCGGGCGCCGGCCACGCGCTCCTCGTTCTCCTGGCGAGAGGAGGAGGACGACTGGCAAGAGCCAGTCGACTGGGCCGAGCCAGGTGGGCTGGTGGGCTGCGCCTGGTAAGTTCTCTCTCTCCTTTTTTCTGTTTTTCTTATTTATTTATTATTTCTGTAACTTCGGGGCTTTATTAAAAATACCAGGGCAATACCATAAATCATAAAATTAATCATGGCCACTGCTTAGAATATATCCAACAGCAAACATTTTAGTTTATGATTATTTGAGCATTTAAAATATTTTATAGCATTTAAATGCCCAAATGCAAATACCATAAGGATTAATCCAATGACCTTTGATGTCCTAGAAAAATGTGCACCATTTTTGTCAAAGGTTTTAACCCAAAACAAAAAGGGTGGGCTTTTTAGAAGGGCATTTTAGGTTCATTGGAAAAGTTTTTAGTAAACCCTAGTTGTTCCAGGGGGGTGCTGGGGGTTCTGTCATCCCCATTTCAAATTTAGAAGGAATTTAAACATGATGCACACTCTAATGCTTGAACTAACTAGGGTGTGACAATATTTTGGAACGGAGGGAGTATGATAGTAGTACAGTATGTTCCTTGTACTGAAGATGAGCAGGGACATTTGCAGTGTAGAGGTCTATACGGTCGGTTGTGATGGACACTTTGAGCCTCTTTAATTCGTAGGATCTTGTAAACATAGGAATAGGATTTGTAGTGGCCTACCCACTTCAATCCTATAAGAATAGCAAGGAAATGCGGGGATCTGTGTCGCCTTTGAGAGTTACATTGATATTAACAGTATCACACCTTAAAAGGTAGAAGAGAGCTGGTATCCGAAGCCTTTCTAGCCGTACCGGCAATACTAGCACATATATTCCAGCAAGTTCCACTTTGCTGATTTTACTCTGATGCTTAAGGTTTTCCCGTTATATCTACACTATGATCTGTGTAGCTGCTTTGTGTCGCACTAGCAGCAGTCCACTCTTGAAGCTAAACACTGCAATGACTTACAAAATTGGCACCAAGGCATTGAGTGCCATTCTGGATGCAATGAAACTCATACGCTCCCCACCTGTTGATTCTTGTTCAGAATATGATCCTAATGACTATTCTAACCTCGAGGAGTCAAAGGCAGATGGCCTGTCCTGTTCTCCCATCAAAGTGCCTGTTCTAATTTGGCAATGTTTTATTGATTGCGGGTATCTTGCATATGTTGTCTTGCATTTCTTCTACTTTGTTGCACCGCCATCTGCTTAGTTTACTCATCATATATGTCGAGATGCCATGCCCATCCATTATCAATACATATTCCATCTGTCATCATACCATGTTTTTTCACTCAAATGTTGTTCTTGTGCATCAGACATCAAAAAGGAAGAGGGTGATTGACGAATCTGAAGGAGCACCAGCAAAGTCCTTGAAAAACGTGGTGGTGCCGGAGAAATCAGACAGCACCCCACTTATATTGGTTGTACAACCAGTGACACAAAACGTAGGACCGACTCTAGCAGACTGTACCCATACTTCACTGGCCACACCACTAGCCCCACCACACAGGACCTGCACTCCAGCAAAAGGTATACCGATTTCATTTGCCATAGCACCAGCTGTACCACAGAAAAATCCCACTCCAGCAAAAGTACAGAAAGTCCACTGGCCGAAGACCTATTCCAACTGCAGAGACGGCCAATTCCTGTAGATTGGAACCCCATTCCATTTATTCCCAGTTTAAAAGACAATGCTTTCAATGTTTTTAGGGACTACGTACATATATTCCCATCATGGGAAGATTACTATGAAGACAAACACCATTTTCACATCTTCCTGTCCAACTTACGTGTAAGTGCTATTATTCATGGCTATTATTTTCCTGTTTTCTGCTGATTGAACACATCAATGATTTACATTACATTGTTGTAACTAGGCGAGGGTCAATCTGGATAGTCATGATGAGCAAAGCTTGCTTGTGCTTTTCAAGGAAGCATTGGAGCAGTATCGGTGTTACCTGAGGAAATCACACTTTGATGGCAAGTCTATAAACGAATTTCTGGTGAAGTCTCCTGTGCTAAATTTAGAAGACATTGAATGGAAAAACCTTGTTATGCACTGGTCTCGTTCCCAGGATGAGGTACTGTCTATGAAATCACATGACAATTTGAACTTCTATTTTTCCGCATGTGCCTTACGGATCTTTTTTGCAGGAAATCTGCTCAAAGAAGAATTCCGGTTTGACAAGAACGATAGGATATCACAAATATGTTGCCCGCTGCTTTGCTCTTGTTAGTACCTGTTGTCCTGTATCACTGTACTTGCATACATACCTGGTTCATTATGTGACAGCAGTATGCATGATAGCTTGCTTATCAATTATTTGCTCCAAATTATCTGATCTGTATGAATGGTTACATTAGTGTGGAATATATCCAATGCCAATGTTTTTTTAGCTCTGCATTGTTCTTGTAAATACATGCTATCCTTTATCAGTGTACTTATAATGACAGGTAGTTGTTCATGTACCATCACTCTATAGCTTATTTTCCTTTGCCCTCCATTTTCTACACATCAGATCTATATTTACTCTTACCATAAGGTTGGTACTGAAGAAGTTTAGTTGTGCATTGCTCTTGGCTGTACCTTTTGCCTGTATCGCTGCACTTACATTTATAGCTACTTGGTTATGTAGCATCACTCTTCATATTATCTTAAATATTCTCCATTTTCGTATATTATCACATCTATATTTACTCTTAACAAAATGTAGAATAAAGGCAATGCTTTTGAAGAAGATTCTGTGGTAAACTTCTTGAATTGCCCCCCCCCCCCATCAGCATGGACAAGGCCTTTATAGAGCCTGTCTTCACCAATAATGTAAGTTTGTCCATCTCAAGCCCTCAAACTTTGTTGTATATATTTGGTTAGGCATGACTGCAACAGCTATATATTTTTGGTGTTTGCATCAAATTGCTTGTTTAAAGTTTATATGTAGTTCATAAACAAAAGTTCGTTCCTTTCTCAATTTAAGTTTTCAGTTGTACAACCAAGTTCCTTCTTCATACCATGTAAATTAAACTATACAGAGCAAGTGATCTTCTTTTGCACTGCATGTATGCTTCTGTTCTTCATCTGTAATCCAGTGGTGTGGTGAACCTACCCACTACAGCACAATGTCATATTCTGCAATGTCTTAACTATGAAAAATGTCATATCATTCTATTATTATTTAAACCATCTCTTTATTTGCCAATCTGAAATGGTATAAATTGATAGCACACTAACCATTGATACTTATGAGTTCTTGATCTGTAATCCAGTGGTGTCGTGAAGCTGTCAACTCCTTCACAATGTCATTTCCTGCCATGTCTTGACCTGAACAATACCATATTGTGTTAATGCAAATTTAAACTGTGTCACTTTATTCGTTAGTAAGAAATGTGATGAATTGTCAGCACTGATACTTTTATGTGCAAAACCTGTCATCTGTCTGCTTGTTTATCTTTCAGAGTGAGGAAGATATAAGTGTTGAACAAGCGCAGTCTCATCATCTTGCTCAGCTGCTTGTGCTGCAGCTCCCCAGCAGGGCTAACCTTTCTTGAACTCTATTGAAATGCTGTCGGTTTTGTATATTATTTTGTCGGCATGTTTATTTGCACGGGTGGCAATCTTTACACGCAGCGCGGGCAGCCGCGCTACCAATAAGGCGCTACAGCTAACTGTTAGTAGTAGCGTGGTCTGTACACGCGCTACTACTCTAGACTGTATCAGCAGCGCGTTTTCGGAAAGCGCTACTATTAATTAGCTGTAGCGATTTCCTTACCCCGCGCTACTGCTATATCTTTCATCATTTCCCCCCGGCTTTCTACCCCGTTTCAGCTTCAATAAACAGCAATTTCCAGATACTAGGTACTACTAGATATCAATTTCATAAAGCATTATAGGTACTAGGTAGTACTCCCTTGGTTCCAAATTACTTGTCGTGGTTTTAGTTCAAATTTGAACTAAAACCACGACGAGTAATTTGGAACGGAGGGAGTACTAGATAATAATTTCATATATACTCAACATGCATCCTCAAGCAGTACAAGGTGATATCGACGACGATCATCATATGTAGTTCTAGATAATATCGATGACGATCATCATATGTAGTTCTACATGATATCGACGACGATCATGTTATGTAGTTCTAGATGATATAGCCACACACACACACATGTAGTTCTAGATGATATCGACGATGATCATCATCCTCAAGCCTGGGCGGTGGGTGTTCCTGATAGTAATTAGGATGGCCTATCCAACACGAAGATTCTTGCCAACGAGGAATCTCTTCCACCCAAGCGAGTTTAAGTGTGTGCGACCGTCTGTGTCCATGCGGTAAGTACAGGTGGTGACGGAGCCCCTTGCGGTAAGGCGTAGTCCAGCTGAGCCTTCTTCATCAGGCTCGATACCACAACTCACAGATAGGTTCTTTGGCAATTTCTGAATAAGAAAAACATATCAATTAATAAATAGCCTCGCACATACTCTTGCAAATATATTTCTATTAAGTCTAGATTTCTACACTATCAAAAGACACAGTACTACGCATTTGTACTAACTAATCATGAATTCTACTGATAAGTATATATGGATTATCTACACTATTAATAGTTCATTGGATTCTACACTAATAAGAGCATGTGATCAGACTCTACACTAAAGCATATCATCGACTAGATTCCACAAAGCATATCATTGGACTCTACACTAAGCATATCATCGGATTCACTAAGCATATCATCGAATAATTTGCATTTGTAAGTATAACAATAAAGCATATATATATCATCAAATTACTACAGGCGGTACGTATAACATACCATTTCATGCCGATCGACCATGGTACTTGTCAGGCGGGTCACGAATGGCACCCCGACAAAGTCATCACGTGGCGGAATTATGTCCCATAGGTTGCACACCTCCTCCTCGCTCAGCCTCATTCTTTGAGCTATGATGGCTTCATGAAGTGGGTTCTCATCATCTTCATCGAGTGGGTCCTCATTATCTTTATCATCTTCGTCATCTTCATCATCTTCGTCATCTTCCACCAGGTTGAGATAAATGACAGCCAGCTTGGGTCTTTCTGCTCTGAAGGAGAAGCTGATCAACTCACCACCAGTAAGACGCATGTGGGTAAGGAAACGGGCCCATCCATCTCCTCCAATCTGCAATATATTGCATCCTTTCTCGACCTCCATAGTGTACGGCCCCCCAGGAGCCTCAAATGTTAGTGTCTCCTGTCAGCTTGTTGAATTTCAACCTCACATTGCATGGGACGATCTGTATAAAAAAATAGCAAAATGACACAATGCAGTAATGCCAACACTAAAAATAAAATAGTTGTTACATTTCATCTAATTTCTTACCGTCGCATGACGAAAACTCGGCTGGAAGTAGATGCCGAACAGCTTGCTAGTTGCAAGGATGCTGGTGCACCTTGACTTGCACAGTCGACATAGTGGTGGTGGTGGTGGCGCCATTTTCCTAAAGCAATATGAGCAAAGGATTAACGATTCACTTCACAGCAAAGAAAAACAGTAGCATGTGATATTTTTGGTTCTTCCGCGAGAAGCAATTTTATGGACAAAGCATTTCGGTGGCACCTATTGCCGAAAAAACTTTTCACAAATATCTACCAAATAAGGGTACCAACTACCAAGACATTTCATCTCATCTGGCCCCTGTTGCCTAAGATAATTGATTAAAAAAACAAGTGGCAAATTTAACTAAATTGGCACCTACATTTTGCCAAAAAAATAACTTATTAAAAAAACAAAAGCATCTACCTATCCATGTACAGAAAAATAACAATAAAATGGTGCATACTAAATCAACTAAATCAACTAGCCTACTAAATCCACTAGCATACTAAATCAAAATGTTCAAAATCAACTAAATCAACTAGCCTACTAAATCAACTAAATCAACTAGCCTACTAAATCAACTAAATCAAGATATTCTAAATCAAGTAAATCAACTACATACTAAATCAACTAAATTAAAATGTTCTAAATCAACTAAATCAACTAGCCTACTAAATCAAAATGTAGCAGGGAGGAGGGGTTGTGGATGGAGGAGGGAGGAGGGAGAAGGAAGGGCGACTTGAGGAGGGAGAAGAGAGTAGGACGGAGCAAGGAGGGGCCAGCCGGCAGCGAGTGGAAGGAGGACGGAGAAGGAAGGCGGAGCGAGGAGGGGCCAGCCAGCGGCGACTAGAGGGAGGACGGAGGAGGAGGCTGGTACCGAGTCCAGCGAGGAGGAGGAGGTGGCGGCGGCGTAGATCGGAGGAGGGGCGACGGGGGAGGACCGGCGTGGGGGGTTGAGGGGGAGATCGAGTGAGTGTGAGTGTGAGTGGATCGGATAGGTAGGAGAGTGGGGGAGATGGAATGGCTTAGCAGTAGCGCGCTATAGCAAAAGGCGCTACTGCTAAACGACCTAGCAGTAGCGCCTTTCACAAAGAGCGCGCTAGTGCTATGTGTCAACATGTAAAAATAGACATCAAAATGTACAATCTGATTTGTCAATATGAGTCCTCGCCAGTTTAGGAACTGGTGAAGACTCATATTGCGGCCACAAATTTTACACATAGAGTTCAATGAAGACCAAGTGGTTGTGAAAGTTTGAGAAGTAACATATTTAAGTTGGTACAAACTCTCTTCACGAAGCGAGGTGGGACTAAAATTTTTAGTAAACTTAGCAACAGCGGTTATTGTGTAAATGCGCTACTACTATGGTCCCTAGCAGTAGCGCTCTTCATACAAGCGCGCTGCTGCTAGAACTAGCCTCGCGGCGGCGTTCTGGCAATTATAGCAGTAGCGCGTCTTAGAGTGGGCGCGCTACTGATACATTCATTTCAGCAGCGAGGTTTGTGCGCGAGCGCTCCTGCTAGTTAGCAGCAGCGCTTTATTTTAAAGTGCGCTGCTGGTAAGATTCTGTGTATAGGCTTTTCACTAGTAGTGTAGTTTACAATGGTGAACATAACTATGTTGATCATATCTACTATATAATTCATGCTCGACCTTTCGGTCTCAGTGTTCCGAGGCCATATCTGCATATGCTAGGCTCGTCAAGTTTAACCCGAGTATTTCTGTGTGTGCAAAACTGTCTTGCACCCGTTGTATATGAACGTAGAGCTTATCACACCCGATTATCACGTGGTGTCTCGGCACGACGAACTTTGGCAGCGGTGCATACTCAGGGAGAACACTTATACCTTGAGATTTAGTGAGAGATCATCTTATAATGCTACCGCTGAACTAAGCAAAAATAAGATGTATAAAAGATAAACATCACATGTAATCCAAATATGTGACATGATATGCCATCATCATCTTGTGCTTTTGATCTCCATCTCCAAAGTACTGTCACTGTTGGGGAACGTAGTAATTTAAGAAAAATCCTACGCACACGAGTAGAACAATGTGGTGTTTTTCTTAAATTACTACGTTCCCCAACAGTGTGCTCGGATGCCACTGTTGGGGAACGTAGTAATTTAAGAAAAATCCTATGCACACGCAAGATCATGGTGATGCATAGCAACGAGAGAGGAGAGTATCGTCCACGTGCCCTCATAGACCGTAAGCGGAAGCGTTATGAGAACGCGGTTGATGTAGTCGTACGTCTTCACGATCCGACCGATCCAAGTACCAAACGTACGGCACCTCCGAGTTCAGCACACGTTCAGCTCGATGACGTCCCACGAACTCCGATCCAGCAGAGCTTCACGGGAGAGTTCTGTCAGCACGATGGTGTGATGACGGTGATGATGTTGCTACCGACACAGGGCTTCGACTAAGCACCGCTACGATATGATCGAGGTGGATTATGGTGGAGGGGGTGTTGGGGAACGTAGCAGAAATTCAAAATTTTCCTACGTGTCACCAAGATCTATCTATGGAGAAACCAGCAACGAGGGGAAGGAGAGTGCATCTACATACCCTTGTAGATCGCTATGCGGAAGCGTTCAAGAGAACGGGGTTGAAGGAGTCGTACTCGTCGTGATCCAAATCACCGGAGATCCTAGTGCCGAACGGACGGCACCTCCGCGTTCAACACACGTACAGCCCGGTGACGTCTCCCATGCCTTGATCCAGCAAGGAGAGAGGGAGAGGTTGAGGAAGACTCCATCCAGCAGCAGCACAACGGCGTGGTGGTGGTGGAGGAGCATGGCAATCCTGAAGGGCTTCGCCAAGCACCACGGGAGAGGAGGAGGAGAGAGGTAGGGCTGCACCAAAGAGAGATCAAATCGCGCGTGTTGGGCTGCCCCTAGGCCTCAAGTATATATAGGGGAAGGGGAGGGTGCGGCAGCCCCAGATCCCATCTGAGGGAGGCGGCCAAGGGGGAGGAGAGGGAGGCACAGGGAGCATGGGCCTTAGGGCCCATCTGCCCTTAGGGTTTGCCCCCTCTCCCCTTCTAGGCGCATGGGCCATGGTGGGAGGCGCCCTAGCCCACCTAGGGGCTGGTGCCTTCTCACACTTGGCCCATGTATGCCTCTGGGGCCCATGCCCCCCCCCCCCCGGTGGACCCCCGGACCCCTTCGGTGGTCCCGGTACATTACCGATAACATCCGAAACTTTTCCGGTGACCAAAACAGGACTTCCCATATATAAATCTTTACCTCCGGACCATTCCGGAACTCCTCGTGACATTCGGGATCTCATCCGGGACTCCGAACAACATTCGGTAACCACATACAAACTTCCTTTATAACCCTAGCGTCATCGAACCTTAAGTGTGTAGACCCTACGGGTTCGGGAATCATGCAGACATGACCGAGACGTTCTCCGGTCAATAACCAACAGCGGGATCTGGATACCCATGTTGGTTCCCACATGCTCCACGATGATCTCATTGGATGAACCACGATGTCAAGGACTTAATCAATCCCGTATACAATTCCCTTTGTC
Source organism: Triticum urartu (assembly GCF_056163025.1). NCBI lineage: Eukaryota > Viridiplantae > Streptophyta > Magnoliopsida > Poales > Poaceae > Triticum > Triticum urartu. The sequence continues at coordinate 538,162,014 of NC_141877.1, forward strand.
TATCGGTACGATACTTGCCCGAGATTCGATCGTCGGTATCCCGATACCTTGTTCAATCTCGTTACCGGCAAGTCTCTTTACTCGTTCCATAACACATCATCCCGTGATCAACTCCTTGATCACATTGTGCACATTATGATGATGTCCTACCGAGTGGGCCCAGAGATACCTCTCCGTCACACGGAGTGACAAATCCCAGTCTCGATTCGTGCCAACCCAATAGACACTTTCGGAGATACCTGTAGTGTACCTTTATATCCACCCAGTTACGTTGTGACGTTTGGCACACCCAAAGTATTCCTACGGTATCCGGGAGTTGCACAATCTCATGGTCTAAGGAAATGATACTTGACATTAGAAAAGCTTTAGCATACGAACTACACGATCTAGTGCTATGCTTAGGATTGGGTCTTGTCCATCACATCATTCTCCTAATGATGTGATCCCGTTATCAATGACATCCAATGTCCATGGTCAGGAAACCGTAACCATCTATTGATCAACGAGCTAGTCAACTAGAGGCTTACTAGGGACATGGTGTTGTCTATGTATCCACACATGTATCTGAGTTTCCTATCAATACAATTCTAGCATGGATAATAAACGATTATCATGAACAAGGAAATATAATAATAATCAATTTATTATTGCCTCTAGGGCATATTTCCAACAGGGGGCACCGCACACGGCTAAGGGATCAATGATCAACTTGTGTGTCTAACGGGTGCCCCCTGGCCACGTATATAAAGGAGTGGGGGAGGGTCGACCCTCCTATGGCGCGCCCTGGGGAGTCCTACTCCCACCGGGAGTAGGATTCCCCCCCCCCCTCCATGTAGTAGGAGTAGGAGAGAAGGAAAGGGAAAGAGAAGAGAAGGAAGGAGGGGGCGCTGCCCCTCCCCCTAGTCAAATTTGTACTAGGCCTTGGGGCACGCGCAGCCTCCTCTCTCTCTTTCCCCTAAAGCCTAATAAGGCCCATATACTCCTCGACGAATTCTCGTAACTCTTCGGTACTTTGAAAAATACCCGAATCACTCGGAACCTTTCCGATGTCCGAATATAGTCGTCCAATATATCGATCTTTACGACTTGACCATTTCGAGACTCCTCGTCATGTCCCCGATCTCATCCGGGACTCTGAACTACCTTCGGTACATCAAAACACATAAACTCATAATACCGATCGTCATCGAACGTTAAGCGTGCGGACCCTACGGGTTCGAGAACTATGTAGACATGACCGAGACTCATCTCCGGTCAATAACCAATAGCGGAACCTGGATGCTCATATTGGTTCCTACATATTCTACGAAGATCTTTATCGGTTAAATCGCATAACAACATATGTTGTTCCCTTTGTCATCGGTATGTTACTTGCCCGAGATTTGATCGTCGGTATCTCAATACCTAGTTCAATCTCGTTACCGGCAAGTCTCTTTACTTGTTCCGTAATGCATCATCCCACAATTAACTCATTAGTTACATTGCTTGCAAGGCTTATAGTGATGTGCATTACCGAGAGGGCCCAGAGATACCTCTCCAACAATCGGAGTGACAAATCGTAATCTCGATCTATGCCAACTCAACAAGTACCATCAGAGACACCTGTAGAGCACCTTTATAATCACCCAGTTACATTGTGACGTTTGGTAGCACACAAAGTGTTTCTCCGGTATTCGGGAGTTGCACGATCTCATAGTCATAGAAATATGTGTAGTTATGGAGAAAGCAATAGCAACAAACTAAACGATCATCGTGCTAAGCTAACGGATGGGTCAAGTCAATCACATCATTCTCTAATGATGTGATCCCGTTAAGAAAATGACAACTCATGTCTATGGTTAGGAAACATAACCATCATTGATTCAACGAGCTAGTCAAGTAGAGGCAAACTAGTGACACTCTATTTGTCTATGTATTCACACATGTACTAAGTTTCCGGTTAATACAATTCTAGCATGAATAATAAACATTTATCATGATATAAGGAAATAGATAATAACTTTATTATTGCCTCTAGGGCATATTTCCTTCACCCGCTGCCACGGGAGGGTAGGACAAAACATGTCGTGCAAGTTCTTTTCCATAAGCATGTATGACTATATTCGGAATACATGCCTACATTACATTGATGAACTGGAGCTAGTTCTGTGTCACCCTATGTTATAACTATTGCATGAGGAATCGCATCTGACATAATTATCCATCACTGATCCATTTCCTACGAGCTTTCCACATATTGTTCTTCGCTTATTTACTTTTCCATTGCTACTGTTACAATCACTATAAAACCAAACTATTACTTTTGCTGCCGTTACCGCTATTATCATATTACTTTGCTACTAAATACTTTGCTGCAGATATTAAGTTTCCAGGTGTGGCTGAATTGACAACTCAGCTGCTAATACTTGAGAATATTCTTTGGCTCCTCTTGTGTCGAATCAATAAATTTGGATTGAATACTCTACCCTCGAAAACTGTTGCGGTCCCCTATACTTGTGGGTTATCACCCTGGCGTCGGGCGGGTGCAGAGGAGCTACAGAGGAGGTAGGGATTATGCTTCCACGAAACGGTTGAGCAACGTAGGTAACGACAACAAGAACTGGTCGGGAGGGTGTACATGTGGATTCAATCCGACGCCCGCGCATAATTAAATCCAACGGCAGTTTTGCAGGATGCTAATTGCGATATTAATAGGCGGATGACGCCTAGCAGCCACCATAATATAAGTAGCCCGAATTACTAGGAACCGGAGAGGTCCACACATCACTATGAATCAATTGAAAGGGAAAAGAAGCAATGGTGGTGGAGTTATTAAACGGGAGGCGAACATGTTTGCCGACACGACAGACATGACAAGTGTGATCCTCGATCTTATTACAACTGAAACTGAAACTCCTAAGAATATGACGAAGTGTGACGGGGTTGCGATGACCCAAACGAGCATGCCAGAGATCGACGCCAGCAGAGAGAGCAATCGGCGCGGTGGTGGTGGATGAAGGTGAATGCACCGGATAAAGCTCGTCGGGGTTGTCACATCGGTGGAGTACCATCCTAGTTCGAGCGTCCTTAACACAAAAACCAAGCTCGTCAAATTCAACAGTGACAGGATTTTCACGAGTAAAATAACGAACGGAAATAAGATTCTTAATAAGATGAGGAGACACAAGTATGTTAGACAAAGATAAAGGCATTGAATTAGAAGGAAAAGAAGTGTGCCAGACATGTGTGTGATAGGAAGTGTGGAACCGTCGCCGACAATGATGCGGCGGTCGGTGGTGACGGAAGTGAAGGAGGCAAGATTATCAAGATGAGCAAACATGTGAGCCGTGGCCCCGGTGTCCATGTACCAATCGCCGCCGCTAGTGTAGTTGTTCGGCGTAGGGGCGGTGTGCGGCGCTGCGAGGAGCGCCGGATCCCAAGGCGCTGGCGGCAGGGCCGGCGAGGGGGACGGGGGTGCCATCGGGTAGCCGTAACTGCCGCTCAGTTGTGGCAGTGGGTACCCTCCATAGGGCTGCGGAGCCGCGTAGTACGCCTGATGCGCCGGCGATCATGGCACGGGGAGGGTCGGTGCAGGGGCTTGTGGGACCGGCATGGTGTATGCATGAACGACACCGGTCCAAGGGTTGTAGCAGGAGGTCCACAAAGGAGGCACCTGGAGCTGCTGGTACTGCTGCTGACGAGGCGCGCCGGCGCCCTGCTGCTGACCGTCGCGCTGGCCCTCGCGGCGCCTATCGGCGGGAGGGGCGAGAGGCCCGTATGGTGTCGGGTACGGTGGCGGTGGCGCCGGGTAGGGCACCTGATGGCGCTGCGGGGGGCGGCGGGGGCCCGCCGCGGGTGGTGCCGGCGGCAAGGGCGGTGTGGATGGCCCGCGCCTTCACCTGCTTCATCCGCCGCTCCAGCAGCCGGAGGTGCGCAACGAACTTGGCGAAGGAGGGCTCGGGATGAGAGTGAGGTTCGTCACGGTGTTGCCGAAGTCCTCGTTGAGCCCGGCGGTGAGCGTGCTGAGGAGGAGGTCATCATCGATCTTCGTGCCAATGTCGCGGAGCTCGTCAGCGAGAGTCTTGAGGCGGCGAGAATAGTCGTCGACGGAGGAGTTGTCCTGATGGCACCCAAGAAACTCTTGCTGCAAAAAAACACGATGTTGAAGACGATTGTCGGTGAAGAGCCCGTTCAGCTTGGTCCACACGGCGTGGGTGTCATCACCGTCCTGCACGACCATCTGAAACAGGTCTGGCGAGATGGTGAGGAAGAACCATCGGATGAGCATGGCATCGACAGTTGGAAGTCGGGGACGAGGCTGGAGTCGACGAAGCCATCTACATGGTCAATGAGGTGGTACTCCTAAAATACGAGAGAGAAGTACGTCTTCCACGCGTAGTAGGAGGAGTCCGTCTGGGAGAAACGAACCAGAACCCGTTCATAGATGTTAAGGTTGCAGATGTCGTTGACGACGAGAGAGTTGGTGTCGGCGAACGGGTGGGTTTGGCGGGACGCGCAGATGAGCAGTAAAGCAGACGAGCGGGCGAGCTGGAAAGAGACGAGCAGGCGAGGCGGCTAGCGACGAGCGATGGGATCGGGAACGAGGCTGCAGAGTACGTGCAAGCTAGCTAGATGGAGGCAGCAGCAGTATGTGCAAACTAGCTAGATGGAGGTAGCAGCAGTACGTCCGGCGCGACGCGGCTAGGTTTAGGCAGCGGGCGCGCGGGCGGTGGCCGCGGCGGCGGCGCGGAGGCGACGTGCGGCAAGGTGGCAAGGCGAAAGCGATGTCGTAACCTAAAAAACTGATATCATGTATGATATAAGAATTGCATAATATATTACTCAGGTGCAAACACACGTATATATGATATATTCCTTTCGTCCAAAAATACTTGTCATTAAAATGGATAGAAAGAGATGTATCTAGAATTAAAATACGTCTTCATACATCTTTTTTATCCATTTTGATGACAGGTATTTCCGGACGGAGGAAGTACAAAGGTATGCCATGACCTCAACTATACAAGGAAATTAGAAGGTGCTAATACACAGATATGCACAACACATATATTCAACAAGTAAGAATGACTCAGAGCCCAAATGTCAGACAGACCGGACAGTCTTTTTTGAGAAAGTCCTCAAACAGTCTTCTTCTTCTTTTTTGAGCAAAAGTCCTCAAACAGTCTTCTTTTTCTTTTTTGAGCAAAAGTCCTCAAACAGTCAAACCACAAGATTGTATCAACGTTACCATGTGATTACACGTACTTGGGCCTCCTACTCAAATTTAAAATCTGAAGAAGAGAAAAAGAAAAGCCCAGGAGAAAGCCCGTTTGTCCCCCGTTCGCGGACGTGACGACTGACGTGGTTATCCTGTGATTAGCGCCGTACTGCGATTAGGGCTGCCGATCGGCGACGTGCTCCTCCTTCCTGCCCGCTCGCCATTAGATTGAGAACACAAGTTGGGAGACCGCATCGGCTTCTTACTCATCGTCCCAAAGAGGCTCGTGTTCTCAGATGGATCCCGCGCCTGATCCACTCCCCATGGAGATGAAGTATGTCTCCAGCGTCCAAGAGCTGGAGGCGCACTGCGCGAATCGCGAACCCAATCAGATCTCCTTCCGCTTTCGCACGTCCTTGCCTCTCAAATCCAGCGACCTACTCATGATCTCGGGCAACTCTGGTTTCCGCGTCCACAATCGACAGCTTCTCTACTGCAAACGCAAGGCCAGGGGTGCAGTCGAGGATGGTTTTGAGAAACTCATCGAAGGCTCTGTCCGGGGCCTAGTGTACGATCGTTCCCTAGACGACAGAGCTCACTTCTTAACATTGAGATGTTGTATCAAAACTATCAATCTCCAAAATGAAAGGAAAAACATATCCATCCTTATAAATATAGAGCAATTAGAATATTTGAGTATTTACATTTTCCCATGGATATGCCCTTCTTATCATTTATGACTTTTTTTCCGCACAAAGGCCAAAGGCCATATATAAAAGTTGACATGATGGCAATCCTTACTGATATTAAAAATTACACACTGGTCCTTGGGAAATTGAGTTGCACTCACTGGCTTTTCACCATTAGTGTGGCAGACGGAAGACGAGGGGACTCATGGTCTCGCCGGCAGGGAGCGGTGGCACATAGGTTTCTGAAGAGGTAGCGCTTGGAAAGGCTTGAATAAAATATACTTTTCTTTTTCTCTCTACTCCCTTCGTCTAGGTGAATAAGCCATCTTAGGTTGTGCGCCGCAATCGAGGTGAAGAGGAAAACGAGAAAACTTAATGTTTATTTGCTAATTAATATCATTGCATGCAATGAACTAACCATTGCATGTCATGTTTGATAGTCTTAAGTCATTAAAAGCATACACGTCCTACATCTTTTATTTGTTGATTCCTTTATTTATGTCAAAAAACAAGAAACAATGTGAGAGTTAATGCACCACGCCTATGTATTTTGAGACTATTTGATTTTTCTAAGGTGATTTACACACCTAGACGAAGGAGTATTATTTACATGTCTTGCACACACCAGGGAAACTCATCCGATGCATGCATCGCTGTATATTTAAGTCATGCATCAGTTTTCATGAAAATCTGTCTCGCCCCCCAACTCAACCACACACCGATAACGAAGGCAACCTTTCAGCCAGTACAAAATGTACGTTAGTTATCCTTTAGCTAAGTATAGAGGCCTCGGAAAGTTTTCTGCGGTTGGACGGCCGGCGAATCACCCACTTCTTCTATATTACCCAACAACACGGAAATATTCCATCATGCCTCCTAATCCTAAACTGTGCATGGCCTCCAGTTCCGGCCAACAAACTAACTGGTTCCCAATGAGGTCTTCTGACCATCATTCCCAACCGTACGATTGATCTTGTGTTTTGTGCGAGGTGAGTGATGTGGGCAAACTAAAAGAGACCAAGGATCGTTGTGTCATTTTAAAGGCGGGGGCTGAAGAGCACGTGCGCGAGGCAGGTATCAATGGATCTGTCAGTCCTGGTGCCGTCAAGGCTGATGTACCGATGCAATTATCAGCGGGCGATTCTGAACCCATGTGCCATGGTAAGTAGTGCGGGTGCATTAAGATAGGGGCGCGCGGAGGTGGGCGGCTATGGCGTATTCTGAACCCATGTGCCATGGTAACCTAAACACATAACCTTCTTGTGTTATGTGTTTAAGTTATTGGTAAGCGTTGGCGTGTGACAACGAAAAATGAACAGTTTGTGGCCCGCCATGCTAAATGGTACTATTAGCTTTTATAACTAATATATGGCGTGTCTTACATTTCTGTACTCGTCCCTTGAGTTTTTCTACCAAGTTAAATCAAAGATATTGATGGAACTTAAACTTTGTGTTCACTTTCTCCTTCATCATCACTATTGTTGGTGGTGGCAGTGGCGAGTCCAGTAGCTAGGCTTGAACAGGCTCTAGCCTACCCTTATAAAAACGTTTTATTTTTACTACTACATTTCATCTCAGCCCAGCAGCCCAATACGGCAAAAACCCAACTGCTAAATGCCCATAGGCCATTGCGAACAGTAGCAGCGCAGCATTTCCCCCCTGAGCGAACAGAAGTGCAGTCCATTTTTTCACAAAAGACGGCTAGACTCGTTTCAAAGAATCCAAAAATAATACAGTAAAACTACATGTTTTCAAACTTTTCAATAGTATTGTGGAAATATTTGAGCACATTTGGACAAATGGACTAGGAGATTATGGCTATTTAGCTAAGAGCATCTACAGCCGGGCGCCTCAAACGGGCCTCAAACGCCTGGGTCGTTCGGTGCCCCCTCATATCCATCCTAAATATAAGGCGGATATGGGACGGCCCGGGCGCGTCCGACACGTCAGCCCAGCCCACCATGAGCACACTCCATCCCCACAAATTTCCCCAATCCGAAAACCCTACCTCACTCCACTCTCGCCCCGTCTCTTCTTCCCCTCCCCCGATTTCTTCGATTTGATCCAGTTCGACGACTCCGACTACCATGTCGAGCTCCGGCAGCCCGCCTCTCCCCTGCTGGCTCTGGCCCCTCCCGTCCTGCACACAGATCCGTCTGTGATTTTTTGGTTAACGGATTGTGCATTTGTATGTCTGTTTCTATGTCCGACTATGATCTACATAGTTTTGATCAACACTGCATCGTTTAGTATGAATATAGGATCAGATATCAGATACGTGGATATGAACGATGAAATATGAGGATTGAATGGCCAGTGCCCGCGGACGCGTCCGGGGGTGTTTGAGGGCCCGAAATTGCCTGGTCCGACTGAAGATGCTCTAAGCATATACAAAATTTGGTTCAAAAAAACCAGTAAATACTACATTTTCTAGTAGTATTCTCGGAAGGTTGACAATGGACTAGGAAATTATGGCTATTTAGCTGAGCAGGTTCAAAATTTTGATCAAAAATTAATATATTTAAAAAAACTGAAAATTCTATTAAATACTAGGAGTACATGTTTCCAGTAGTAATATGGGAAAATCTCAACATTTGGAGAAAGGAATTACATGACGGAGTTTTTTTCTTCAAACCAATGTTTTGTTTTTTTGACGTTAACTTTGAGCCCATCCTCCATTTTCATCCTGGATTCGCCACTGGGTGGTGGCAATGTAATTTTTGTGTACAGTGCATCGCCATGTTTCTAGATGCTTTCGCACATGGTTCGTTGTCCATAAAAAGTTACTATAACATTTATCTCATGCTCGGTCTCATCATGTCATCAAAGTTCCCTCTGATCATCCACATTTTGTTCTTTCATTGTCTTAACATCTTTTAGCACATCGACAAGACTCTTTGCTTAATTAGAACCTTATTCTTTGGATGACAGCATTATTTTTGGTCTTCTCTTCGTATGATATGCATGCTCACTCGAACACAATAGCATATTGGCGTAGATAAAAAAAATATTGTTACCTGGCTTCATTCATTTCTTGTGTGAGACATTGAGATTCATGCACATGCATACACTATCCGATTCTGGTTTAGCACTTCTCCACTGCTTCTAGCTGCCTTGAATTCCCCGAGTGATCTCTAATTCTTGTGTGACTGCCCTCATGTATGTTTTGATTTATCAACCCCTTTTCGTACTACTGAATATGTGTGTATTAGACTATTAGTACTTCTAAAGCAAATTGCATATTGTATTCATTTTGTTTTCCACAACTCCATATATGCTAATTTCTAAACTTAGCTAATTACTGGAGAACTTTTCACTATTACACAACACTGGTTTGGTCTATTAAGTTAGTTCTGAAATGAGCTTTCTTACAACTATGCCTAAAAATCTTAATATGTAGTATTTAGGATGCAAGCTGGAGTGGGGTAACAGAAGAGGAGCATGGCAGGGGTATGTCCATCGTCGACTACACGGCGTACATTGGCAGCACTAAAGCCACGGGAAAACACTCTGCTATCTTAGGAGAGATGCTCCCCTACACCCAACCCTCCTGGCTCGGCTGCCATGGCAGCGGATGCTGCCACGCTGCAGACTCCAAGCAGGGGGTGGACTTCGCGGCACCGCCGCCCTGTGACTCCGAGCAGTTCGACAATGTCGGTGACCCTGATGACGCGCACTGCTACTACCGCATCTCCGATCTGTCGGGGCTGAACACCACCACATATGGTGTGACCGAGCGTCTCCTATAGCTGCATGAGTACAAGCAAGCGAACTTCGCTGAAGCTGAGCCGCACAAACTATGGACTTGCAGCAAGCGAGTGATCAAATCCAGCAAATCAGCTCCTATGTAGGCTCTGTGGGTGGATAGAAACGGGATTGTATTTCAACAGGGCAGCTCACTCTCACTCAGCTGTGATGCCAGTATTCTTTGGCAAGTTCTCCTCCCAATTGACCAAGGCCTAGACGTTGATCAGTGGCTAGCTAGAACTGGACAACAGTCTACACCAGAACTAGTTTTCCTATAGCACTGTGCAATGCTGGTCTTGCTCAACTCTCCACATTGTTGTCCTCTTGTCGTGACTTTTATAGTTTTTCCCATGTGAAGTGTAGATAGCAAGCTGGACGCGGTCCACATCCCTACGCTGGAGAATTTCCCAATACCTCCCACTCCGATCAAATGCATTTAGTTGACATCTTCATCACATTCATTACACTGCTTGTTGCATTTCATTAGTGGACAGAGAGCCTTCACCACTACTACCAATGAAAAAATGAGATCTTCAAATGAGTTTGCCCCTTCTTTAATTGTTTTTGTGTAAGATTGTGGATGAACCTACCCGTGAGCTAGGAGTGCTTTCACATGGTAATGGTGTGTGTGATGTAAGTAGGAGGGATGTGGTGTGAATGGGAGCACATTATGTAGGCCTCATTCATGTACCTGGATATCCGGTGTTGAATAATGTTAGGTCATATATCTTGGAAATAACATGGCTAAGTTTGGATAAGAAGAGATTGTCTATCTTTAAATTGTATGAGATTTGTTGAATCTTGATCACTTTTCTCAGCCAGCGAAGTGATATGCATCCATCCTCGCAATGAAAAAATTACATATATGTACACATAACAAATATATATGATGTGTAGCAGTGGAATATTATATGAGGATAATTAATTGGTAAAGAAGCTGATTAACATGGGTTAAGAGCAACTCCAATAGCTCCTATAAAAATCTTCCGTAAAAGTGGTTTTTACGGGATGACCTCATAGTTTACAGGTAGTTCTCAGACATCAACTTTTCTCGGTTCCTGTAAACCTCTTTCCATAAAATCTTTTATTTTATTTTTAGTTAAACAAACCTAACTAATGGTGTAGGGACCGCATGTCATTGACATGTGTGACGGTGAACGGCGAGGTGCGGTGCAAGGCGGCAGCACAGTGGTGCATCGGCGCCCCAATGTGGCGGTAGCGAGGCAGTGTACGGGCATGGAGGCGGCGGCAGCACGGAGAGGCGGTGGCCCGCGCGTGCAGGCGGCAGCACGACGACGACATGGGGCGGCCGTATGAGGGTGGCACATAGGGTGGCGGTGGTTGTATGGCAGCCAGCACGGGGTGGCGTAGGGTGCTCATGATGAACTTTTAGACGGTTTTTTACTCGTCAAATTATAGAGGAATGGCTATCTTCCCGTAAACTTGTAGGATGAAGGAGATGATTGTACGAGATCACGTAAACGAGTTTACACGAACTGTTGAAGGCCTTTTTTGCCCCAACTTTCATTAAACGGTAGTCTTTTTAGGGATACGGGATCTAATGGAGTTTCTCTAAGTACATGTTTCCTTTTCCATTTTTTTTATAACTTTTAGTGTATACTATCTACGTGTACAAAGTAGCACTTGGCAGCTTTTGTTCCGGATACATTATACAACAGCTTATTATAACTCTAGATTATTGTGTAACTATCTACTTGTCTTATTGAGTAGGTTGAACTTTTAAGAAGATCTTCAAAGAAGGTAGATGTGAGACTAGCGGCTCCATGAATCACACAACGTCCAAGAATTTCCCAACGTGACCTCATCATGTTTGGACAGGGGCATGTATGATGTAGGTTAAGAAATTAAATGTCACACTCGTGCTATTACAAAATTAAGCCGACTAACGTTGTTCTATCCAGCGATCAATACGGAGATTGAAACAGAGATTGGGCAAGGTATTAATTTATTGGGCCGCAACTACTCTTCCATGATCTCCGTTTTCTTCTGGTCCAGTGTTCCGTCTCCTAATTATTTCGCCCTAGCTCTAGTTTCATTCAGTTCAATCCACTTCAGGCCATTACAGCGCGTTTACTTCGCCATGGGGCTCTTCCGCTGGATGTAATGGCATTCATCTGGACTTCTGAAAGTTCCTGCGTGATAGGACATAAATATTACCGGATACCTCTTACTCCTAAAGTATTTCCTTGCTTGATTTTTCTAGCTAATGGACCACCCAAACAAATCTCATGTAAGTAGGTACGACTGCGGTGGTGATTTTTGCTTGTTCTTTTTGTGGGAATGACATGAGCTAGGAGAGGCTTGGGATCAAGGCGACTTTAAGGTTGGAGTGGTGATCGTCGTGCATGAGGCCTTGTTGCATGCTGTCTTGCCATGGACCTTTCCATATCCTAGTGACCACGAGGCTTCTTATCTGCCGATTTGATGAGCGATATGAGTATTTCCTAGCCCATGTGCCATGGACTCATGGTGAACAGGTGGGGTTAGGATTTCTGGGTGGATCCACCTGTCATTGGCGGCGTGAGTGTTCTATATTTTTCTTCATATGGACGTGTTGGGTTCACTTATGTACGATAACCGCCTGTAAAGTCTGCTTCTGTACTACTACATATGAATGTGCTAGGCTCAGATCTACAGTGATGTATGGGCAATGATGCGCTGGCCAATGGACAACTAAATTCGGAAGTTTGAATTTTTAGCACTCGAATGGGTACATCTATGGTTTTTTAATTACTTGTTGGTTTAATGCAACTTTCATAGCTACCTAAGAAGCTTGCAAACTGCTTAATATAATCCAAGTTCACAAATAAGTGGTATTTCTATTATTGATACGGTCTTTTAGATGTATGGCCTCTATCTTATATTGTCGTTAGTATATACATAATAGCCCAGAAATAAACATTCCATAAATTTCTCAACATCAATATACATATGATTTTAAGTTTTCGGTCCAGATATTTCCCACAATATTCTCTAAACTTTGACTAAAGGTGTGTCTAGAACACATTTTTTTTGAGTTCTTGCACATGGGGTAAGGGCTCCGGCCTTTGGGGATATCGCATACGTATACGAGATCAGGGATTTGTTTGAGTTCTTGCACATTGGCCTTTTAAAAGCGAGGTGGGTGAGAGTTTTTCTTGGAGTGATCCGGTCACTCATCACGATCGCTCTGGAAATTGGTGCATCAAATGACTGGGTTGTTCGGGTGAAATGTTCCACTATTTCTAGGGGCCATCAAGCTGGCGAGCCCAAAATACTAGAAAACCGCCTGCAAATCGTACAACATGTACTGACATCAAGCAACAGCAACACTCTCTTTGGCTAGGGGAAAGTTCAACACAAGGAGCCAATTTATGCCGGACGCTGCTTGCAACTTGCAACCATGGACTGTCCCACTTGATACGAATATTACAGGTGGCATTCGGGATTTGTGTGGCCATGAGAAATCTACTTACCTACTTCAGGCCATTCTAGCGCGTCTACTTCGCCATGCGGTTCTTCCTCTGGATGTAATGGCATCCATCTGGACTTCTGAAAGTTCCTGTGCTGTAGGACATAAATATTACCAAATACCTCTTACTCCTGAAGTATCTCCTTGCTTGATTGTTCTGGCTAATGGACCACCCAAACAAATCCCACCTAAGTAGGTACGACTGACGTGGAGGTTTTTTCTTGTTCTTTTTGTGGGAGCGGCATGAACTAGGAGAAGCTTGGGATCAAGGCGACTTAAGGTGGGAGTGGTGAGCATCGTGAGTGAGGCCTTGTTGCATGCTGCCTTGCCATGGACCTTTCGATATCCCAGTGACTACGAGGCTTCTTATCTGCCGATTTGATGAGTGATGTGAGTATTTCCTAACCCATGTGCCATGGACTCATGGTGAACGGGTGGGGTTAGGATTTCTGGGTGGACCCACCTGTCAGTGGCAGCAAGAGTGTTCTATATTTTTGTTCATATGGATGTGTTGGGTTCACTTATGTACGATAACCTCCTGTAAAGTCTGCTTCTCTACTACTGCATATGGATGTGCTAGGCTCAGTTGTACAGTGATGCATGGGCAATGATGTGCTAGCCAATGGAGAATTAAATTCGGAAGTTTGAATTTTTAGCACTCAAATGACTACAGCTAGCTTTTTTGTTAGTTGCTCGATGGTTGAATGCAACTTTCATAGCAACCTAAGAACCTGCAAACTCCTTAATTATAATCCAAGTTCACGAATAAGTGATGTTTCTATTATTGATATGGTATTTAAGATGTATGACCATTGACCGCTAGCTTATATTGTCGTTAGTACATACAGTACATAATAGCCCAAAAATAAACATTCCAGAAATTTCTCGACACAAATATACATATGAGTTTTGTGAATGGGAGGGAGTGCATATCATCACACCACGAAATTGCGGCAAAACCACATTGGGGCATTATTTGAGCTGATTCTGACAACAGAGGGTAGAATATGAAATAGTTTTATGTTTGAGATGGTAAAGTAGGCTATGTACCGAACATGAGTGTTAAATTTACATTTGGTTCTTCCAGTTCACACATGTATATTTTACTATACTACTCCCTCTGATCCATATTAATTATCGCAGTTTTAGTACAACTTTAGTACTATTAATTTCGATTGGAGGGAGTACTACAATTAATTTCGATTGGAGGGAGTACCATTTTTCGTTTTGCCCAGAACCCAGATGGTGTGATACTGACATTCTACGCTGGACATGTTCCTCTAATACAACATGTCATAGATATCAGCAACCGATCCGTTGTCATGGAGCTATCCAGGTGATTTCTATGGATTATATTGTTTTGATTGTGCTTGGACGGAAGGACGGTTGAAATATGTAAGTGTATGATGCAATGATCAATTAGTTGTGTAGTATCAAACTGTGGAATCTGCATATCTGTCAGCCTTATATGTGTAACAGTGCTAGTGCCACCTAATTTGTTGGTAGAACCCAATTAACACCTCATGTGTCATGTTTTACTTTGGAATCCTTATGTGTAGCAGCTCCAAGGATCATACGAAAAACAAAAGCACGGACAAGTCCAATCAATACACGTGGTTTATATGATCTTTGGAATAACATGGAGCGGGGGCCTGCAGAAACTCAGCATTAAGCATTCTAATATTTAATCAAAATTAAGTATCCACCCCCATTGGATCAAGGGAGGATAGTAATCCTTATAAACATAGAGACACAAGCCCCAAGAAAAAATATGGTAAGCATGACTGGTCAAACACTGTCTAACAATCTGCACTCGGCATGTTGCTATCCTACAGTATGCTGTAGATGTCCGCAATCAATTATCTTTGAACAGTCTAGATCAAGTGTACCAAGATGTGGATTCAAGTGTTATCATCATGCATCAATCACACTGGTAACCAGATTCCATTTGAAATGGAAAGCGTAAGGATATCCCAATGCCTCCAACTCCAAACATTTGTATATGTGGTTGATATCTTTACCACCCCTCGTCTGTCATTATAAGCAGTAATTGTTGTTTTTGTGGGCGCCAAACTTCTAGTGTGTGTGGATATGATAAGAATGGAAAGGCAGTGGGGTCTTTTAAAGGCAAGATTTGTGCTACGATTCAAATATGTACGAACATAAGTACAATGATCAATGTAGTATCAAGTTGGAGAATCTGTATGTCTATCAACCTTATGTGAGTAACAGTGCTACAACAACCAATTTAGTGGAACTGCGGCAGTACAATCAAAACCTCATGTCCTTTTTATTGCAGCAAAACACAATCAAACCTCGTAACATTTTAAGTTAAGGATTAAGGCGGGCAAGAGCTAGCTTAAAAAAATTCATCAATAATAGGCACTAAAAAAAGTGTATATGATGCTTGTCAATTGTGATCTCTCCAGAATAGCATGGAGCAGGGGCCTACAGAACTCAGCTTTGGTTGAATTAAAACTATCAACAACCCACTGACTACAGAGAGGATAGCAATCCTTATAAATACAGACACTGGAAATTTTGTGTATTTACGTCATTGTTGTTTTGAGTACACATAAAATCAAAAGTCTGCATCGATACAGTGGAAGTGTTCCAAGTTCAGTCGCCCTTCCTAAGATTTACAATTACAATACGCACAGCACAGCAAAAGTTGCTAATGCTCATATGGCTCTGTATTTACAACATGCATCGACCTCAATGAAAAATCTCATCTCCCTCCAACTCATCTAGCCCACAGCTGAGTTAGCATCTTCTTCCAGGATGATGTGTGCCAGTAGTGCTGACTGCTAAGGCACAAATTCTTCCTAGTTCGCCAATGAACGAGCCCGAATCCATCCTATGAGTCCTCCACGTTATGCACCAGTTGTGGTTTTGTGGATCTGTTCGTGCTAGGTAACCTAAGCTGCTCATAGAGTACCCCCAAAAAAAAAAAGTTGATCACTATGTCTAGAACTGGGATTGTTTAGCTACCAGTAAACTATCAGCAATCTTCTGGGAGTGCCATGTGGTTAGCTATCTTAGAGGTTGGCCATTCATTTGAAAAATCTAATACAAAGAAGCAAGACCAAAATTATGCTGAACATGGCAGCATTTGGAATAACAGGAAATTGAGCATAAGCAAAGTGTAATTAATAGGTAAGACACCGCAACTGGTGACTAACCTTGGACCTCCGTGTGCTTAGTGACACAGGTTCCTTCTTCACTGGTTTATAAGCAAAACTCTCAAGATCGATCACCGGTGGGGGTGACATGGGTTTACTAGCATCTGTCCCCATGGGGTTACTAGCAACTGTATGATCTCTTGCAACCTTGATATGGAAAAATAGAACAGTATTTTCTTTTGTTAGCTTATTACTATGTCAGCGATATGACTGAAGGGATACAGGTCTGGGAAGGAAAACCACGTACCTGTTCATTTGATGGTTCATGCTTGAGATCCAAACAATCAGCAAACAGGAGCACCTTCGTTTGAAGAGAGGGACAATTAGAATCATGTGGAAATAGTACTAAATCAAAAGATGCATCAAAATGTGGAAAGTACCTTGTTTAATGATTCCAGATTTGAAGCATCAGCTGCAAGAACTTGCGCTCCGAGCACCGTGGCAAAAGAATTTTCACGAGGACAGAAAGGACATGTTACTGGCTTGTATACACATCCATCCTTCTCAGACCAAACACCGGACTGATGAGCAGAACCTTCACTGCAGAATTTGCTAAGGATCCCTTGATTGAGTGAAGAAGCTTCACATACAAGAACATTTACCACAGCTGGTGGCGATGACATAAGATCTTCTGCGAAGCCAACAGTTGATAGCCCATGTCTCAAAAGACATGTCAAGTACAATTTTGAGGGCGATGCCAATGAACATGAAACAAGAAAGCCATCCTTCTGTAATCCAAGTGGCGTTTTGCATGTGGTGCAACGAATATCAAGCTTTGTTCCTGCAGATTTATTTGATGCAAACTCTGCCGCCTTGTGACTTCTTTCAAGCTTGAAATTTTCACACCTGGACATGTTCAGACTTTCACAACACAGACCATCAGTTCTCTTCAGATCTCGGGACGCCATGCTAACAGCACAATCAGTATTGCAGAAAGATGTGCTTGAAGGATTAGAAGGATTAGAATGCTCTGTGCCAGTACAACAGCTCACTGGTATATTAAACCTTCTCCTTTTCTGGTACTGAGAATTTACGCTTCTGTCTATTGAAGATTCATGATCCAAATGATAACCTCTATTGGCTGTTCTTTCAGGAGTACCCGCTGATGTTGACACGCAAGATTGGTTTCTGTTAGCTGTTGAGAGCGAAGCAGACACGCCTATGACCTGATCTTCACCATTGTCCATCGCTGCGGATGTATTTACCTCAGAATGAATGCTGGGGCTAGCAACTGGATCCTTAGCAGAGGTTCTTTCCACAAGAGTAGGCTCTTGCGACCTGTCTTCTGGTGGAGTGAAGATTGTTAACTTTGCATGCCTGCAAACAATAGCAAGGTTAAGTAAATGAGAATTGAATTACATCACAATTCTCAGGAACAAACATGCCTGAATGATGATAGATTACCCAGACATAGAATCGCAAATTTCCAAGTCGATAACATTTATATCGACTGCATGATTTCCCCCAATGTCTGATTCGTCTTCCAAATTATTCTGAATTTTATGCGATGGAGGAAGTTGGCATGCTGTTGAAAGACTTCCTGGTACAGGGGAGCTTTTTTTCTTTGTGAAGTCAGAAGATTTTGAAGAGACCTGGCATGCTTCGGATGATGTACAAGGCCTGCCATAATTTTCATGGTCTACTCCCACAACATCAATGTTTGAAACCTTCAGACTGCCATGTTTGTTCTTTACCTTCTGATTACTTTGCTGTACTGAGTGCTTTGAGAAATCTGGTTTTGGCCAAGGCAGAATTCTTTTATCACCATGTGATGTAAGTAGATTGTCATCCAACTTACCCTTCAGATTACTTTGCAGTACTGAGTGTTTTGAGAAATTTGGTTCTGGCCAATGCAACTTTCTTTTATCACCGTGTGATGTAAGTAGATCGTCATCCAACTTATCCTTAGTGGACATTTCTTGACGTTTGATCTTAATATGTTCCTGAAAAGATCACCATTTATTTTAGATAGTGCATCCACATTTAGAATATCAAATGCATAATAATATCAGTACCTCAGCCTTCTGAAAAAACTTCTCCATCTTATCCATTGTCTCCTGGAAGCTACCATAATGCTTAATTGAGTTTTTAAGCCATTTTGAAATGTGTAGAAGGTTTCTCTCTTCCTGATATCGCTCATCTGTAATAACAACAGTGATCATAAGTAATTTTGAATCAAGAACAGCTTATTGTATCCAATGGAATACAAATCAATCAAATAGAAAAACTATAAGAACCAACTTTCTGTCAAGCCATGAAACATTTGGGAGTGAGAATTGAGTAACATACCAATCAAAATTATGCCTCCGTAGTCAAATTTATGCCGAATACATCGACCTAGAAAAATAATTATAGTAATTAGCCATTTTAAACATCTTAATTACAACAAATGATCTTCAACAGATAAAGTAGTATCATACCAGCAGCTTGATTCAGAGCACGAAATGCTTGGTGACAGTACCATTCACTCCCACTCAAAAGATTCTTTGATGATTTGTAGGAATCATTATATTTCTTTTTCAGCTTTACTTGGACATCATTTCTGATGCATGAATTAACGTCAGAAATAAACACAGCAAAGGAACTGCACTTATGTCTAGAAGAAGAAAAAAGATACTTACATATTTGGGAACGGAATGCCAACAATGACCTAATGTCTTAGTCAAGAAAAATTGCTGGGCATCAAAAGCATACAGGTGCGGCAGCTAAAAACGTTAGACAGTTCGCTATTACCAATCATGCTACTGGATAGTAGTGCAGAATTTGACACTGAGCTCTTTAAGGCATATAACAATGAAAATAAAGGATACAACAACCCTAGCATTGTCATCAGAGAAGTCAATTCCTTCAGATACCTGAAATAAAAATCAGCAGCGACAAAACATAAGCTAATGGCTGCTGATAAACACGCAGCACCAAGACTTTCAAATTGGGGCTTATGCATGTGTACATATGCATTTATGGTTGTGTGCATGTAAATGGATAGAATTAGCACCTTGCCACGGCAAACTGCAAGAAAAGCAGCTCCTCCTTTAGCAGATTCCTGTGATGAATTCTTTCTCACTCGATTCTTCACAATTTGTTTTGCACCACCTCTGCCTTTCTTAAGAGGAACCTTACCAAGGATTGCATTATAGTATCCATTTAGGACAGGCTCGAGTTCCTCAGTACTACCTCTAGGCTCTGAAACAAACAAATCTCAGATAAGCAACAAGCAGGAAACATAAATGTAAAGTGTGTCTTTTAGAGTTTCTGAAGCAGCATAAATCTTACCAACAAACACCGGTTTTCGAGCATTCAATCGTGCCCACTGACCAGTCTGAGACCAGCGCACTTTCAATTTGTCCAACAGCTTATAGCTAGGAAAAAACACTAGAGCACCACCAGGCACTATTCTGCATATTTCTTCTATTGAAGCTCCAAGTTCATCCTATATAAAAATGAGAGCATTAAATTTTTGGAGAAAAGGATTTATGTTAGCACATAAAAAAACAATGACTACCCACAAAAAAAAAACAATGACTAGTTACCTGGAAAGAATATGCATCTGCAGTTTTATAGCTGGCATTCAATCGATGTGTTGTTGGGCCAGATGACAGTACACTAGCAAAAACCTGCATCACCATACAACATAGGCTGAGAAATCGCATAAAGTGATTGCTTGGCATAAACAATCTATGATGATATCTCTACTATGCATGCAAGCTCCATATCTTATCCAGGTCACGAGTGAATTAAAGGGTAAGAAGCTTAGAGTTCATCAGGCCAAAGCATTTCTATGCTGCCTGGTCCAGGACAGCACTGTATTTCAATTGGTGAGAAATGATGATCAGTTAGGACTAGCAAAAAAAATCCTGAAACCTGACAAAACTAGCTTAACCATTATTCTAATTGGTTAGATATAAGAGGATTGGGCATGTACAGTAAAATCAAGCCATGTCAGTTAGCTCAAAATGTTTAGCTTTCAAATAGTTTAAATTAGACAACTTTTTATTACATTGCCTTGCAATTTATCATATTGCACACTTTTTCAGTCAAAATATCGGATAAAGCTTGGGAATCTATGATAACATTTAACTGAATATTTATTTCCATTACAATGGGGCAAAATGACCAAATTTGCAGAAAGAAGGAATCATGTTTCACATTTTACCAGCTAACGTTGTGTGGAACAGAAAAAAATCTGGAGTGGGGATAGGGGAAACTAGTATGGTTCCACTTTCCTTAACTTCATACCCAATAGTTAGTAAAAACTATTGCCATTTGGCTATGCAGGTATTTTGTAGCACAACCTACTTGCAGGAGACACACCTGAGAATCAGCATCGATTACGTGAGGAGCTTCCATGCAAGCATCAAACTGTACACCGAGTTCAGATGCAAAGGAGCCCATTGGAGAGAGTGTGCTGCAGAGATATATGTTAAGAGCCAGCTATATATTATCTGTTGATCTGATATTGCACAGAAACTGTGGGCTATTTTGGAAAACTCCAGAAGTGGATAACCAGTTATTTAGTTTGGAACAATTATATGTCAGCTGGTCATGTGCCTACATGGCGGTGAAAAGCCTGTTCGCACATCCATAAGGCTGAAAGCCCTGTGCTCGGCCAAATTCCAGCTAGCAAGTATGTGCCATACATAAATTTACCATATTTACTAGTTATACATTACA
This sequence comes from Triticum urartu, assembly GCF_056163025.1. Classification (NCBI taxonomy): domain Eukaryota; kingdom Viridiplantae; phylum Streptophyta; class Magnoliopsida; order Poales; family Poaceae; genus Triticum; species Triticum urartu. The sequence continues at coordinate 538,182,972 of NC_141877.1, forward strand.
TGTACATACACTTGCTTTCTTTTCTGTTTTTTTTTTCAATTCATCGAAGCCATATGCTGCTACCGTAAACTAAAACACTTACCTAACATTTTGAGAAGAGAAACGTCAACGTGGAAACTTACCCAGATGTCAATATTACTGAATGGGTTAGATCTGCAATGTCTTGAAAAACAACAGCAGGATTGAGGCACCACAAACTCATCACATTTCTCACTCCAAAGGCAGAAGTGCCTGCAAATGATGTGATTCAAATATGTAATGAGACTGTCAATGACTTGAAAGTTGATCAAGCAACCAGATTTGTAATTTAAAGAGCATCTGAATCTCATGTACAGTGTCCAAGAGCCAATTTTCTCTTGATAAAATGTTCTCCCCTTCCACATCATTAGGAAAACATATTATAAGGAAGTAAGCATGGCTACCTTCTCTGTGAGCAAACCGTTGGATAGCAAGTTGGTAATCATACAAATGGCGCCCATTCCTACCAAAAAAGTGACTCAATGAGGAGAATAGACCTGAAAAAAATTCATGGTATTATTAGGTTATTAAATTTACTGAAGATTAATGGGGAACAAGGTGTTGCTTACTCTCCAGTGTCATAGCACCATGACCAGTTAAGTGGTCTCCCTCTGACTCAGTATCCGAAGCAGCCTTAACTGCCTAAAACAAGAGGCAATATCAAGAATCAAGGTGCATGTTGACAGTCTTGACAGCCACATGCCACAGAAAGAAATATTACAGAGAAAATGTTCCAGAGCTACATTAAACTAGTGAATATAATCTACTACTCTGGAGTAACTGCATTTTGAAACTTGAACTGGGAAGCACCTTCGTCGCACATTCCTGCAATATCGGGAAGTATGCAGGAGTAATACCAGCATTCTGGAGTTCCTTCACAGCATTTTCACCAGTCCAACTGAGGATTACAAAAGGTTATATCAACTGGATGCAAGGAAAATGCTTACTTTCGTCCTTTATTGCAAGCATGTAGTTATTCTAGTGAATTGTACAAGTGGAAATTAATTAACAAGATAGAATCCAATGTTTTTAAAATATTAATGGATGATTTTTGGATTTAGTATGCTTGAAATTTGTACTGGAAATAAGTAGACAAGTATCTAATAACAGGAAAAAAAATCTGAGATGCTTTAGTGCCTAATGTGATTCCATGTGCAGTACCAAGTTATTTGCACTAATGACACAGCACCATAGAAGCAACTGGTCATGTTTCAGTGGTCCATAAAATCCTAACATCTCAGCGCGAAGCAATCATGAATAACTTCTGAAAGTCTGAGGAGCTCTTCCAACTTTACATATCACAGCAAATCCATGCCAAACGCCAACACAATCTTTGGTTTAACATTCCATCGGCTGTGCGGCACGGATACAGATATGTGTCGGTATCGGGGCAATACAGATAGGGACACTTAAAATATTCAAAACGCCAATACAGGGATATACTTCTAACTATTTTTCAAGTGAACACTAAATTGTTTGTCTTAGCAGGAACAGCAAATTACATGGCAAAGACACTTTTTTTGGCTTTTATTTTTCTAGTGCATATTTAGCGCTTGCAACCTCGATTCTGAGCTGAGTAAGACTATCAATTGTTACCTTTTTACATGAATGTGTTCCAGCCCCAACTGTTTACTAGCACATATTTATTCCCAAACCTTAGGTTTTATTTGGTCGCGGAGATGGAGAAGCGAAGGACGGCAACAATGACAGTGTGATAATTTGCACTTTTTCCATCTAGGGATGGCAAAGCTGGATGAATTCAGAGATATTTTTTTACAATGTCAATCTTGCCCCTAGTAAATCAACCAATGGAAAAGGTCGGTACCTCTATATAGATCCTGATACTGGTACCTCATGGCAAACATTAGATAGATAAATCAGGTAAGAAACAACACAAGATTCCATAGTACGTACAATGAAGGAGGATGGTCAAATTCGTTATCTCGTGGATCACCCTCCTGAGCAGAAATCCAAGTGCTAAGCCCCTGCATAAGTACTAGAGCTTAATCCCTGACACCAGCATTGCTACTAGGGGTGTATTCTTCCTTTATTAATGGGGAACAACAGGATTATGAATTCTTCTCTTCTCATAAATGTACCTCAATGATGTCATGCAAGGGTTGGTATATCTTTCCAACAGCCTGATCAGTGGCTAACTTTGCTAGTTCTTCCTTGAGACCTTGATCACAGAAATAAATAAGTTTAGCTTAGCATGGGTTGTAACAGGAGGATATGTTTTCTGAACGATGAGCTTTAACAGAACAGTGATGATCATCTTACTGTTAAGTGATTCTTCATCAACATCAACACTTCCAGAATCACGTGCTATGTCTTCTATGTTGCTGCAAGGCAAGGACTTGAAATAAGGATAACAGCTGGAATTCACCGTTTTGTTATTAAAACTGCTCTGAAGAGAAAACTTCCGAGTGATAACTGATTAGGAACCACAAGAAATATATTGCTAGCTTATCTAAGGAAACCATTGATTGACACTGAAAAAGAATCATGAGTCTGGACTTACTGCGCTTCATCGAGAATAACGATTGAGCCAGCGATATTAATGTCCATTGCTCTCCTGACAATTGGACTAATTAGGTAGTTATATGGGCAGAAAACCAGTTGAGCTGCTTCTGCCATGGTTTGCGCAGCAAAATATGGACATCCTGCAGATAACCAAAAAGAAAGGTGGCAAGACAATAGATTTCAGCATCCAGTGGTGGCATAATGTATCCCTCAGGGGAAAATCTATGTAACCAAAGAGATAGACAAACCTTTGACTTGTCTTCCAACCTTAAGAAGATCCTCAATATCGTGAACTTCATAGGAGCCACCGGTCTGAAGGGATGGATGACGACTCAGTTTCTGTGCATTCCTGCCAATACATGTTTCTCCTCGCATTAGTAGGGAAAGGGGGAAACGTGATCAAGGTTAAATATGTTTTTACACGAAAGAAGCTAGGAAAACTCACTTGAATTCTGGGCATCCTTGAACTTTGTCGTCTAGGAGCCTCTTGCTGATGAGGGAGAAAAGGACTCACTACATGGTTCACAATGAAGAACCCAAACAATTAGTAAAGAAATGTGTCTTGTATGTTACCATTCCTCGTCAATTGAGTCAGCCATGCATGCGGTCTTGTTGACGCAATAGTGCTTCCTTGAGGCCTGCATTGCATGATCACTGGCTGGTCAAACTACATGCAGTTTAACTTCAGAACATTGGAGCCCCACATAAATGTGGCTCCTGGGGATTACGGCTTAAACAACACACACTACCACATGATGATTGAACACATGGCTTGGCGTCATTTGTGCCACTGCTACTTAACATTGGTCGGATAATGGATTTCCTTTTCTAACTGACAAAAAGAAAAAGAGGCAAGAAGTGCACTGAGATGGGAACATTAGGTAGTACCAAGATGGCCATGCGCACTCGGTACGAGGTCTTGCGCAGCTCCCGGACCACCTGAGTGATCTGAGAGTGCGTCCTCCTGCAGCAGACAGACAGACAGACAACGGAACCAAGAAACTGATCAGGATTTTTCGATGGGGAATGAAATCAATCAGGATTCATCTCATCGATTCAGACAAGCAGCCAAGAAACCTGGCCGGCAAGATTGTCCCATCGGTTCAGTTCAGGGGAGGGCAGATCTTACGTGGCGTAGTAGATGGTCGGCGCGTTCTTCTTCTTGGCCGCCGCCGCCGCCTTCTCCGGGATGCCTGAACATCAAGAACCGCGACACGCACCAAGTCAAGAACGAGCAGCAGCGGGTCCTCGATCCAAGAACCGGCGAAGCAGAGGACGAAAGGGGGGAAGGGGCGTACCGGGAGTGGGCTGCTGCTGGGTGTCGTCGGGGACGAAGCCGCCGCCGTGGAGGAGGGGGTCGGGGGCGGCGGGGGCGGGGGGCGCGCGGAACGGGTAGTGGCGCTGCCAGGCGAGCGCGGCGCAGAGGAGGGAGAGCGACTTGCCGGTGCCGGTGGGCGACTCGAGGAGCGCGTGGGAGCGGCCCTGGCGGCGGCCGCGGTCGAGCGTGGCGATGACGCGGCCCATGAAGGCCAGCTGCGTGCCGTACGGCTTGTAGGGGAACTCCACCGGCACGCCGCTCACCTGGTACACCCCGCGCGCGGGCGCGGGCGCGGGCGTGGGCGCCGGGGTGGCGGCGAAGTCGCCGTCGTCGTCGTCGTGGGCGGCGCCCATCGTCCCGCCGGCGGGGAGATTGGGCGGGAGGATTTGGGGGGGAACGGAAATGGAATGGCAGCCTCCGACATGTCTCCGCGCGGCTGCCAATATTACGATACGAGACGACGCCAGCCCGGGAGAGAGATGGGCCGTCCTCGTGGGCTGACTCACCACAGCGACGTTGTTATCCTCCATTTCGTACACGAAGCTCATGGGCCGAAGATTGCCTCGTTTGGGCACAGCTTTTTTTTTCATTTTTTCTTTTCACATTATATAAGGCTATAATTCGACTCAAAAAATATAAGGCTATAATTTTCTTGGAAAAAACACCGGATCTGTTATAAATGTCACTATAAGTAAAGGCATACTAAAGTAATAGAAAAATACATTATTTGGTGATTATTATTTGATCGATGGTCGATCTGCTTGCTAAACAAATACTCCCTCCGTTATGGGGCGGAGGGAGTAGTACTCTATATCATATCAAGCGTAGTAAGGTTGTCACATACTTCCTCCGTTTCTAAATATAAGACTTTTTAAAGATTTCAATAAACGCTACATATGGATGTATATAAACGTATTTTAGAGTTTAGATTCATTCATCTTGCTTCGCATATAGTCCATATTAGAATCTTTAAAAAGATTTATATTAGCAACGGAGGAAGTAGATGCTACTACAGCACACTGCCCTAGAGGAGAAAATAACACAACGTGCTAAAACATAATGAAATAAGAAAAGAAAAAGGGTAATCCAATAATGTGAAAATCGGGTTGATATCTAATGGGATTATCGCAATCAACCGTGATGCGGAACAAACAACCACGGCACCGAACATATATTTTCTTCATGAAAGAAAAGAAACCCAAAGAGCATCTCTGATAACACATTGAAAACCATACTAGCCGTCATCTTTGTTGACTGTACGTCGCCCGCCAAGCCTTGAAAAATGCACTCAACTAGCAGTTAAGAAAAGGGACACCTGTCAAGGCTCTCGTTATATCAGGCTTTGAAGACCGCAATAGGCACTCACCACTAGGAACGAGTGACCAGTGAAGTAATATTGGCTGGGGACATCACCCCGCATAATGTATGCTTGCAATCCTTCATTAGTATGTGCATCTCGCTTCAGCAGAGCCAGAGTGAAACAAAACGGTTGCACAAAGAAAGTGAATACTGTACCCGAAAATGCATAAAAGCTCTCGGGTGCTACGCCCCCCTATATACAAAAATAATTTAGTAATTCAAAAAAGTCAAAAAAATCGAATCTTTTTATGGAATCAAACATGACCAGGTATTGCACTCGTATAAAAAGATTTAAATAGGAAATGACTTTTATTGTATCTGGGGTCAAAGATTTCCCAAAAAATGCTAGATACAAATACTATTCATGCTATATTGTCATCATAAATTTATTTATTTTTTGCCCTGAAGTCAACGAGAATTATTCCTTGGCCAAACATTTTATATGAGTACAATACCTAGTCATATTTGATTCAAAAATATATCCAAGATTTTTTTGGCTTTTTTTGAATTATTGAATTATTTTTGAATATAGGGGGGTGGAGCACCCGAGTGCTCCTAATCCGCTTCCGTACTGTACCATATTTTATTGCTCGGTTAATATTGTATTTACATGAAAATGACTGACTGCTCTCGACAAGCAGACTGGTTGATGCTTGCTTTATCATCTCTACGGCAGAAACGAATGCGCGCGGGGCTACTTTACAGTGTCGCCCCCTCCCCCTACAATACAAATCACACTATTTCTGGAGGGCTATTTACCTTGTCTCCCTACCTCTACATCCTACAGGGTGCCACGCCGCAGCCTCCTCAGCTGTCTGAGGCGGGTCCGGGCGCGCTCGAGGCTGGCTTCGTGCTGCGACAGGCCATGCCAGGGCTCCTCCGCCTCGCTCCTCCCGCTCGGCGCTCCCAGCCTTGCCAAGTGGCGGCGGAGGGACGCCACGTTCACGATGGGCACGGTGGTCGGACGCCCGTGAGCACACTGCACGAGAAATGTATTTCCATTTCATCTATGGAAGAACAAAAGGAAGCTCCCATCTTCACTGACATCTTCGCAAACTATATCATTGGGTGGCGACAGAAAAAAAAGGAACCAGAGATTCTTCTGTCTTGTGTTTACCTGGAAGCACAGGGACGTCGCTTTCAGCTCTTCAATGATCAGAGAGCACTCTGACGGTAGCAAGGGATCGCCAAACATGATTGCCCCTGCAGTTGTAAACCAAAGGGTGAGTATCGACATGATGCTTACAGCGAAGGTACAGATTACAGAAGATGCTTGAGGAAAAGGTTCCGCGTACTAACATGAGGGATGAAATGTTTACCTCTGCAAGCTTTGTAATTAAGAATACGGAGAACTGCTGCAGGGATAGACGATGACCCGTCGCTCTCATCAAGCTACAGAGAATATCAACGGGTAAGTGAAGTTGCTGTGACAAAATCACACATGCAGGTGGGTGAAATCGGTGCAGTTCTTTTCATTGCAAATGGCACGTTGATTCAAATTTTCGCCTAATTCACTCATGAGCTCAATTTACATGATACTTCAGAAGCCATGCCCGCAGGTTACTACTTCCTGACTGGCATTTTTCAAACGTGAGAGCACCAGCCATCTACTGGTGTACAAATAGGGTGTCAAGAAAAGGCTGAAAAGCAACCTACGTTCGAAAAGTTTGACTTGCATAGTCCTAAATGTATTAAATGAATGAGAAGAACTTAAAAGGAAGTGTATGGATCACCTGCTGAATAAAGTCCGTAAGATCTTTTCCTGTCAAATCAACACCCAAAATACATGGAACCTGTGGTGTAGATGACCATTAGCACGCGAAAATACTATAATGCAGTTTTTGCTGAGAAAATTTCACCAGATATTTGTCAAATTGATGACAAACGAACAATTCCACTTCTAATAGGTAACAAGACAAAAGTGCAGATAACGATAACCTAAGACATCAGGGGCTATCAATACCACAACACACAATAGATATTGCAAATTATTCAACTCAAGAAGAACAATTATCCCTTACATGATTGATTCTTTCCAAGAGACATGGTGATATGAATCTCATAAAGATATGGCCTGAATATTATTACAAGGAAACATTGTGTAGAACACTTTCTGAAGCTTGTCTGTTATTTTCAAACTTTTGAGAAACCTGAGGTTAACTTCTCTTTCCATTCATACAGTAATTATCAATCTATGCACAATTTCAAGGTGAAGATCAAACGAACTTTTGGGGTTTTATAACATAACCATTTACCTATGAAATAAACGGATCTCAGCAATAGTACAAACCAATAGGACTCCTAACCCGGTAGAAGATTGAAGTAACATATGTAGGAACAGCAATATTACAAACGCGTTGAATGGATATAGATGATAGAAAAGGTTGCTTACAGCAGCAAGGGTAACTACACGGCCTTGTTTCCTCAGAATGTTCATGTTCCTGAGTATAAAGTAAATGGTATATCTTAGTATCAACAGAAGGATTCTGTAAGTGCTAACAAAATTGCAAAATCTAAAGAAAACTACAGTCAAATCTCAAGTTGTTAAAAAAGAAAAGGAGATGCGTTAAGTACTGAAAGGGGACTGGAAAACTAAAATGAACAAACAGAAACGTGTGAAACAATTTCATGAAAAATATAGCTTATAAGACAAAACCGATAAAAAAATAAGACCAGATGGTAATCAAACACATACTTTTTGAATGAATGAGAGGAAGTGCTGGAATTGTTGATAATCCAGCCCCATTTCTGAATCTGCTCAGCATACTTCTGGAACAATTGAAATCCAGCCTCAGGGAGAGCCTGGCACCACATGGAAGTCTTAGCATTAGCTATCAAAAACTCAGTTTATAACACTACAACATTCGCGCATGTCCACACGTGTTATATTAACACAACGCAGCAGATGACAAATATAAGAACATGAGGTACCATTTCCTTCTCTGAGTCCAAGTAAGTGATACCTCGGTCTTCATCTGATAAAACCTGAAAATCCAATCAACATGTAAGATGAAAAGCCCTATTTAAAAGTTGTTCCCTGGTAAGTTTACCATTAACAACCTTGCTACGGAGCTCCTCCAAACGTATCCTTTCATCAGCTGCATGCTGCACAGGAGTAAGATAGGACATGACTTTCTAAATATCTCAGAAAATATTTTCTGCCATCATACATGCATTGTCTACTTTCGAAATTACACGAACATAGGGAATGCATGCTTCAGAATTCACTATCGCGATATAATAGGAATACTTTCTGATATTGGACATATATCCAAAAACCTCAACAACAAAAAAAACTGCGATCAAGCATGATGAAGTCAAGGATCCACTTCATGAACATTCGCTAATTATTATTACTGCAAAGAAACAATAAATAGATATACTACTAAAAATATTTCATTTGCCAGGAATGCTGTTTATCAAGTAATAAGCTACAAACCTGATCAACAAGGAGTAGCATTTCCCCAGATATGACGGGAATAAATTTCTTATCCAGCTGCAACAAAACTCTTGCCTCCTCAAAGCAATTTTTATCAATACACTCAGGAACTAGCGAGCTAGAAGAGAGATGTAAAGGCCCAGAAGAAATGTTAAGTATATCGTCGTAGCATGCGGAAGGAATATGTGGCGACTCCAAAGCCTACACAAGGAGATAAAATAGTAAGCATAGAATTAGTGCACAGTAACTGGGCCATATTCAAGTCCATATATGTGAGTATCTCAAACTTTAATGCATGCTCAACTGTATGCTGGTCAGAGTCATCCCGCCATTTAGTTATTTGAGCAGTAAAATTTTCAAGCCCATCAGAACATGTCTCTTCATGCATTTTCACGTTTCCCTTCAAGCTGACCCAAATGAGAGAAGCGTTCAGTAACAGGCTCAAGGACTTTTTCAGCATTACGTAAATGCGGGCAATAGCAGAATACCTGAAATTTAGGCCACAAAATTCACTGCTGCAAGTCTCAGGAATAGGCTGGGTTGCACTCATATTTGAGATATTCTCTGGTGCAGGTGCAGTTTCTACATTCAATTCGAACAGTACAAAGTTAGCACTGACAACACAATACACAAGGATGGCAAAGGTTGCAAGAAGAATAACCTTCTGAGTCCTTAATGGGGATATCTTTATCACCGTCTGCTGTCAATTTAGTCTGAGGATGATTTAATCCAGGGAATTTTCGTTTGCCTTTGTAAAATGGTGGGGCAGAACAGCTCCTAGATCTACCCTTGGAAAACCTGGATCTCCTGTCGCATCCAAAATTGTCTTGATTAGGTAGATCTTTAATAGGCACACTGTTGTTTGCCAGGTGGGAAGAAGAGCCATTCAACTGGTAACCGTTGGTACTTTTCTCGGGAGAAATAATGTGTGACAATGGTGCACTGATTTTTGATTTCCACGGTATCTCATCATCTTCAGAAACAAACTGATCGACATGATTGAGGTAATTCGGTGACTGAGGTTCATCATCTAAGTTATTGAAATGTTTAGATCCTTCACATATTCTTGACGAATTACTGGTGAATCTGTCCCAAGTAGATCTAAAATCACTGTCCATATTTTCACAGTTCCAAGAAGCAAACCTTTTACTTGATCTCCTCTGCAATTCCAAGCCAGTCCTTGCATGACTTTGACTGCTAGGTGTATCAGGTAACAAGAATGAATGAGATAAATGAAGATGGTTATCTTTGATGGAGGACATATCCATGACGTCACTTTCCCACGTTGCACGGATATCAGGGAAGTTCATCTGAGCAATTGCATTAGTTTCAAGGCCGTCAACATATCCTGCTGCAGTCCCCAACTGCTTTCTTGTACTGCACCTTTTCAAGATAATGGGGGTACTACAACCTTCATGGTAGAATTCATCACTGAAGTGGGGCATCTCAGGGCAAGAAATATCACCCATTGTCTCTGTGACTTCATTGAGTAGGCAATCATCATCGAATCTATCAAATTCAGTATATAATCCATCACAGCCAGACATGTTTCCATTTATATTAGTTTCATTATGCATAAAATCACAGGTAATTCTGTTGGGTCTATTGACAACCCCAAAGCAAGGTTCTTGGAGATCAATTTCTGGACCCATTATCTCAGACTCTTGGTTATCAGCTGAAAGGCCTTCAGTTTGCACATCTTCAAAATTTCCAACTTCACAGGAATATGCATGCCCATGGAATATACCTTCCATCCGTCGCTTTTTCCAAACAGTTGGGTTAGCACCTGAAAGACTACAGTCTTCTAGCTCGGAGGAACCATCCTCCAACCACTGATAACTGACCCTTTTAGGAAAATGTGTAAGATCGTTCCTAGCAACATTGTCAGAGTGTTCAGATGCATCGCTGATTCGATCTGGATAACAGACATGCCATGGGGATGGTTTCATATCAAAAGAAAAGTAGTCCAGGTCTTTAGGAGCTGTTGCTGCACCTGTACCAAAATTGCTTTCTCTGACTGAACTCTTACGTGGAGTGTGATCCTGTAAATCAGCATCATCTTCCTTGTTCTGTACATTTTGATGCTTTAGGAAGGCCCTATTCAACTTCACTGCAGCCACAACACCACAACACGTGAAGAAAGGTCACAACAAAGAAAAACAAATGAGAATCAAAGAAGTAAAATATGTTCACCAGAAGTCACTAACCATCACTTTTCAGAGGAACACAGGTATCATCAATAGCTTTGCCTGCCAGTAGGAAAGGGTAACAGTTACAAATCCATTCATACCAAGAACTTCTCCAAAATTATTCAGTTTTAAGACATTACAAGGCAAATGAAGATCTTAGCCTCTAACCTTTTGATGATTGTGGTACATGCTTCTTCCAGTAGTTTGTGATAGTTTGTTCAAAGAAAAACAAGATACTTTGCCAATCCTGAACAGTAAGAAAAGAAGGAAATATTAAAATTAAGCTATGAGAGAGTAAATTCAGCTGAAAATGGAAAACATAAAAGACATCAACGTCTTATTTCTTACACTAGATAACCCCCCCCCCCCCAAGTTGCTGCGGAAATTAATAGCAATGAAATTATCAAAATAAAATTAGAATATACATATGAGAATAATATTGCACCACATTCTCACCATATGACAGGCGGCAAACCTAGAGGCAAATAGAGGGTGGATGCATGTTATATTGCCTTGTGACATTCAAGTTCAATTATTTGTTGCTGAAAAAATAAAAAATGATGATGTGGAGGGCTTGCATGTAGTGGAAAGTGGAAGTGTTACATGCGCTTGATGATGTGGATGGCTTGCATGTGAATTTAAATAGGATCACTTACTTTGATATATAGGATGCCAGAGACACGAAGTGTGCTTGTCCAATTTTGAATAAAAACAAAGTGTGTGTAATATCCATACAAGTAGTAAAAATCAACCTTTCCTAGAAAAAATGGGAAAATCAGAACTCAAAAGCACACATATACGTTGAATCACCTTGAATTCCACAATAGTCTTTGAAGGCTCAAAATGTAGATCATAGCTAGATCTAGGGCAGAAGAAGTTCAGCAAAAATGCAGGGTAGACATTAGTCTTCTGCCTCTTTCGGCTCTGAATATCGGTTTCTTCAATCGTCCTTGTAATAGAAGACTGGAAACTAGCTGCCAGACTATTCAGAATATTATGGATTGGGCTTCTACTGACGAATCTTGAGTTGATATCTTTGAGAAGTAAAGGATGATGTCTCCAACTCAAGTATTTGAAAAATGGTAAAGGAAAGTAGATAACGAATAATTGCCGAATAGGACTGTAGGATACACAAGTACTGGAAATCCTGAAATGGAAAAAAGTGCACTTTGCTAAAGAAAATTTGTCAAAACTTCAGTTTGAACAGCTCGGAATACACAGAAATGACATTACCTTATTACAGAACACATTTGTTGGTCCAGAGATGTGCCCTGAAAGAGCCCAGCTTTGATGTGAGGTAGATATTTCATGAAGGCAACTGGAGACATCATTTCCAAAACTGTCTGATATAAGAGGCAAAGGGGATGATGAAGGAACTGTGTATAGCAACTGATCTTCGCTGCATTTGTAGAAAAGACATGTAAATTGTAAATATGTAGGTAAGACTAAAATGCCTAGTATAGCATGGTAGAATACCTCTACCTGTCAGTGTCAAGAAGTCTGACTGAAAGCTGTGGATGAATAAGTGCAATTCGCAGGACACACTTCTTCACATTGTGCAGTTCTCTTTTATGACTACAAAATATTACATTTAGAAATCATTACTCAAATTATTTATCATACAAAGCTGTGAAATCAGAGAAACATGTACATGTGAACAATAAATAAAGGTCAAATATACCCAGATTGCATTTGTTTTCTCCGCACAGGCTGGTTATAAAAAAGCTCCCGAGCAACAACTACAAAGATGAAACTTCTCTGATAAGTTCGCCAAGAACATGACAAAAATATAGCACACATGACTAGAGAAAAATGACAGCATCTCATTCTTCACATGCATTGTGTATTATAGTGTGCCTAACTTGGTGAACATGTGTAGCATGCATAACAGCCACTCTGCTTTTATTCAAGAAAAATATCAAACAAGTACCTGTTGTACCAACAGCTTCCCTCTGGTCATCTATTCCTAAATGTGAGCATTTGGATCCCTGTGCAGTTGCCACAGGACAAGACATTCAGATACATTATACATGAATAGGTCAAGAGTATGCACAACAGTAAATGGGTATAGTGTGTAAGCGGTGCCTTTATTATCTTGCAGTACGAATTTGGCCTCCCACGAGCCTTCGTCCTGACTTCAACCACAGAGATATCAGAAAGTGATGCGAGCGCTTCACCATTTAATCCAAAACTTCTAGAACTAGATTCCGCATCACCCATGACATCAGGAAACTTGGATGTTGCTGTGATGGCAGAAGGAGGTTATACATCATTAGCACACTGAAATCCACTGAATAGCATTGAGTAGTTCTTTCTTTAGATACTTGCACAAGGTGGTGAGCCTCTACTTAACAAATGACAAACAAGATAATTAATTGAATCTGAAAAAAGCGGTTCCTTAGTTCCGTCAAAGAAAGGGGGGTTCCTAGTTCCGTCAAAGAATAAGGGGTTCCTAGTTCCACCAAAGAAGAAGGGGTTCCAAGTTCCATCAAAGAAGGAAGGGTTCCTAGTTCCATCAAAGAAGAAGGGGTTCCTAGTTCCACCAAAGAAGGGATTCCTAGTTTCAATCAAAGGAGGGGTTCCTAGTTCCATCAAAGGAGTTCCTACTTATTAACAACCAAAAGAATCCAATCCAACGATGATGACAGGATATAAACTAAATTGAGTTGAACAGTGAGAGAAGAAAACAAGATAAAAAATCAGCCAGCTGGAGGTACTAATGCAACTAACATGTCACGACCAACGAGTGATGAAATAAATGTATGTAAGTATGTTATCTTGGAATCTGTATGTACCTACTGATGATTAAATATATTTGCATGCCCTTCTAGTGAAAATAAAGCACCCTTGGTCATTTATCAGTCGTCAATTTATAGCCTTATGCAAGTAACAATAAGAATTCAGGGTAGAATAAGCATATCCCCTTTGAATATCAATCATCGAGGTCAACTATCACAGAATGGCTTTTCGAAGCAAATCAAGCAGTCATTTCTGTATGAGAAAAATCTCATTCTGATGTCCATGAATTCAAATGAGCCCCCAAAAGATATGATTCACTGTGCAAGGATCAGTTGCAACGATGCAATTTTTAAGATAAAGCAAATAGTACTGCTGAGTTAGGAAAAGGCAAGCTTATAAATACAAACAAACAAAAAAATCTAACTTACCATATTTTTCTCCTAATAGAACCAATTCATCTCGAGCAATACCACAACCTGCAATAAGTACAACAAAAAACAAGTTTTTCAGAAGCAAATCCCAGTGATAAGAAAGTTCAAAACGTAATGCAAGCACATACCATCATCTTCCACTTTAACATAACATGCTCTGACATTTACTGAAACGTCGATCTGAAATAGGTACAGGCGTATAAAAATGCCAATACATGATGCTGAGAATACCAATGTAGATCATTTACCCTTTTTGAATGTGAAAGTAAAAAAGCAATACCCAATATAGAAAATACAAGCCGAACTGTGGACTGTTTTGCATTTATGTTCAAATCAAAGGAAACCTATTCAGGACAGCATATAGAGATTCTTTTCTATTCTCCTACATTTGAAAGGCATACCTTTCTGGCATTTGCATCGATGCTATTATATACCAACTCCTCGACAACCCTTGGGAGGTCAGACAAGATAATGCTTGAGCGCAAGGAGCTGTGGACGCTTTTGGGCAAGCGTTTTATGCTCTGCATCGACGTGTTCTGGTAAAAAAAAAGAACTTAGATCAGCCAACGGTAAAGACTGAAATGTATCGAAGCAGGCAGTGTCCGAAAACTATTCCAGAAACTTCAGATAACTAACTAACTTGTCGATATGCTACTTTTCATCAGGTGAGGACTGATCACGATGTGAGATTACAGATGCAGTTCTATCATTGAGGCAAAATGTGCATGTAGCCAACCAACCAACATGGTAAGGAACAGATTGTTTTTCTTTTTCTCTTTTTTTTGGAACATAAGGGAACAGATTATCTAGGCTGCAACTCAGAACGCCACTACGCCAGCCCCAACTCGCGAGCACATTGGACGAGCAAACCATCACGTCCTACTCTTACAAAAGGCGGATCTAGATGGGGTGCGCCCGAGTTTTTTGGAGGTTCGTTAGGGTTTAACCAGTCGTGGACGGAGAAGTGGCCGTACCTGAGAACCCAATGGCCGAAATCGTGGGCAGCGTTGGGATGGCGGGGGAGCGCCGAGGCTGGAGCGGGAACGGCGATTCCGGTGACGCGTCCGACGGGGGCCGGGGTGGCGGCGGGCGGCGGCCGAGGAGGAGAGGAAGGCCGCGGCGCGGCGGGAGCCCTTCGGCCGCGGAGAGGGCGGGCCGGCGGATAAAGCGCTCGCGGCTGCTTCGCGGGGGCCGGGGGGATAGGACGGGGGCTCGCCGCCGGTGGAGCTGAAGAGGGAGAGGAATGGCGCGGGCAGTCGGTGGTGGGAGAGAGGAGGGGGGGAATTGTTAATTTTCTGTTTGGGAGGGGGGTTGGGGTGAAATTTGCAAGCCGTGTTGGGCCTTGCAGGGCCTCTTTTATCGGGCCCAGAGGCCCTGCACGGTCTAACAAGTCCAATTTAGTGCAGGATAGGCCTATAATATACAGTATCTATATCTATATCCACACCAGTATAAAAAGATCTAAAGAGGCAGATTCAATTAATCTCAGCCATCAAATCATGTCAATTCAACGACCTATACTGCTTCAATGTTGAGCGTTCAACATGTTTAACGTGCAGTTAATTTCATGCCAAATATAGTGCTAATCACATAATAACACGCAACTAATATCCTATTTAATATCGGCATGCACTTAATATACTTCCAAATTAACGTGCATTGCACGTACACATTAACTAGTATGAACTAAACAAAAGAATGGTAGAACCCTAAAAAATGATAGGCCAATAGTTTGTTCAGACAAAAAATGGATGAAATCATTTTCGATGTACTTTGCCACGCTTTGGAATTTCAGATGATCCATGACCCATATATTCCAAAAAAAATGGCAACCTGTTGCCACGATTTTGAATTTCATATGGTCCATGACTCATATATTCCAACAGAAAATGACAATATGTTTTGTTACACACAATTACCTAAGGCTAGTTTTTGCAAAGCTAGATATGAACCAAACATACCTTGAACCCATGTTGTCGTGCCCATGCTATTCTTTTGTGTAACACTGCTTAGCTCTTCTGTCTCTAAAAAAGCTAGACTAGTAGGGGAGGAGCCCCTATTGGCTTTTACATCAAGAATTCCCCCCCCCCCCCCCCCCCCCGCCCCCCTAATTTCTAATCGCGCATCTTTGAAAGCAATGACCGCAACAAGGGCTAGGTTTAGTTTCATTAAGTTTTTGCATGAGGTTTTCCCGTTCCTTCAGCTCATCTCGAAGATATATTAGAGGTGGCGTCCATGGCAGCAAGAGTGAGGTGGTGGCACCGGCAATGGGGATATGGAAGTGTGGTGGCCTGGTAGGGAATGGGTCAACACCAATGGTCGACAATCGCTTGCGTAGACAAGTCGATGACGAGGAAAGTGCATACATGGCATGCCAACAAATGGGCGGACAAACAAGAAAGATTCACTCCAACTGCAAATTGGTGGACAAGAGGATGGGAGCAATGATGGAGAAGAATAGAGGTAGCCAAGGTAGGAAGGGAGAGGAGGTCGCCCCATACGGAGAAGAAGAAGGTAGGCGTACAAGAAGGATATAACAAAACATAATCTTATCATATATCATGAATACAATGTATCAAGAGCACACAAGCAACACTACTACAAATAGTAAAAGAGAAGCAAGATGCGAATATGACCACTAGTCATTACCATAGACAATGTACAACAAAATTATTTTTTTGCAACTTATTTTCAGGTAATAATTTGTGCGCACGAACATTCTTTTTCATGCGAGAAATCATTTAGGGAAGCAAGTCCTTGGAAAAGCAATAATCCAATAGCATCCCCTTTCCTGTGAAAATTTGTGGTTTAGTGGGAGTTGGCCCAAAAAAGTGCTCTGACGGTTCCCGTAAACAAAAAAGGGAACCTCGTATAATCTGCCCAATTTCCCCTCCATGTAGGGAGAGTTTATCCTTCCTGTAAACATTCCCCTAGATTTGGTGCCAAAGAACTCCTATCTCATGCGTGGACTTCCATGTGCTTCTTTGTTTTTCGCTGCCGCGATGCCGACGCAGATGACCACTGCCAATGTTGCCTCTAATCCAACATTGTTGCCGTCATTTGGTGGTGCATTGCTAAGCACCCTGCTTCCAGCGGTTGGCGTTGTGCCACTACTGGCCTGGCCTAGGAGATACATTGGCCAAGTGGCTCCGCTCCCGCCGCCACCCCCCCCCCCCCCGACCGACCTACCTCACTAGCTACGAAGCCACAGACACCGAAGAAGACGACAACGGTTGCGGCCATGGTTGGTCATTCATCCGTGTCGCCGCCCATGCTACCGATCTTCACCCCTATCTACCACACAATGATGCAAAAGTCCTTCATGCACATGTCGTTGGCCATGTCCGCCTACTCCAAGGTCGATGAGGACTTTGACATGTACAACGCCAATGAGGTGTATGACGAAGCGGATGACAAGTAATTTTTTTTGTATTACTCGTTTGTTAAAATTGCTTGTTTATTGTACATTTCACAATCATAATTTGCATTGCTCAATATTCTATACAATGTGATAATGCAATCAACAATCATACATGGATGCGATGACCGAGGCAGTAGGCATACGCGATATGTCTTTGTCCGCTTCATTTCAGGGTGGCGATGATCAAGTTGATGTTGCTTCGAAGACAACGGAAGACAACGAAGAGGTTGGGGGGGGGGGGGCAGCTTCTACACAGATGAGGATAACGCATTGGCTATGACATGACAGAGTGTAACATTGATCCAATTGCAGTGACCGATCAAAGCATGAAGACCTATTGGAATAGTTGGGCTGGTTAATTGTGTGACTCAAGTAGACCATGTCAAACTTAGTGGAATGACAGATGACATGCTGTTGAGAATCTGTTGTTCATTTTTTTTAATATTTTGTGTACATCCAAATTTGTAGGACCCCAATAGACAGCAAATGTTCGATTTTGTTATGAAAATATATGAACCATATGGCAATTGTGAACATTTTTTATGGCAAATTCTTCGAAACGACATGGCAATTTCTTCAAAATCACATGACAAATACCGGCAAATAAAGGATCTTGCTCCGAAAATTGCCTTGTCCGTCCGAAAAAATGCCATGCCAACACATAAATATATGTCACGGAAAAACGTTCATTTTGCCATGCACCCCAGCGAATGTCCACCAAATAACATTACCCAATTTGTAATGTGCAATTTACACACGCAAAAAAAAGGTAATGTGCAATTTTAACCTTGACAGCTAAACTACACAAGCGAGTTGTACAAGCAAACCACCCCTAAGTTATACGAACACCCCATAAAACCACTTTCAGAGGAACTTTTTCAGGACCCTGCTATAAATCTGATGCCAGATTTTTAAAAATGGCAAATCTAACGTTTTTTTTGCTAGGATTTGCCATGCCTGTCGAAGAGATTTGTCATGCTACGCGATTTGCCATGAAAACCGTTCGATTTACCATGCTTAAAAATCTGATGTCAGATTAACATTTTCCTTTTTTATGGGACTCGTTGATGCTAAAACCACTTTTAGGTGAACTTATTTATGGGACTCGTTGGAGATTCTCTAACCACTGTACTTATGTAAACAGTAGGGGCCGCAGCTGGAATCACTGCTGAGCAGCAGCGTGAAGCAATCTGCTACAAGAGGCAAGGCACAGGCAGGCAGCACGGTGTCTGCTTCTTCTGAACCCAGCAACATGTAAAACCCAGCTTTCCAGCGCACAGCAAGCAAGAATTGAACCACACTGCACCGCAGCATGTCAGCGCATCGCACTTGCTCCTTCCTACTCAACCAGCAAACGGAAAGCTAAAATAAAGCTGAAGGCCAGATCACACTACCACCAAACATCTTCTTACACCACCTCACATGCAGAATAAATAAACACCACAACTACTACATCAGCTTCTGCACCCACAAGGCCACAACACACCCACTAGCCCACTCCCTACACCAAAAACACACGATCATGACGACGATGATGCCACGAAGATTAAAAAAAAGAACCCGGATCATCGGTTACCGCTGCAGATGGTTCATCGAGCCATGTCGAAATCAGTGCTCGCCGGAGCTGATGTCTAACACTCGGCCTCCTCTGTAAAGCTATTGTCTGTTAGGCTGCTTCTGATGTTATTACTTGGTGGTTTGGTTGAATCAGTTGTTGAGCCATGCGTGCTTCAGGCACTCGGCGGCGGTCGGCCTGTTCTCCGGATCAAAATCGAGAATCGGGCGGAGGAAGTCGGCAAGCCCTTTGGCGTCCGGCTCGGTGAAATTGTACCTCTCGACTAGCACGCGCTCGAGGGGCCAGAACCTCATTCTTTTGACCCTCTTCAGGTCTCCGTACCGGTTGAAGTAATCCTTGGAACGGGTGCCTGAGGTGGCAATCTGAAAGACAACGGCAGGATTAGATACGGCATTTGGGATTAGACAACATGACAAAGGGAGTTACAAGATATTGTAGGGACCTTCTTAGGCATCTTTCCCAGAGTTTCCATCATCAGAGCTAGGTGATCCTGCAAAGAGTCATAGAGAGATGAGTTGGTTGGTTGGTGAGATAACAACACTTGGATGTGATGCCACCACTGTAGACTTTGCAGCTAAGAGTCAACATCTGAAGTTGATTGCTTAATGAGTACTATATCTGTCCATTTGACAGTTAATAAGTACTATATCTGTCAGATTTGACAATCTTACATAGGTAAGGTGTGTGATCCGCTTTAGAGGACAGTCCAGCAGGTAAGAGTATAACAAATCTTTTAGCTGATAATCACTGGCTACGGAACAATCTGTCATTGTCGGTACTCGGTACTTTGTTTTGTGCCAGTGTATTACATCTGGCAAGAATAACAGAAAAGCGGACAACCAGAACAGCACACTTAGATCTGTACCGGTATACCACATTAAGATGCACTTCTATTGTACACCAGTCCTATGATGGTTGGTAACTGAACATCAAATTGTTTCTATGGCTTCAGTTTGTACAATGGGGGTTGCTTTGCAGGGTCATAATAAACAAAAAGAAACCAAAAAAGCATGCTAGTACTAGCAGAAAAGTGCTCAAATCGCAATTCCTGGGAACGCAGCCCTCGCAATATCAGTTCACATTTCATTTAAATATTTCAGTTGCTAGGTTGGTGCTGTCAGGTTGGTTGCATCTTCTTTTGAATTTTAAAGTGGCACATGATCCAAAGCGTCTACTTTTTATAGTGTAGTTTATCAATTGCCATGACTCAATCGACCAACATAACAACAGCAGGAATACACAAAAATAGGGTGATGTCCGCAGCCTCGGCATAAGGAAAATGGACTAGTTTTGACACTTTGACTAATGTTAGAAAACCCATATACTAGTAAGCAAGAATATATGATAAAACCATCATTGCTAATGCTACTAGTATAAGCAAAAAAGTGCTGAAAGAAGCGACACGAAAATTATGTTTTTTTTACCTCATCTTCACTGCAACCTTGGCAAGTGTTGGGAGCAAACAGCATGTCACCGGTGGCAAGCTCAAACGCCATACAAGCGAACGACCACATATCAGCAGAATAAGAATACCCAGAACCGATGATAACCTCGGGTGCCCTATACTGCCTTGTCTGTATCACACCATCACCCTGCTGATCAGCCCAGCAGGCATTCCCGAAATCGACAATCTTGCACTTCATACTAATGCCATCCAGGCTTCTCTCCTTAACCATGTCTGCCGTGAACCCACCGAGCGACACCCGCCTCTGCAGAATCTTCGCCACGGCGCGCCTCGCCCGCGTCTTAAGCATCTTCTCGCTGAAACTGATGGATGGCGTGCGGTACTGATTCCCCTCTGGCCTCTTGAGAATCGGGGTGAGCCTCGAGCGCACCGGGTCCTTGGACGGGTTTATCGTCGACACTAGGAGGACATTCTCCGGCTTCAAATCGGTGTGGATAATGCCGAGCTCTCGGTGCATGTAATCGAGGCCGGTCAGCACCGACCGGCAAATCTCCCTCACCCTGCTCAGCCCGATGCCCTTATTCCGGTTGTACCGTATGAGCCGCAGCAGGCTGTCGCCGAGGAACTCGGTGACCAGGCAAATGTGCTTGCCGTTGGGGCCGGCGTGCTTGAAATGGTCCAGCAGCTGGATGACGCACTTGGAATTGGTGGGGTCGCCCTTGGCCGCCGCGGACAGCAGCTCGATCTCGTGGAGCGCGGCGTGCGCGTAGTCCCTCGCGCTCTTCTGGATCTTGAGCGCCACGAATCTCTGCAGGTTTTGCAATGGCCGTATCCAGTTAATAACATGTCGTGCACAAACCGTAAAATACAGAGTTCCATTACCGATGGAGGACGGTAAATATTAGTTTTGGTCCCAGTTTGCACATATCAGAGAATAAACCTGTAATCTTTGCAACAGAGATCACGAATTTGGCAAAAAAAAGAAGACAAAGATCGGTGCAGAGTTCTGCCGGCCCGAATTTGAACAGAGCCAAAGCAATGGAACATGGGTAAAAGGGGCAAAGCGCATCGTTTTGGGTTGCGGCGAACGGCCCCCGCCGGAGTTGGCGGAATCCAATAGCGGCCGATGGGAATCCCCCGACGGCGACGGCCGCGCCATGAGCGAGCACGCCGAGAAGGGCGGGCGAAGAAAACAGAGCAGGAAGAAGAAACAGAACCAAGATGAGGGGAGGGGGGGCGGGCGGGCGTACGCTGAGGAGGGTGTCGTAGGCGAGCCAGACGGTGGAGAAGTTGCCCCAGCCGAGCTTCCGCTGCGCGACGAACCTGCCGCCGGCGAAGCGGTCCCCGGGGCGCGCGGCGTGGTAGCCGCCCTTCCGGTACCCCTCGGCCCCCTCCTCCTCCTCCTCCTCGTCCTCCGACCCCGACGAGTAGCAGTACCCGTTGCCGCCGAACGCCGCCATCGGCCGATCCGCCGGCCGGCGAGCTCCTCCGGATTCGAAAGGGGGGCGCAGGCGGGCGGGGGGGACTAGGGACAGGGAGGAGGCCGGGTTCGGTTTGATTTGGTTTGGCTGGGGATTTTCCTGGTGGAGTGGAATTAGTTTTGTTGGGTGGGGGGCGGAGGGAGAAAAGTGACCGTTCCGGCACCCCACCACCACACCACCAGCTGCCTGCCTCCGGTGGAGTCTGGAGTGGACGGAGGGGCTCCCCGTGGCACTGCTTTATACTATTGCGTTACTCCATTGTCCATACATATCCATGCATTTCTCCATACATATCCATGCATGGATTAATTGATTGTTTTGATTGCTAATTCATCACAGGTCATCAAAATAGTAAAGTGCTCATTTTGGACCAATCAATCGGCACATAAAACCCACGGTCAAACCAAAGCACCCCTTAAATCACATTTTTGGAGCCCAATTCCCTCTCTGTAATCATGATTTAATCACGGTTTTTTTCTCACAAAAAAATCACTGCTTTTTTTTTACAACTTTTTAATTATTCACAACGTAATTTTGTGTGGACTCATGCACAAGAAGTAGGATGAAAATGGTACGGAGGCGGGAACACAAAACTTTCATGTGAACAATGCAACACTGATTCATAGCGGAAAAGGATTCAAAGCCACTGAACTATGTGATCCTCGTGTGAGATCATTTTCAGCCATACGGGCGCACGAAAAAGAAAACCTGGTTTGTTGGTTTTGGCGTGTTTTTCTTTTCATCACGTTTTAGTTTTCTCTTCTCCTTTTCGAAAAAAAAAGTTTTTTCCTTCTCCTACAAATACTTGCTTCTATATCTGTACTACTTTCAATTCGATCCAAATTTACTTTCGGCGTTACTTGTGTCCGTTTTTGTTTCATATATTTCGTACTAATTTATGTTTCCACTAATAATATACGTCGTTATCGATTTCTTTTTATTCTAATATCACGTACTCATTTACGTTCCCCTAAAAGTATTTGACGTTATCGATTTCCCTATTTGTTTCTAACATTTCATACTCATTTACGTTCCTCTAAAAATATTTTACGTTATCGATTTCCGTATTTGTTTCTAATATTTCATACTCATTTATCTTCCTCTAAAAATATTTGGCGTTATCGTTTTATGTTTTCTTTCTAATATTTCGTACTCAGTTATGTCCCACTAAAAAATTCCGTACTCATTTACGTTCCTCTAAAAATATTTGATGTTATCGATTTCCATTTTTATTTCTAACATTTCATACTCATTCATGTTCCTCTAAAAATTTTGACATTATAGTTTTACGTTTTCATTTACTGATATTTTCGTACCATTTATCTTTTTATCTGAAAATATTCGGTGTTATATGTTTTCCATTTAATTTCGATATTTTCATACTCACTTATGTTTCCTCTATAAATATTCGGCGATGTTTTTGTTTTTGTTTCTGATATTTTGTACTTATTTATGTTTCCTCCACAAATGTGCGGTGTTTTATATTCTGTTTTCGTTTACGGTATTTCGTAATCGTTTACATTGCCTTTGAAAATATTTGATGTTATCTGTTTTGTTTTCAGTATTTCATATCATTTATATTTCCTCTAAATGTATTTGAGATTTCCTATTTCCATTGCTGTTTCAAAGATTTCATACTCATTTATATTTTCTCTAAAAAGATGAATTTAAATGTCTCTGCATTTTACCCGCGACAAAACGAAGAACCATAAATATAGAATGGCAAGTCGTATGTAGAACAAGTATGGGGCTATGAGTCGTTGGATCTGCATGTACGGATGCATACCTTTTTTTGTCGGGAAAACTTCCAATCTATTCATTTTTCAATCATGGCAGTACAATGAACAGCAGAAATAATAAAAATTACAACCAAATTCATAGACCATGTAGCGACGACTACAAACACTAAAGCAAAGCAAAGGCGTGCTGCCGTCAACATCCCTCCCTCGCCGGAGCCGCGCAACACTTGGTGTAATAGACAGTCGAAAAGTCGCCGTGCCAAGGCCTCATATGCCCAACACACCAGAACGGCAACCGCCACTGACAAAGAGACGCGTAGATCGGAAGGATCTATCTCGAAGACATATGAGTGTAGATGAACGAATACCAAATCCAAGTAGATCCACCAAAGAAAACCACCAACATAATCTCGCGAGATTCGCCGAAGACACACCTCCATACGCCATCGGACGATGTTAGACGCACCACATTAACGAGGTTAGGCGGGATGAAGCTTATTCCATCTTCACGGAGCTGTCGACGACGCCTCGCCTTCCTGAGTAGGATACAAACCCTAACAAAACTAAAAAAATATCTAAAAACGAAACTCTCCTGCTGGCAAGGGCTAGGATCCACCGTGACCCATGTCCCTAGGGCCACTAGGGAGGCAGAGGAACCCTAGCTTTTTGTTAGAAGAGGAGCCGACGAAATGTGCATTACTGTATTAGCATCTAACGACCTAGAGTTGTAGTATGACCTAGTAAATGAAAACACGGAGGCAATTCTCACCTTAAAAAGAAGTAGTACAACTTTGCCTCCCAAACTTCACGGTATTGTGCGAACTGATGCGTAGCTCAGATGGGTAGGTTTATAGAGGGGAGCACACCGATCCCCCCCCCCTCCAAAAAAAAGAGGTGAGTGTATGTACTCCCTGTATTAGCTTTGGTTAAAGTCAAACTTTATAAACTTTGACAAAGTATGTAGATAAAAAATTAACATATATAATAAAAAATCAATATCATTAGATTCATTATTGAATGTACTTTTACATCATATAGATTTGTTATGGTAAATGTTTGTATTTTTTATTATAAACTTGGCCAGACTTTACGAAGTTTGACTTGAGTCAACTCTAATATGCAGAGCGGAAATGTTAACGCCCATACGTGTGGGCGTTCACCATCCCGACCACACGCAAGCATCTCCGTTGGCAACTTTGTGCACGAATCTTGGAACAAACCGGCCGGTTTTCTGCGCCACGTAGGACGAGGCGCGTGTGCGGTGTGCGAGTCAGTTCGCCCGCACGTTGGTTGCCATCCCGCGGTCAGCGGTTGCCACTCGGAGGCGTGCGGTGGAACTGCTATGCGCCCACACGCCACGCTCCGACCGCGGTTGACGTCAAACACGTCGCACACCTCTGCCCCCTCTCCCTCACGGTTCCATTTACTCACCCGCACCGCAGTTACTGGCACAACCCACTCGCATTTCAAACCATTGGAGGAGAAGACGAGGGGAGAAGGCGACGGCGGAGGCGGAAGAATCGACGGTGTTCGCGGCCGTCGGTGGTGCTCGCCGGAGCGCCTGCGGGTTGAAGGTAATGCTCGCTGCAACTCTCGCAATCCCTTCCTGCATTTCCCCCCCCCTTCCCTCCCTGTTCGATTCCTCGATTGAGATTCGTAGAGATTCAGGTGATTCGGCGATGTGTCGGCGTTCCCGCCGGCGCCGAAGTCGTCTGCTAGCCGTTTTTGGTGGCACTGGGCAGTTTTGTCGCGGCCGCGGCGGCGGCATCGTCGGTGTGGTTATCCCTGTTCGGAGGCACGCACTAGTCTTGCCTATGGATTGGGCAGGTGTCTCCCGGTTTGTTTGATGCGCATTGGTTCGAATTTGTGTCTGCAGTCAGTTCGTGGGAGAATTTTGAGGGTGAATTTGAAGTCGCGGTAGTTGCCATTGAACCGTAGATCTAGTTAGTTGGGTTTTGAAACTGTAGTATGAGGCGAACTTGATAGTTTCATTAACTATCATGATTGTGTGGCAACTAACTCCCTGAACAAATGTGATAGTTGCCATAAACGTGTTTCCCCTTGCGGCAACAAATTATTGAAATGACTGTGTTAGTTGCCACATATAAGCTTTCGCATGGGACAACTATTTTTATTGAATGACTGTGATAGTTGCCACACACACGCTCTTCCATGTGGTAACTAAATTTGCTGAATTACTGTGATAGTAGCCACAAACATGATTTTTCATTGTGGCATCTAATTTTTCTGAATGATTTGTGATAGTTACCACACTGTGATAGTTGCCACAATCGGTAGTCAATGCAGTTTCAGGAGCCAACTGCACTGGACGGCAACTAATGTGCACATCAAGTGTGCCTGTTGCCACTTGGATAATATATTCATGTGGCAAATAGAATGTGAACACACTGTCTGTTGTCATTCTGCAGATAAGACAGTGTGGCAAATTGGCTGCATAATGTGGTAACCAAATTTGCATATCAACTGTGTCAGATGCCATACATATGCTTTGCATGTGGCAAGTTTTTGACTGACCACATCATGTTTGTTGCCATGCCACAATCAGTACAATATGGCAAATTCATTGTACTGTAGGCGCAATGTTTTTTGCCACAACGACTTTGTGATATCTGATCACACTGTGGCAATTTTCAGGTTCTTGATTAGATGTGGTTTCATCGATTTGTTGTAGTATGTGTTGCATTTCAGCACGGCAATTTCACCCTAGCACATTTCCGCCGCCGAACAAGTGGCATTTGATTGGTGTATTTTTAGGACAGTGTGTGAGCTGCCACATCTTAGTTTTTGTGGTGTGGAGGATTCTGTGACTTTCTATCGTACTATCTTAGGCTAACATGGCAACTTCAACATTTTTTGTTTTCAAGTGCATTTACCATATGTACACTTTTTTTACTTGATAATGCAACCAACGTGCTTACTTGCCACGTTTATGTTTTCGACAATCATAGGAGGGGTGCATGTGTATTCATGTTATTTTTTTCTGCATTCACTAGTAGACATTTTCTGTTAGGTGGCAACTGCTTACCTCTTGCATTTACATTTCCACCATGACAATTTGGTCTGTTCCTATCTCAGCAGAATGGCTCGTGGCGATCATCAAAACGATGATGATGATTTCATGGATCCACCACAGCATAATCGAGCAGCTGGACGGAGAAAAGAGGGTGATGAGGTAAATGTTCACACATCCCCCCTTCCTCCTGCTTTATGTTAATGGTTGACACCTCGAGCTTGCAGTCGTCTGACGCGAACTAAAATTTCATGACATTGCAAAACATGGCAACAACTGATCACTTTTTGTCTGTTTTTTTGTAGAAGAAGAAACGTATTCGCAACAGAGCCTCCCAAGAACGACTGACTGCGTTGACTGACAAATTCACCGACGATCAGAAGGGGGCTGCTGCTGAGATGGGTATGCAGTCTATGATGGATGTCCGGTGCACGAACCTTGTCAACCCTGTATGCGACTGGCTTGGTGAGATCTACGACCCCGCCTCTAGGGAATTCGTGATTCTGGGACGTGGAAGACTACCGTTGAACGAGGAATCTGTGTTCTGCACTTTGGGTGTGCCTCGTGGACATATCAAAGTCCCGTACGAGGTCAACAATGAGATCGAGGAAGCGTTGTTCCCCCGTTTGTTTCCTGGGTCGGAATCCATGCCGAACACGTCTGCAGTGGCAGATTCGCTGCAGGCCATGACGACGCATGGAGATGTTTTCAAGATGAAGCTACTCATGTACCTCATCTCAGCTGTTTTCGCACCGACCACCTCTCTTCGCCCAAGCAACAAATGCTTCCCCATCCTGGTGAATGATCCATCTTTACTACTTTATTTTCCTTTGATCTTTTTGGCTCCGATGTCATGTGTAAAGCTAGTGACTACCAGCGTTTTCTGATGTTTTTTTCCATTTGATTTCTGATGCGGCAACCTTTTTTGTCTTGAAATTTTGTGTGGTGCAGGCGGATCTGGAAAATGTGAAGAACATGAATTGGTGTAAGTTTATTGCCGACTTCCTGCACGATGCATTCTCAAGCAAGATGTACCAAAAGGGCTGTCGACTGCATTTAATGGTATTTCTTTTACCAGTTCTTTCCGTGAACACTGTTTTTTAACACACTTTTATTCATGCATGACAATCTGATCATAACAAGATGGCAACCTGATCATATCAAGATGACAACTGCCATAATGACAATATGGCAACTGGCATAATGACAATATGGCAACTCCCATCAATAGTATGGCAACTGTCATCATACTATGATGGCAACTGCCATCATAACAACATGGCAACTATTATCACACTATGATGGCAATTAGCACATGTAGATGGCATCTTCTTCTTTTTCTTCTCTTCTTTCATGCACCTCAACTTGATTATCATGGGAACATATATTATCCTATTTTCCTCCACACAGTACCCATGATGGCAACTGATATTTCTTTCTTTTTAAAATTGTTTTGCATCAGCTCATGTACGTCGACTGTCTTGATCTGTCCATCATGGATTTCACTGGGACAGGAGGCCCGCCGCCCGCGCACAAGTTTGCTGTTTCTGCGTGGACTATCAACGCTGTCAAGGCTGTACTTGCCGCAGACAAGGCTACTGACACCACATATGGAAAACTGCAGGTTAGTTCTGGTTTCTTTGCCCACACGGCATGCCTACAAATTGGCATGAGGCAACCGTCTGTGGGTCATAAGAGATGACTACCTTTGTTATCCATGGCTGTCTGAATACTGTATCCATGTCTCATTCCACATGGCAACTCTTTTCATTCGTGCTTAAACTTACATTCTCTCTCTTATGTCCTAGCTTTTTTCTTTTCTTTTTTTTTGTTCTTTCCAGCTGATGGCCAAGCATGCTATAGACTACAGCGTGTTTGGGGGCCTCAAAACTTTGGAAAGTGGATGGACGTGCACTCAGCTCCGTCTTGCCCTGCCGAGGTAATCAAAAGATCTACATCTATGGTTTGCCGTGGAGTATTTTTTGATGTCGTGCAAGTGATTGCAATACGGGTGGTCATTAATGCTTCTTTGTTTCGTGCACAGGCGAGGGCACATGTTGAACATCTAATAGGGCAGTTTGCATCTGGAATGACCGGCTTGCTCGGGAAGTTGGTTGAGGGGTGGACGTCCCTCAGTGGCTCTGACAGCGACGCGGTTGCGAGGCAGTTCACTTCATTTGTCCCAGAACGTACACACCGGCCAACCGGTTGCCGTGGCCGGTATGACTACAACAGTTCCCAAGAGCCTGCTGACACACAAGATGAACTAGGTGGAGATGCTAGTCTCAGCAAGGATGACGATGATGTCATGGAGAATGTGCAAGAGGACACCGATGATGATGAACATGATGAAGTTCGCGCAGGTGGTAACAAGGGCAAGGATGCAACAGATGTCCCCCAACCGGAGAAAATCAAACAACATACGACTGCGAGAGGCGAGGGGGTTTTGCCATCAAAGAGGGGGAGGGCTCCAGAGGGTGTTGGGCAGGGTTCTGCTGGCAAGAGGTCTAGGACCGACCCAGTAGCTGCCAGGAAGAGGTTCGACTTTTATTTTAGTTTTTTGCTTTGTCTATTTTCTTCGAACAGACTCATCCTTTTTTTGCACTTGTTTTTGTCAAGCACGGCAACGAGTTTGCTGTCTGACAATTGCCACCTTTTTTCCCTCCATCTCATACGTGCAGCGAGCCGACAGCTGGTGGACGAGCAGTTACGAAGAAACATGCGCCAATGCCAACCTGTGTTTCTGCTCGATTAAACAAAGGCGCCCTCGTTGCCGGTGACACCCCTTCCACCAGGTCATCTCCTCGCATGACGACGACCAACACCGGGGATCCTGTCGTGTTGCCAGACCTGAGGAAGGCAGTCAAGAAGTAGGGTTTTTCATCCGCTTTCATTGACATAGCGCTATATTTTCTTGATTTTCCAATGCATCCGTTTAGCTTGTCACATTCTCTTCTGTCATCGCCCCCCACGTGGCAACTGCTGTTTTCTAAATGATTTTTTCCTTCCTTTTTAAGTGTATGGCAACTCCTATTGTTTTTTACATGGCAACTGGAATCTAGGCCAAATGGTAACTTTAATGTACCTAATGGCAACTGCCATCTTTACCGTTGGCTTGTGAGCTCATCCCACACCTAGGTTTGAAATTGCATTCATGGCAGATCAGACATTTTTATCATTCTTCAAGTTTGCTAACATGGCAACTGCTGCTGGATGGCAACTGCTAATTATGACACATGGCAACTCACGTTCCCCTTACATGGCAACTACCAGCTTTTCCACTTGTTTTTCATTTTTTTAAGGCAAACATATTTTTGTTCATTTTTTAGTACTTTTTTCATGTGCTTTTTTTTGCAGGGTGAAGGAGACTACTACACGCGGGGCCAAGCATATCAGTAAGTACCCGCTCGAACGCCTGCATTCAAAGTTGTTAACAGGGGGCAACTCAGATGTACATGAGGCACCAGGCGACAATACTGCTACTGCACCATTGACCGCTCCCACCAACTCTGATGCAAGTGGCCGACCATCTCCGCTGGCTGCAGATGTACAGGCTAGAACAACAGGCATCCGTACATCGGGGAGTGACGAGTCGGTATCTGCCAGGACAGCTAAAATATTGCCAACTCTTCTCGCAATGAAGGATGCTGCTGTGAGCCATGCCACCCCATCAGCAAGCGTTGAAGTGGACGCTCCCGAGACGAACCTAAGCAAGGAAGATTTTCGCTCATCTGACACTGATTCCAAGCGCGTGCGTGGTGGCACTCCTGTGTCCATGATAGAAGCGGCTGAGGCGGCAGTTCACAAGGATATGCCATCTACAGGTGAGAGTCCTGGCACAACAGCTCCAGCTCCTATCGGTGCAGATACTGCTAAGGCGACTGTTTCGCGTGCTGGTCTTCCACCTAGGCGTCGTAGCCCCCGCAAGCAACCAACAGACATACCCAACGCACCGGCTGTAGCTAGGAGCAGGAGAGACGAGTCTGGTTATGTTCCTGCGTCCACACTGTTCCCGCCACCTGCCAAAAGCAATGTGATGGAGAAACCGGAAGATCGGAGCACAACTGATGCAGGTGTCAAGCCGGGCACGAGTGACGCAGGTGAACACCCGGAGCAGACTGCGCCTTTACCCGTAGTGGAAATCCCCAGCATAAATCTGCGCACTTCCAGGCTCCCAGTCAATGTCGGTGTCCCCTACAGCCCAAACAAGAAGATTGTCATGAAAGCTGCGGCTGATACCGCTGACAACACGCCCCGCCCTACAAATAAGGCCGATCATTCTGTAGCGGCCGATTCAGATATGTTTGTCGATCTTTCACCCTTGGATTCTGCCCCGCAAGTCATTCGTGGTCCGGCCAGTAGGAATGAGAGGCACCCAATGGCCTTTACCCCACCGAGCTTCAGCCTTGGCATCAGTCAAGATCAACCGGTGGTGCAAGATCCTATGCTAGTTGCCTTTGCTTTCCCAGGAGGCATGCCCGCAATGATGGCGCAGCCAATGGTCGAGGGTAGGAAGGCTGTCAAGTTCGCAGAGCCGATTGTGCAAGGTACACTTGTCATGTCCTTATGATTTTTATTGTATACATCTTTGTAGTTTGACTTTTGTCCCAATCATATTTTTTGGGGGGTTCTCACTTGTGATGGCAACTGACATGTGATGACATGGCAACTGGATTTGATGCACCATGTCACCTACATTTTTTTTGCTGCCATGCTGCATTTGACATTTGGGCAACCACGTGGCAACTGAAGTTGATTCAACATGGCAACTGTAGTTGCTGTCACATGGCAAATACAGTGCATTACACATGGCAACTGGATTTGCCACACCATGTCACCTGCATTTTTTATTTCCATGCTGCATTTTTTCATACGGCAATCACATGGCAAGTGGAGTTGACACAACATGGCAATTGTAGTTGCTGTGACATGGCAACTACAGTCCAACTAGATGGCAACTACAGTGCAACTACATGGCAATTGTAGTTGCTATGACATGGCCACTGTAGTTGGACTACACATGGCAACTGCCCCACCTTTTCTACCTACATCTCACATCATGCACCCTATCTTCTCACAATCCATCTGTTTTTTATTTTCTAGGTATCCTAACCCACTTTTTTTATCATTGCAGCCACCCCTGAGGAGATTTCACCGTCACTTGCCGAAGCTTACCGCATGATTGAGGAGGCAGCACTGCAGAGGAGGTCCTCACGAGGGCAAGGGCAATGAAGTTCCAACGTGCCTGCAGATACGGTATCTGAGGATACCATTAGGAGTGCCACTCCTGGTTTTGTGAGGCAGCAGAGGGTAGTTCACCCACCTCCCGCGGAAGACTACGAGCCCGAATTCAGGGACACTAAGGAACAGACCCAGCTGTACGATATCGTCAAGCGGTTTGGAAGTGCGAGGGCCAGCAGCAAGCACATGAAGGGCTGAAAGCGTAAATGACCACACCCCATAATCTCTCATTTTGCTTTGCTCCTTTTTTACCATTCATCTTCTTCGTACTTTCTATACACGATCCGCTTACGTTTTAGTTCTTTCATATTTTTTTTACTTAGTAGGCATGATTCTTCCATGTTATATCGTTTTCATACAGCTCATGTTTGGACAGAACCAAAGTCATTCAATGCGGAGCGACGTACGTCGACCTGGGTGATCTTGCCGAGTCCGTGAGGCCAAATGGTAAAATGTCGACGAATGTAGTTGCATGCGGGATCGACTACATCAACAATCACACCGATGTGTGTGCCGACAAGATAATCATGCATTACAGTGTGACCTGCAAAATATGGGATGGTGACTTCCACCACAAAATCCTGAGGAAGAATTTTGCTCAACACGGTGAATTCAAGCTCACACTGAAGAAATATGTGAGTACTCCTTCCCTGTCTGCACTGTTTTTTCACATGGTGTGGTTTTTTGCCATCATTTGCACTTGTGTTTATGTGGCAGATGTTTTCATGTGGCAACAACTGCCGTGCACATTGACTTCTTGATTTTTGCATCCCGTGCAAACTATGTGGCAACTTGATAGTAAAATACACAGCACATTTTGTTCATACATGGACGACAACTTTCTTTCAACTACCCCCACCCATAACCAAACATTCTACGTGATTCTAATTTTTTTGTCCCTCTGCTATTCTTTATGTGAACTATGCTTCTCATTTCTTCACTTTTAAATGCAGGTCATGTTCCCCATGTTCCAGGAGCTTGCACCACATGACCCACACGACAAGTGTGGTCACCACTATGCAATTTGTCTTGACCTGAAGAACCAACGTTTTGAGGTGCTTGATTCAATCCGTTCGGAAGCTGATGCAGACCTTACTACGCATGCCGAATTCTTCATTAACAACCTCAAAGAGACATGGAACCGTCACTACGAACATTCAAAGGTCCAGATCAGGCATTTCCCGACTGAGTATGTGGCGACTGCGAAGCAAGGGAACACGTAATTTCTTCCTTCCTTCATGTGCCATTTACATCAATCCAACCCCTCTTTTGTTGTCACATCTGAATTGAAGTCTATCTTTGTTACGTCTGTCCTTTTTGCGTGTTCACCTGACTCTTTTCCTCGTGCAGGACGGACTGTGGCTTTCACGCGTTGGAATACTTTGCAAAGTGGGAAGGCAGAATTGTCCCCGCTATCACAACTGCAACGGTCGTTGAGCTCCGGAAAATCTACACATGGAATTGGTTGACGAATGAAGATTTCAACAAGCGGTCCGGAGCACGCGAGTTCGTGGAAGAAGCTGTCAAGAAAGTCATCAAGAAGTACAAGTGATCACGTGGCGTTACACACCGGACGCATACCTTACATTCTGTTGCCGAGGAATGTAAGGTACTATCTCTTTGTTCTCGTCGAAAACTATGTTTGTGTGCTATGTTATGACTGCAACCCCGCGTAGCCTACTATGTAGTGGTGGTGTGTGAGCGACATTTGAATAGTTTCTGTAATATATGTGTGGACGTGAACCTATTTTAGGCGTTACAACAGATATGTTTTTATGTTTATCATTATTACAATGGTTTCATCGTTTCTAGCACCGGTTTGCTGTTTCGAATGCGTCTACGATGTTTTTAAAAAAGATGGCAAATGTAGTTCATCAGACATGGGTAGTGAAAGTCATCGTCGTTTTTCATTTTGGCTGTTTTGCTTCTTCTTTTTCATCGCTAACTGCACCGGCTAGTATGGGTAGGTTGATCATGTAGCCACAACCTTTGCTGCGGTTTATGCACGTTACGCTTTTTCCAACTTGTTTCCCATACATTGCACACAACACACTATGTGTCTCTAAACCGCGTCGTATTGTCATGGAAATATATGCCATGCAGAGTCATTACAAACACCATGGCATATTTTCAGTACAGCTAACATGGCAGATACAGTACAAACAACATGGCAGATCCAGCATAATTAACATGGCAGATACAGTACAACTAACATGACAGATCCAGTACAACTAAAATGGCAGATCCAGTACAACTAGCATGGCATATTTAGTATAAAATAGCATGACATATTTAGTATAAAATAGCATGGCATATTTAGTATAAAATAGCATGGCAGACTAACTACACATAACATGGCAGATTAACTACACATAACATGGCAGATTAAGTACCCATAACATGGCAACTGCATTTATCCATTCAATGAATTTTCCTTCCACTTCTGATGCCCCTCAAGAGTCATTCTCCCAATTTTTTTTAAAAAATTCTCATCATCTAGGGTACAAAACAAAATGTCCACAAGGACCATGTCACATCGCCCCAATTTTTGCTCATGGATTGCCCGCCCCTTTCTTCGTTTTCTTGTGTTTTGCTTGGATCTCTAATCCTGATTTGTACCTTATCTCTCTTGGACGACCCTTTGTGATGGAACGAGGTGGGTTCCTGACCTGGGTCTGTGTGCTTGCTGTTCCAGATCCTATCCCCGAGTTTTCAGATGATGGCCCCGTGGATGAAGGCACACTTGATGTGCGGGGGAACCGGTGTAAGGCTTCCTCAGCTTTCCTCATCTTGATCTCATCAAGCTCTCTTTTCAGTGCCTTCCTATGTTTTTCTGCGACTCTCGTTGTCTCATCACTCTTGCACGCTTCATCAATTAGCTCAGCATAGTTCTTTGTCAGCACAACGTGCCTCACGGCTTCCATGGTTGACTCAGGTCTCTCGTCATGCACAGCCAGAACTGCATGTGTTGTCTGCGGTGCCAACGCGTCGTCAGCGTCCCAAGTCCATCGCCGCCTTATGAAATGGCGGGGCATCCGTGTCACAGCGTTCATGTCCATTACTTTTAGTATGTGACAGCACACAACACCGTCCCGTTCGAACTTGCAGCATTGGCAGTAGTACTCGCCTTCGCCTATCGAGGCTTTGACGAAGTAGTTCCTTCCTTTGTCTGGGTCTTCAGGTTCTGAATCTGACATGCCCAAAATAGAACACACCTTGAACGTATGTTCGTCCACCTGGAAAGCCGTGAACATGCTGGCACGCTTTATTTCTTCCTGGAATCTGCAAGTTTTGTGTGTTTTCTGTTAAACTATCGTGCGCTCTTTTCTTGTACCATCTTATGTTGTCATGGAAATAGAAATACATTTTGTTTGAACATGGCAAACATAGTTCATTGAACATGACAAATATAGTACGTTGAACATGGCAAATGCAGTACACTAGACATGGCAAATGCAGTACACTAGACATGGCAACTGTAGTGCACTAGACATGGCAACTGTAGTACATTTTCAACTGGACATCGTCATTTTTCCACACCAATATTTCCCAATGGAAGCACATTGCATAAAACATGGCAACTGCCCTTTTATTTAAACATGGCATCTACAGTTGAGTAAACATGGCAATTGCATTTCAACAAACATGGCAGATGCATTTTATTAAACATGGCAACTGCATTTCAGCATATGTGTCGCCAATATAACATTTTTCCAGTTGACATTGGCATTTGCATGCCAACATGCCCCAATGGAAGCACAGTGCATTAAACATGGCAACTGCACTTCATTCAACAAGGAAAATGCACCCGAGTAAGCATGGCAAAACAGAATTTTCATTGAACATGGCAACTTGCAGCTGAGTAAGCATGGCAAACAGTATTTCATTAAACATGGAAACTGCATATCATGGCAACTGCATTGCACTCTATAAGGCAACTACTGACTTGGTGCTTTTTCTGCAAATAAGACTGTAACGCAACTGACTTACTTGTTAAAGATCTTGTTGGTGTATATCTTGCTCATTTGCCTCTCTATCGGTAAATACGTTAGCAATTTTGGCTGCTTTAGTGTCGTGGTCGCTTCTTGCTGTAGCTCAGATCCCAGAATTTTTTGTTGCAAAGCTGTGTACTGCTTGGCAAACTGTAGCAATGAGTTGCCAGGGCTGATGTACCGCTTCAAAACAGCATTGAACCCCTCGCTGTGCTGCGTAGTCTGCAGAAAGGGGAAGAAGCACTGCATGAAGTAGGCCGGCACCCAGTACATTCGCTTCTCCCACAGGCTAACAAGAGTCTCGTTGTCTTGGACTTGATGTGTTTCAGTCATGGCCATCCAGCTCCTTTCAAACTCCTCCACCGTCAAGCTGTGGTCCACGCACAGCTCGAATGCCTTGTGCAGCTCTGGACGGTCAGCAAAGAACGGTCCTAGCGTATCCTCAGCCTTCTTTATAATGTGCCACCTGCAGTGCCTGTGCACTGCCAACGGAAAGACCTCCTCTATGCCTGCACGCATGCTGAAATCTTGGTCTGTTATTATGTTCATCGGAGCAAGTCCATCCATGCACTCCAAGAAGGTCTTGAACAGCCAAACGTACCCATCCGTGTCTTCATTCCGGACGAGCCCGCAGCCGAACTGCAATGACTGATTGTGGTTATTTATTCCTATGAATGGAGTGCATGGCATCTTGTACATATTGGTGAGGTACGTCGCGTCGAATGAAATGCAATCTCGGAAATGTTTGTAGGCTCTCCTTGCAGCACCATCCACCAAATACATGTTCCTGACACGGTCCTCATCGTCCAACCTTATCCTGTAGAAGAAATCTGGATCTTCCTTCGCTTTCTCATCAAAGTAGGCCATTGTGGCCTCTATGTCTGCCAACTTGCTCTCTCTACGGTACTTGGCCTGTAGGTTTGTGACGTCAGCTGGTATGTACGGCAGGCTACTCAGAGTCCCCTTTTTGCTGTGGATGAGAGATAGTATCTGTACCATTCTTGATGGACCGACGTTACAATCATGTAGCAGCTTTACGAATTGCCTTTCGACGGGGGTGAACCCTCTGTGGGCGGTCAGAAATTTTACCAGGTCGAACTTCTTTATGAGTTGGTGGTTGTGCTCGTCAAAATATTCATTGACCACCCACTGTGCTCCATCCACGTTTAGCTTACACCGGACAGGGCACTCAGTCTTGAGAATGATACCTCTCTTTCGTTCCGGAACGACAGGCGCAACACCTTTCCCCTTCTTGTTCCTCCGTGCCTTGTGGCACCTCATCTCACCTCTGCTGTACTCGTTAGTTTTCTTAATTTTCCTATGGTACTCGGTGTTGACCGCAAATCCATGGAACTTTGCATATGTCTGGTAGTATTCCTTTGCTTCTTCGAATGATTCAAATCTCTGCCCAATGTATGGTGGCTGAGGTACCACGATCTCTGATTGCCCACCATCTTCATCCCCTTGTGCGTCGTCGTCAGTTTCATCATTCACTTCAGTATCGGCGGCAGTTGCATCTACTTAAGTGTTGCCAGTGCTTGTGTTCAAAGGGGTGCTTGTCGGCATTGCTGGAATGATTGCCATTCCCGACTCTGACTCGAAATTGTTTGTGACATGATTGTCTGCTGGCTGGTGGAACGCGTCTTCCGTGCGCTCAGAGCTCCCCGCAGTAGATGTCCCCGCGCCGCTGTTCAGTGTAGTTGTAGGCCCTGTAATAGAAAAAACAAGTACGAGAGTAAGATTTTTGTTTGGATAACATGTGTATCGCAACGGATCACACCATCTTCGAGTGATTTGGCATGACATCATTTCAAACAGCAAGCCGTGAGTCTGCGCGTGGACATGTATGGCAGTTGTAGCTGTCCAGTCATGGCAACTACTGTAACATGGCAGCTATTGTTTTGCCTACAAATAAAAAATGTAGCGCTGTTTTTTGTGGTTCAGTTTTTTTCCTTACCTTATTGTGCTGCATTTGACCATCTTGTGTGGTCTGTGACACCATAATGACATGCTCCACCTGCAATTTGTGAAGCTTGCCACGAGACGTTTGCCGGGTTACCACCAGCGTAATAACCTGTAAGCATAGTAGTGGTTGGTCAATTCATGGAAAATGCAGTTTGTGCTAGCACGGCAACTGCAGTTGCCCCTGATGTGGCAACTGCAGTTTTACCGGCATGGCAACTATAGTTGCATCGGTATGGCAACCGCAGTTGTTCCTTCATGGCAACTGCAGTTGCCATGGCATGGCAAATGTAGTTGCACTGGCATGGCAACTGCAGTTGTTCCTCCATGGCAATTGCAGGTGTCCAGGGATGGCAACAACAGTTGTCCAGGGATGACAAGTTTAGTTTTTAATTCATAGCAATTGTAGATGTCCAGTCATGGCAATTGTAGTTGTCAACTATGCTCCTTCTGCTAATTGAGCATCCGCAACTTCACTTTTTTATGGACTCACCTGTGTATGACGTCGATGGCAGGTACATGGGTGCTGCCTGATGCCACGTGCTGCATGAAGGCTCTGCATTTTCACCCGATAACTCGTGAGTCCTTTTGCCAGTTTTTTTGCATGTTCATTTTTCATGTCCACAGCAGTATGTGCTCTTTTTTCGTTTTGCATTACCTTGATTAGCCATACTAGCTAGTTGAAGTTGGCTGCCCGTACATTTGTCAGTGTTAGCGCCTTGTGACTGAACTTGCCACGGGGCCCCCCTAAGAGTGTTTTGGTAATAAGAACCTGCGAAAAAATGACAGTGTATGACATAAGTAGAATGTCATCTTCATCGTTGCGAAGATGGCAACTGTTCTCTTCTTTTGTTATCACGCATCATACCTACGCCTGCATACTGTTCTAGTAGTGGCAGCAATGGCCCTGCAGAGATGAGTTGACTGTACTCTGATGCATCCCAAAGGGGCGTTTCTGGTCTTTGAGAACCCCAAGCATCAGCGCCATCTCCGTGATTCATTCTTTCCGTGTCTCGCTTCTTTCCGATGTGTTCTCAATCACTGGATGAATAAGAAGGCATCAACAATCCACAAGAATTGTATTCTTCTGCTACTTGCACATAGAAGATAGGGATGGCAAGCAACAGGTCAAAATAGGTGGCAGCTACTGACAACGAAAGGTGGCAACTGTCGTTATACACAAGTGGCAATAATTTTTCCCACCCCTTCATTCCAAAAATTGTCCTTCCTGCCCTTTTTTAGGGATTCCTACTCATCCATTTCATACCCAACTACTTGCGTCAATTAAACTATGAACTTAAGTTAATCTCAAACGTAGTACATGGCAGATCTGGTGTATTCTGCCTGGCAATTGCGAATATACACTGAATCATGCAGTGTTCTACCCCTATAGCATGGACCCAGTACAAGATTGGGAGATTTTCAGCCTTAAGGATGAGAAGGATGAGATCGGGAGATTTCACCTGGTTTTAGATGATCGTCTCTGGAGGGCTCGGTTGGAGTGGGGGGCTGGGGGTGGGGAGGGTTGGGGTGTGGTTTGCGGTGGGAGCGCCCTACGGATCTGCCCTGGTTGCCATGGCAACCAGAGATGGCCGGCGATGGAGGTCGGGGTTCGAGAGGTGGGGGACGATGGCGGCAGACGAGAGAGGGGATGGATCGGAGGCCGGGAACGACTGGGTCGTGCGGGCAGCGGGTCGTCTGGCCCGGACGGGGCAGTGCGGGCGAGGTTGCCACACACCAGACGTGCGGGCCGTACTTTTGTGCGCGTGGACGTGGTCGTGCGGGCGGGTTCCCGTCCATGCCATACGTGTGGCAGTTATTCGGACCCATGCAGAGTACTAAATTAAAACAGAGGGAGTATGTGTATGTGTATGTGTGATTGTATATACCATGTAAAAAAAGACCGTAGAGCCTAGCGACTCTCATCGGCGGGCCGGTTTAATCGTAGGTGTGAACCCACGGGGCAAAAGCCACGATCAGATCCGTCACCGGAGAAGAACGCTTCTTCGAACCAAAACATTTTTTTAGTTCCAAGACGTACGCGTTCTCTTCTTCCTGTGCTGCCGTAGGCACCGTTGCGTACAACATCTATACACTCGAGTTCTAAACGTATACTATACCTACCTCCCTCCGTGGTAGCTAAGCTCCCGCTGGAAATCTCCCTCCTTCGCTCTGCACTTGTTTTTCTTTTTCTCTCCCACGCCAGAATGTGTCTTGTGTCAGTATTCCTTACATTTTGTTCGATTAGAGTGGACTTTGTCTCTTTTTCCCTACAGTGCTGAGTTTTTTTTTTTGAGAAATCCCCTATAGTGCTGAGTGGAATGTGTCAGTTGCTAGTGGGTTGCAGTTTTTTTTTTTGAGAATCTTTTTCTGAGACAAGTGGGTTGCAGTTGGTGCAGTGTAGTAGTGCGCCTGGGTGGGCCGGCGCAGCCTCGGGCTGCCAGGTGGTGGTCTTCTTTTTTTTTTTGCGGGGGGCTGCCAGGTGGCGGTCGTGGGCACGTGTGCGCGCACTGGCCTGACAGGCCATGGGCTCTACAAGTCCGGGAGCGTGACGCGTCGTCTATGTGAAGGGGATCGCCATTTGGCCCGGCCCAGTAGTCTCTTTCTTTTCTTTTTGTTATGTTTTTAAATTTCTTTCTTTCTACTATCTTTCTACATGTTCACTTTACTTTTTATTTTCATTTTGTTATGTTTCTAAATTTCTTTCTTTCTACTATCTTTCTACATGTTCACTTTAGTTTTTTATTTTGATTTTGATTTTTATCCTACTAGTAACCGAGGAGGTGCGTCTGACTAACACACTTGGTGTCTCCATGGCGAAACTACATATACATACTATTGCT
Organism: Triticum urartu; assembly: GCF_056163025.1. NCBI lineage: Eukaryota > Viridiplantae > Streptophyta > Magnoliopsida > Poales > Poaceae > Triticum > Triticum urartu. Next base: position 538,223,679 of record NC_141877.1, read on the forward strand.
ATATTACTATAGTGTTCATCACTTACCAAGTATCTGTGTGTCGATGGTGCTGAAACAGTGAGCTTGCTTTGGCTTGGCTTGAGGTGTAAATTGGTCAACGTGAAATGTGAGAGAAAAGCACGGGACTCATCGTATTTATACATGGGAATGGATTTCCTTTTAATCATCTATATGCTCAATCAACATGCTACCATCCATTTTTGGAGGTGGGAAGGGGGGGGGGGGGGTTCCAAAATGATTTAAGCAATAGGTTTTAGCTGCAATCATTTTGCGTAATTTGTCGGGTAAGAATTTCAGCATGAGAGTTATTAGTGAGATGTGCGGAAAGGAAGAGAGCACATAGCATTCTGCTCTATCATGTAGAAGAAGGCAATACGTTGATCCTAGGTGAGGTGTAAGGCCGTTGCATCTTATTTGTATTTCCGCCATTCCTTGTATAAGAACGAGGGGGGGGGGGGGTCCAAAATGATTTAAGCAATAGGTTTTAGCTGCAATCATTTTGCGTAATTTGTCGGGTAAGAATTTCAGCATGAGAGTTATTAGTGAGATGTGCGGAAAGGAAGAGAGCACATAGCATTCTGCTCTATCATGTAGAAGAAGGCAATACATTGATCCTAGGTGAGGTGTAAGGCCGTTGCATCTTATTTGTATTTCCGCCATTCCTTGTATAAGAACGAGGGGGGGGGGGTCCAAAATGATTTAAGCAATAGGTTTTAGCTGCAATCATTTTGCGTAATTTGTTGGGTAAGAATTTCAGCATGAGAGTTATTAGTGAGATGTGCGGAAAGGAAGAGAGCACATAGCATTCTGCTCTATCATGTAGAAGAAGGCAATACGTTGATCCTAGGTGAGGTGTAAGGCCGTTGCATCTTATTTGTATTTCCGCCATTCCTTGTATAAGAACGAGGGGGGGGGGGTCCAAAATGATTTAAGCAATAGGTTTTAGCTGCAATCATTTTGCGTAATTTGTCGGGTAAGAATTTCAGCATGAGAGTTATTAGTGAGATGTGTGGAAAGGAAGAGAGCACATAGCATTCTGCTCTATCATGTAGAAGAAGGCAATACATTGATCCTAGGTGAGGTGTAAGGCCGTTGCATCTTATTTGTATTTCCGCCATTCCTTGTATAAGAACGAGGGGGGGGGGGGTCCAAAATGATTTAAGCAATAGGTTTTAGCTGCAATCATTTTGCGTAATTTGTCGGGTAAGAATTTCAGCATGAGAGTTATTAGTGAGATGTGTGGAAAGGAAGAGAGCACATAGCATTCTGCTCTATCATGTAGAAGAAGGCAATACATTGATCCTAGGTGAGGTGTAAGGCCGTTGCATCTTATTTGTATTTCCGCCATTCCTTGTATAAGAACGAGGGGGGGGGGGGGTCCAAAATGATTTAAGCAATAGGTTTTAGCTGCAATCATTTTGCGTAATTTGTCGGGTAAGAATTTCAGCATGAGAGTTATTAGTGAGATGTGTGGAAAGGAAGAGAGCACATAGCATTCTGCTCTATCATGTAGAAGAAGGCAATACATTGATCCTAGGTGAGGTGTAAGGCCGTTGCATCTTATTTGTATTTCCGCCATTCCTTGTATAAGAACGAGGAGGGTGAGACGTTGGTTGTCGACGAGGAGAGTCAACAAGACAGGTGGATAGAGGGCAAAGTCAAAATGTTTAGTTGTAGCGTGCATGAAGAAATTGCAATTGTTTGGCCAAAAATAGGGTGGTGTCACCTCCTTCAAGGTTTTCCTCCTTGAACACTAGGGAAGATCGTAGGGTTGAGGATCAGATGCAACGAAGCAATGATGCCGTTTCTTCCTTGAGGCACTTTCTAGGTTGCCTGTGGGGTTCCCGACTAGATGTAGCAGTCAGAGACGTAGATCGGCGAGGCATTATGGCGACTTGTTGCTCTGACGTGTGGCACTACGTACAACGTGGGGTCCAGGGTGCAATTACGCCGGAACCGACACTTTTCTCTTGGACGATATCTTCACAGGTTCTGGCTAGGTCCTGCCATCTGCTCACCGACTTTGTAAACTGTTATTTTCATACCACTCCCCCCGTTTCTAAATATAAGCAATTTTAAAGATTTTAATACAGGCTACATTCAGATGCAAATTCATTCAGTTTGCTTTGTATGTAGTCCCTCCGTTCCGAATTATTTGTCTTAGATTTGTCTAGATACAGATATATCTAGCACTAAAATAAGTCTAGATACATCCGTATCTAAACAAATCCAAGACAAGTAATTCGGAATGGAGGGAGTAGTCCGTATTGAAATCTCTGAAAATATAGATCTTCCTTCCATTCGTAAAAGGAAAAGATACCGAGCGCCAGCAGCACGTCATCCGGCAAGCGTTCCCCGAGAACCCCGCAAAAGAGCATCGTCATCATGCGTGTGTCCGTCTCAGCGCCGAAAGCCATCCAAATGACGACCAGGCAAGGCCGAGACTGCCCTCGGCCGTCTTGCCTGCGCCCCCACGTTCCCCACGGGCAAACCCGTCCATCCAGAGTTACTAGCCGTTGTTACTCTGAACCCACTCTCCCAACCCTTCAAATTCGAACCCCCCAAACCGCTCGCGAAATCCCCAAATCAACGCCTCCTCACGGCAATCAATCAAGCAATCATCCATTCACGACGCGAGCGGGGATCCTCCTCCACTCCGATGGCGTCGGAGGCCAGGTCCGGGGGCGCGCGGCGGGTCCCGCTGCAGCCGCGGGACGGCAACGCGGCCGCCTCCCCGTCCTTGGGCGGCGGCGGTGCCGCCAAATCGAAGGCGAAGGCGAAGGCGCGGGCGGCTGCTGCGTCGCCACCGTCGGTGAGGTCGTATGCGAGCCGGGACGAGGCCGAGAGGAGGGCGGCGGCGGCGGTGGTGAGGGAGAAGGAGGTGTCGCTGGCGGAGGAGCTGGAGAAGGCGCGGGAGCGGCGGGGCCGCCTGCGGGCCGCGCGGCAGGTCACGGAGAGGGCGCTGGCGGAGGCCGACGAGGCGCTGCGGCGGGAGATGCGGGAGTGGGAGCGCCGCGCGGACGAGCAGCGCCGGGTCGTCGCGGAGCTGATGCGCCTCATCGGGATGCCCGAGGTACGGTCCCGTCTCTTTCGATTCCGCTTGGTAGATGTTCCTGAAGGCGCTCGTTTCTCAAGCTCTGTGGGGATGCTGCTGATCATGACGGGCGGTGGCAGGTGTACGTTCCGGTGGAATCGCTGAGATCCAGGGAGGAGAGGAAGAGGAAACAGGGGACCGCGTCTTCAGATCCTCCGGTAAATGCTCTGCTCCTCGTTTCTATTTTCACATCACCGATCGGCAAAATGTGTCTGAATCTAATACGGAGTACATGCTTAAATTCGTCGAGAAACAAAATGTGCCTGAACTGAATCTCACATGCTCAAGTTCGTTGAGAAATCAGGATCCTGTACTTTATTATTATTTGCCTGGACGAAATGCTTTTTTCTTTTGATTCGAAACTCCATTCACATGGTTCAGGGTCCGGTCACAGTGGCTTCAACATTACTAGAGGAAGAATCTGGACCATGCCTCTCCGATCAGGAACTGCTGGCGACGCCGGCAAGGGAAACGACCGCCGCCGCAGCAGCGACGGAAAGCAGCAGCGCTTGATCCCTTTCTTTGCCTGTTCCAAACTGTTTCTGCACAAGGCCTCCCAATGAAATCAAATGGCTTGTTTGGTAGTGTCTGCTTGCGTGCGTCCATACATGATACGTGATGCCTGTGAATGTTCAGCATAGACAACTTGGATGAATCACTGTCACTCGTCTACGCTTGATTTCCTCTTCTGCTGGGAAGAATGATTGTGTGTCTGGAGTATACGAATTTCCTGAGAAGCAGGAAGGCGGGGCCAGTACCTGGCGACCCGGCGGGCTCACTCGCCGGCGAGCTTGCCGTGATTTGCCCGGGCAAATTGATAATTCTTGGGCCTTGCTTGTTGCTTCTAGGCCCAACTAGCTAACTTGCACGCCCGCACAGCGCAGCCCGCTGATGATAGGCCTAGTGCCCAAATCGCCGGGGATTTCCCCCTATATGACGCATTAAGCGAAATCACTAATTAAGAGGTACTTCTTGTGGTTAAATCGCAACCGAGAATGGAGACTTTCTCCTATGTGACACCTTAAGCAAAGTTATTAATTAAGAGACACTCTTTGTAAAGGTCACTCCCACCTTCTGGTGTTGACGTGTCCACTTGTCGTAATCTGAAAGTTTTTCTTCTTCTTAAATTCATGTTCTCAAAACTTTTTATCTCTTGAACCATTGAATTTCTCGCATTGAAATCTTTAAAACTGGATCACATGTTAATACATTTTGATAAAGTTATGACTAAAGGGATGAAAAAAACAAAAACAAAAAAAAGCAAGAGAAAAACTACAAGCAAAAAAAAAACCAAAACCAGAAAAGCACAAGTATGTGTGCTTCTCGGGGAAAGCACCGCTTCCCTAAAAACCAAGCAAAATCAGAAAGCCAAAAAAAAAATCCTAAATAAACCCCGGTGTGCCATGCGTGCGAGGTGTGGCGGATGCTAGACACATCAGTTGCACGCTAGTAAACAAAGAAAATGACATCTATGGAGCCCTCCAAGGGGTACCTCTTAATTAATCCCCCCCCCCCCCCCCCCCCCCGACCCACACACACACACACATTAAGCGTCAAAGTGTGGGCAGTGTTGTGTGTCGCTTATAGCGAGCACTAAAATAGACAGCACTCAGATGCCCTCTTACATGGGTCTGCTCCATCGACTAGGCGCCAACAAGCAAGTGCACATTCACCAGCTAGCACTGTGGGCTTTTCTTTTCTTTCCTTTATTTTGTTTCCTTTTCCTTTTCTTTATTATATGATGAATATGTTCGGAATACACACTAAAGATTTTTCTAATATACATTACATAATTTTTTTAATATACGGTGAACTTTTTTTATATAAGATAAACTTTTTTACATATACCCACAGAACATTTATTAATACATGATAAACATATTTTTGAATACAAACTGATTTTTTAATATACACTAAACTTTTTTAATACACATATTGAACAATTATTCACGCATTAAAAAATGTTCATGATATTAATATTTGTTTGTGGAATCCAAAATTACTCACGGATTTGAAGACTGTTGTCAGATGCAAATAAATTTTCATGGACTCAAAAAAAGTTTGCGACATTTAAAAAAATGTTCGTAACATTAAAAAATGTTCATGGATTTGAAAAATATTTTGTTAATTCAAAAAAATCCTGAAACTTAAAATGGTTATGAATTCAATAAATATTCATGAAATAAAAACTGTTTGCTGATTCAAAAATTGTTGCAACACTCAAAATAAGTTCGCAGATTCAGAAATTGTTCACAAATTCAAAATATGATCATTCACTCAAAAAATGTTCATGGATTCAAAAGATCTCCGGATTCGTAAATTTTCATAGATTCGGAAAGTGTTCACTAATTTGAGAAGGTGTTTGCATATTTAGAAAAAGTTCATGAAATTCAGAAATGTTCGCAGATTAAAAAAATGTTTGTGAATTGAAAAACTATTCATGAAATTGAAAAAAAATGTTCATGAACTTTAATTTTGACATTGTTTTCACTCTGTGATAAGATTTGCTAAATTTTACTAGGTACAAGAATGAACTATACTGATGTTACAATCTTTCATGTATGTTTTGAACATTGATCAAGTTTGCAGAAATATTTCCGAATGCATCTTCTGTCAACTTGTTTAATGATCATTGAGAAGAAGAATACACATGTTGAAGTTTTAAAAGTGAAAAGGAATAGCTAGAATTAATACACATGTTCATTGTTCATCATATAGATGCGCACTAGTTGAGAGAAGAGAGGAAATAGAACACAAATTCTCAAGTTAAGAGAGTTCAGTGAGGCAAGCACACAACACATGTGGTTCATGTGACAATTGAATATGACCAAGGGTGCATCCTACTACCAGCTAAATTGGCCACTAGACGGGAAAACCATATAAACAAACAGGGAAAATTCCATGGTCCTCATAACAGTAAAAATACACTTGTTGCATCCTGTAAGGAATGCAAATTAGTACGCTGGGTGTGGAGTGTAGGACACATATGCAACTGCCATGGATGATAAAAAAAAACTAAAAATGGAAAATGCCCTGTTGAAGAGTCAAACTATGTTGGCAGGTGAACTGCATGCACAACGAACAATGCCGCTGCAAAATACAAGGACAATGACAATAGATCTGACCGTAGAAAAATTTACACAACAATATCCAAAATAATTTCAAGACCATGAAGGATCAGAACAAAAAATGTACTAAAAGGCAACAATTGCTAAAACACAGAGCAACCCTGATGAAGGTAAAATATTAACACACAGAACACTCCCAATTGTTGTTCTTCCTTTCTTTAAAACCAGAACTGCTTGAAACAAAACGAAACACTAACTGAAACCTCACCAAATCAAAGTAAAGAACTCCAACTCATCCACCTCTCAGCATCTTCTCACCAGCAGTAGCATCAGGCCAACCTAGGAACAGACGGTGTCCAACCTTTCATCCCGTTGAAGAAATCATGCGCCACCTGCACTAGCATGTTTGCCGCGCTGCAGCACAGACAAAGTAATTAGTTATGCACGCAGAGTGAATCCAAATATTTGAAACCCTGTGAGCTGAGGCGCAATGCTGCCACTTTCTCAACCGCCCACTTTAAAGTGCTCAGTTTCATGCTTCAGTCTTTTCTTTTGTCATTTTGTTATCTATATTGTAGATACGCTACATCCTCAAGGGTATGATGAAAGGTCCTACCATCCTTGTTTGAAATAAAATAATGGCTTTCCCACAGACATCACATACATAACTTTTCAGATGTCACTTATAACGATGAACCTAAAATAATTGAGATACCTAGCAGACCAGGCAAACCCTAGATATAGCTAGAACCAGAGAAATAAAATGATGTAAGTAAGTATCGTTGCAAAGCATATAACGGTCTATGCAATAGTTGACACAAATCTAACCTATTGTTGTTACCCATGTATGATCACAAACTTGATATTTGTGATTCCTATGCCATTTAAAATCAAGATGACACAAACACAACATGAGTGGAGTAAGTGTTCACATATGATTCACAATCTAAATTTCAAAACGAAATAATGATGGGTTTTCCAAATGTGTTTCCCAACTTGCCATACATGATTGTCGTTCTTGCCAACCAGGAGGGTTGAAATTTCTAGCAGAGCATGAAAACCCGCTAGACCTAGGAAACCATGGATTTGGTAACTAGACAAATACCATTAGTTCTAAAATTAAGTGGGCTAACTACCACTGCCGTTGAAAATCGGAAACGACATAACCACCGAGTATGAAATTTCGACCCTTTTTGACGCTACCCGTCATCATGAAAATGATATACGCTGGTTTTCTTTCATAAGCTATAAACCTTATCTAGAGGTTGCAGGGTCTTAATTTTGTCCTCACTTTGACCATTGATCGACTATTGCCCGATCCACAAAATATGACATATAATATTTGTGGCGAACACGTACATCAATATTTTGCAGAATATGTAAAGCCTAGTTACAACGAAAACTGGCATGGAATAGTGAGATAGACAATCTAATTTCTAGAATCTAATAGCGCCACAGATCAAGATACAACAAAAAACAACATCAAATAATAACAGGACAGATATGTACGTACCTTGTCACCATAGATTTGGTTTGGGCTGAATCCAGGAACCCGAAGAACCCTGGGCCTTTTTCTTAGAAGAGAACAACTCCGACATGCCATTGGCTATGTCGAATATCTCCAACTTATGGTCTGGATCCTCCTGACGGCCATCATATCCTCTGAGTATGACATATTTCCCCTTTTGTCGTTACCCGTTATCATGAACATCACATGCTTGGGGTTTTCATAATCTATAAACCCTATCTAGAGGTTGCAAAATCATAACGACCATATATATGGCATCTTAATTCTTTCACCACTTTGACCATTGATTGACTAAGATCTATCCACAAAGTATGACATCTAATATATTTTCGCCCCCCTTGACAATAATGAACCAAGCGCATGCATCATGATTAGCGGAATATCCTAGCTAGTTTCAATGAAAACTGACATGGAATAGTGAGACAGACGGTCTGATTTCTAGAATATAATAGCCCCACCGATGGAAATATGACAAAAAACAACATCAAATAATTAACAAGACAGAGATGTACGTGCCAAGCATCCATAGATTTGGTTTTGGCTGAATCCAACAAAGAGCCTCGAAAAACCCTGGACCTTTTTCTTATAAGATAACAACTCCGGCGTGCCTATGTCGAATATCTCCAACTTATGATCTGGATCCTCTTGACGGCCATCCAGATGTTCGGAGAAGTATACAGAATTCATCATGAGCCCTGCAATGCTTACTCCACCATTGCCTGACATGAAGATATTTGAACAATGTCCGATGGCCAACATCCATCACTCTAGACCACATCCGTTTCTTGGCGAAGACATCGCACATGTAGACCCAGGTGTGTGGCGGGTGTTATTCTCAAGCACAGTGCCAACGAGGTGAAGCTTGCCGTCCACTTGCAAGTAGCTGCAGGGGTAGCTCCATTCTGGCGGACTGAAGCATCTCCACAGCGCCCACACACTCGGAGTAGCACTAGCGAGGTTGCAGACAGAGATCCCGACGGCTTCACCGATTGCTAGGAACGTGCTGCCGTAATAGTGCACGACCGACCTCGAATATCATTTGACCACGCTACACCCAAGGAAGAAAACATAGCCAAACATTTCGAAAAATACAAAACTTTGTGGGAATGATTATGAACAAATGTTATAGACACTTACAAAGTTTGGTCGTCAAATGACATCCGAAGAGCTCTATACCAAAAAAAAAAGAAATTCTGCTCAAACAGTGCACATACATTTTGAGTAATTCTGTATTTTTGTACATAGCTCCTCGAATAACATTTGACCACAAAACTTTGCAAGCACCTATAAGTTTTTTTCATAGTCCTTCCCACAAAGTTTCAGATTTCTTTGAAATGTTTTGCTATGTTTTTATGTGTGGGTGTAGCGGGGATGCACCAAGCTGGGGTGTAGAAAAACCACTCTCAATGCACATTGAATACGGCGGGAGAGGAGTGTGTATGCAGGACGCATGCGCTCGTGTTTCCTTACTACTCCCTTCGTTTCTAAATACGGAGTGTAAGTCTCTTTTAGAGATTTCAATATGAACTACATACATATGTATATTGACGTATTTCAATATGGACTACATACAAATATTTAGTAATGGAGGGAGTATAAAATATTTGGTTTTTAATTGCTGCGGCCAAAGCATATCCAGAGGAATACCGGTACTCCCGTTGAAACACAACTAGATCTGGCAATTCTACTTATGGCTACACGACAACACAGACACCACGAACGGCATGCTCATGAGAAACACATCAGAATCACACGATATGGAGTAACACAGAAACAATCACATACGCAGTTAAAAATGGGGAGGGAAAGAAAGGGTTTATCATCATTATACCTGTAGCTGCACCCCGCACAAGGACATCCACCATGTCGAAGTTCACTACGAGCTGGTTCCTGCGGGCCGGAAAGCAGAGCAGACAAGATCAATGAGTACCCGATCGAGACAAGATAACAAAAGCAGAGGAAGAGAGTAGGGCAGACAGCAGGGCGGTGATGTCGTTGAGGATCCTGTTGGTGTTGTTGATGAAGAGGTTGATGATGTCGGCGACATAGCCCAGGGCTGCGCTGCCATCCTCCTCCATCGACTGCAGTTGCTGGAAATTCTCGTCCAGCATGCCCTGGATGGATCACATCACGAGAAGGCAAAGATAAACTAGTTACCGAGCCCGCCGGAACAACCACACTACCGGGGTCTAGATGGGAGGGACGCCGAGGGGATGGACTCACCGAGGCGAACATGGATGCGACATGGGTGTTTATTTGGGCCCTGAGCGTTGCGGCGACCATTGTGAGGAGGTGCTGGAGCGGATCTGGTGGCGGAGAACCTGCTGAAGGGATCCGAAGCTGTGGTGGTGGTGGAGGAAAATATTTGGTTTTTAATTGCTACAGCCAAAGCATATTTAGTTTCGTGTTGGATATATATAGTTGGAACGCATTGAATGTGTTCGTATTTACTGGCAATTTCTGGCCTTCTCCGTGTTCCCTCTCTCACGTTTAATGAGCATTTGCAAGACGGACGTCATGTAGTCTAGCAGTGTGGCCTCGCTGCATCGCTCTTGCACATTGCATCCCTCAAATCATCTACAGCATATAGCAAATCAAGCCCCCTAAACATCCGCAGACGTGCTCTAACATGGGCCTGCCCATCAGCCGGAAGCTGGCGATGTCTCGGCTTGACGGGAGCCTTTGGGCGATGCACCATAGGAGCTCGCACGACAGATCCGTGATGCGTCCTAGCCACTTGGCCTCCAGTCTCGGACTTCTCTGAAGAGTGGAGGGCCCCGCCATGGTCTCAAGGAAAAGAGAGTGAAATGGATTGCTATGAAGTAGGTGGTTGGTGGCTGGCCAAAGGGGAGGTGATCCAGTGATGGATCATGACCCAGGACGGGGAGAGGGGGAGTGCTAGTTTTGCTTAATGAAAAAAAAATCATATTGCACTTTCTTTTACAAAATTGCAACTTAATGAAAAAGTACAAGTTGCACTGAGGTTTGAAATTTTGCTAACACAAAAATCTAGATCTCACTAAAATATCCAATTTCATAAGATTAAAAAATCCTTTTCGATTTTGATCTATCATAATTCATGGCATTTTAATAATTCTATCTAACTTAAATTTGGTTTGAATCTGGTCCAAAAATTTGAGGTTGCATATGCTTATGAAAGTAGTGATTCTATTTTTTTATGTTGAATCCCAGGTTTAGTGACATGTGTCGTTGCTGAAGCGTCGTGCTGCCAATTTTTAGCAGGTGATAGACGATTGGGAGATCTTATAGAGTAAACTCATGGCATTGGGCCGCAAGGCGATGCACAGCTTGTCACCGGGGTTGGCTGACATAGGTGGACGAGGTTGCGGGCTTCCTCCATGATGTTGCTCAACCTGTTCACCGGCGCTACCGCCCATCTCCCAGCAGCGCATGCGGAGGCTCCAGTGTATCACTCGCACTACTTATCATAGTGAGCATCGAATATGGCATAGTACTATTTTTTAGACTTCTTTTAATCTCGACTTAAATCATCATAACCTAGTTTCAATTCAAAAGGTGTTTACCACACATCCCGTGTGGTAATAGGCATAGTGCTCGACTCCACATTTTGAGTCATTCCAAAACTTTGCATTTAGAAGTTCTCAAAATTTCCTGAAACTATTCTACATGTGCGCTTGTGTATTCTATGTAATGTGTAATGTGTTATTAACAAACAGTCCTCGGATCCCTGCAAAAAAAGTATATCACTACAACATTTGAGCAATACAAGAAGTACACATTTGTGTACTTGAAATATCAAATAGTAGGCTATTTTTAGATCCACACATTTATCCCTTTTGTATATGTACCACATATTACCCGCAAGAAAAAATGTGTACATACCACATATTGAAATATGTGTATTGAACACAATTATAGCCACATATGTCATATTCATATGCATCTAAACGTAAGCATGTCTGGCTGGACGGGAAAAAAATCGAGTGGCATATGGGACCATCTTGGTAGGAAGTGCAATAAGGAATAAAACCCACCACATATGTGGTTAAATTTGATTAAGATGAAAGAATTTCCCTTAAATAGGGTAATCTTTGTCAAAATAAGCCACGGATGGCCTTCTTCAGACCACTGGCCTCCTCGTCAGCACGCATGGCGTCCTTCGCCTCATCGCGCAGGCGGTTGGTATCCTTCAAGCTTGCTGGAGCTGGGCCACCTCCTCGGGGGCTGCGGGGCAATCCGAATTCAGAGCTCAAGACAGAACAATACTAACCAAGGAGAATATGGACTAGGAAGACGAGAGCTTACGAGCACATGCGCGCTCCAAGTTCTCATTGGCGCACCGCCGGGCCTCAAGCTGTTTGCGTAGCTCCAAATTCTCGGAGGCCAGCTCGCGGTTCCGGTCTTCCCGTTTCCGCAAGATGAATACATATATATTCAATAAACTGCGAGCCTACAAAGAAGTAGGCATAGTTCAACAAAAACAAAGCCTGATACCAGGCCGATACCACACTCACACCTGGGGCTACTACTACCATAAACAACTAGCAAAAATAAAAAATACTTACTGTGAACCAGGGTCACTAACAAGCCCAGTGTCCGGATGGTGGATTAGAAGAGCTTCATCTCCTCGATGGCTCCATCCATGGCGGCCCTGGTCTCCTCCGGCACGTCCGGTCCCTACTCGCTCCCCTTTGGGAGAGAGAGGCCAATGACACCACAACCAATTGCAAGTCCGTCACCTCCCGTCTCTCCTTCGTATGCCTCATGTCCAGGTCAGTGTCCTCAGACTTCGAGGCATGGGCGGCAGGCCTCGGCAGAGGCACAAGTGGGAGCGTGACCTTGGGTGCAGGCTCCACTGGTGTACACTGCGTCAGGCGACACCACAATACGAAGAGCGCTAGACGCGACTGCCTTGACAGTGACGCCGGCTGCCTCCTTTGAAACATTAGCATGGGACTTCCCCGCCCCACCTCGGTGGCAGCAAGAAGGTCAGTTACCTACTGCTCGGGCCCGATTACAACCATGAGCTCCTAAATAACAAGAGAAGAAGAAGCAATTGCAGTTCACCAGCAGGCAGAACTATGATTACGTCTCATTGCGCCTAAAAATGAAAAAAAGACAATGACAATGCCCTTACCTCCTCTGGTCATGGAGGTATCCAACGACTACTCCTAATCATTCACTGCGGCATCACGATCGCCAGACGCGGGGGCTTCAGGCACCACCGGTAGAACCCCAAGCCACGCCGACCTCCTTGATTGAACGGGCGGGCCTGAAGGGGTGAGACTTAGGTGGGAACATAGAAAGTATCATCAAGAAGCAATGTCAAAGACATAGTCAGAGGACTTACCAGCCCTTCACATGGACGTTATGCTTTTGCGGCGGCTTTAACACTGTGACAGGCTGTGTTTTGATTTTCGGCCGCAAAAAGTGGATTTCGGCCATCTCGGCCTGAGGCGAAAAGTATATTTAGGCCGAAATTACTCAAATTTGACAAATTTTGGTTAAATTTATGTCAAATTGCAGTCAAAATTTGGTCAAATTTCAGCTGGAAATTTTGAAAATGGCTGAAATTCGGCCATTTCGACCTAGGGCGAAAAAAAGCTCAAACCGAAAATCAAAACACAGGTGACAGGGACCGCCTGCACTAGAGGCGCCCAGAGCCCCAACGGGCTCATCGATTCTCGACGAGCCTTGTTGTTGATCTTGATATCCCACCGCGATGGAGGAAGCCTCTCCGTTGTGGCCCCTATTCAGACCCTGCGAAGGTGAAAGCACGGTGGTGTCCTCCTCGCCTATGGCCTCTTCCTCCTTGAAGGACACATTGTCCTCCTCCTTGGCATCATTGCCTATCTCCTCCTCGCAGTCGTCATCGGCTCCTCCTCTTTGGTAGTCGCAAGAGCCATGCTCACCTCCTCTTTAGGGGCTACAATGACCTCCTTCTTCTTCTTGGAGGGAGCATGGCCGGCCACGGAGCCCTCGTCGGGAATGGACTCTAGCAGCCTTGCCATGGCTAGGTCAAAGATCTGGCAAGGCAAGGGGGCTCCAACATGACCGACAAAGGGCACGTACTCTTGCATGACTAATTGGTTCCTTTAGTGACCCGATAAAGGAGCAGAAAGGATTCTCGCCTTTTCCTGGGGGTGACCCCGAGTTATCGAACCCACAAGAGGAAGGGACCCTTAAAGTCAGGGGTTTCTACCAAGCTTTTGCAAGCCTATTAGTTCCAACTTTTGACCTGATCAAAATCAAGTTGAAACTGAAAACACTTATAATAAAAATAGGCATGGGCATGAGGACTTTTCTTATAACCATATATTTGTGAACGAGATCATCATCTTATATCATATATCCTAAATATTTACTAATTGGAGGCACCTTTCGTGCCTCCACGTTAATTCACATCCACAATTAGCCATTATATTTAATATTTAATGGCCACGATATATTAGAAGGCTCTGCATTATCTATACCTACTATTAAAAGGAGGAAATATTCTTCCCCCCAAATTTTCATCCATTTTCGTACATCAATACCAGATTTTCATCCTTTTTCTCGAGTCAACATTTTTTCGTACGTTGGTCAACTTTTTTATTCGTACATGCTCCCGCTCCGCCCATGGGCCGGGTGGCCACACCAGGCCTCAGCCCGCCAGCGCTAGGCTGCTTGCACGTTCTTGACAAAACGAAAAAAACTAGGCTATCAAAAAGGAAGGAAATAGACTTGCTCACGTGGGGTTGGGGGATCGGGCTTGCAACTTGAAATATCATAATTTGAGAAAATTCAAAATTATTTCAGATTTAAATCTATCAAAATTCTTTGTATTTTATTTTTCTAGCTAATTTAAATTTGATTTGATAGTTTGAAACTTACCCGAAACTTTTAGGCTGCAAAAGTTTCAATACCAACCAAAATTTTGTAGTAATTTTGAAATCTGAGTTTCACTTTCTCTTAAATGAAAAACCACTTTCAAAACCGACTTGCGCGTTAGAAAATCTCAGAGAGCTTGGATGTAATCTAAAGTGAACTCCAAAATTTTCCTCATAATGATCTTCTTCAGATACAAACGCCGACACACGAGATCCCTCCCCACTACCACCCACCGCATGGACATGTTTATTCAGATTGTCAGAACCACTCCTCGTAATGAGCAAGTATCAGAACAACTCCTCCATTTGCATGGGGACCTAGCCTTGGTACACTAGGGTTGTGTAATGAGGAAAAAGTCAATAGACAACTTTGAAATGGCAAAGTGGCGGTAACGATAGAAAGAGTGAGAAGTAGAGGGATTATAATGGGTGGCTGAAAATTGGCGGGAAAGAGATGGGGAAGAAAGAATATACAATAAAAGAACACTAAAACTGAAAAAAATAGACTTTGTGTATTATCTAATGGAAAAATGCATGGAAACAAAATTCACAAGTGTAAGTCGAGTGTTTTTATCAAGCACTTGGCTTACATTAAGGCATATTTAAAAAGAAAAGGAAATATGTAAACACAGTGTGCCGTTAGATGGTACTCGGCTTATTGCAATTGTCGTCATGGAGCCAACAAGTGCGATGAGGATGGCCACGTGGCAAGTACTTTGCTGAGCCTCTGGTGTAAGCCGAGTGTTTTTTCCGTTCTATGCCGAAATTTCTGTATAAACCGAGATATTTTTTGGTGGGTTCTCAACTTACTCTTGGCTGCCCGAGGACCTTGCCAACAAATATTATTTTGAGGGTGATCATCTTACTCTGGGTTATGCCAAGTTTCCTGTATAAACCGAGATATTTTTTGGCGGTGCCGACTTTCTCCGGGTTATACCGAAGTAAGATAAGGGAGGGAGGGGGGTTACAACACATCACATACTCGCCTATCCCGAACTCCAGTCATGGAAGGCAAGAATACGAGACCCAAAGTAGATAGAGCTTGTCCCGACCAATGCTAGGCACCTCCGTCATGCGGCCACGATCCGGGACAGATTAAGAGTCTATCTAGAGGAGTGGACAAGTGGATTGCAGGACTAAATAGTGCCGGAGGAAGAAGCCACGAAGGAAGCGATGGCGAGTTCTACATTACACCCTGAATTCCCCCATCTTGAGAAGCCGCCCAAAACCGAGCATGACGTCTGACATTGTCAATTCCAACACTGGAGACACCACGAGAAACCAAGACAACACTTCATGAAGGGGACGACGTTGGTATGCTGCCGTCATCCGATCCGGGCAACCGGACCTAGTGTTTCCCCCAGTGCTCGAAGAGGCACACAGGAGAAAGGCCATGTCAATGCCCCCAAAAAGGGATGACATCCTCATGTGTTGCTGATACCAGCATCGGTAAGCAGAGCGGAGATTTCACCCTGGCCTTTGACACCTCTTCAATCCTACAATCATATGTTTGGTTGGTCATAGATCACTTGCCGTGTACCATTCATTGTGATTTAGATAGCAGGGCTGGCTGCAAAAACATAAATTAAAATAGTCATAAAACATTTTTCGCTTCCTGATAGTTTTGAGGCCTCAAGCTAGTAATGGAAACCTAAAATTGACCAAGGTCTGTCTAACAGAACCGTCTTTAAAGCCAGTTGTGTACCAGTGTCAATTGTATACACGCAAGAGAGGGTGTAATAGGTGGCTAACGTGGCTGACGAGGTGATTACAAAATTCAAGCTACAAATGAAGGAGTTTTTCAAGATGGATGATCTAGGGCCAATGAGTTACTACCTCGGCATCAGGATACATCAAAAGCCAGAGAGGATCACACTATGCCTGGAGGCATATGCAAGAAAGGTACTTGAAATCCATGGCATGAATGATTGCAATCACATTGTCGCTTCAATGGAACCTCGTCTTGAGCTGAGCAAGAAGGAGATGGTGAAACTACTCGGCTATAGTGGTAGTGACAAGGAAGGAATTGTCGACGACCGTAAGAGTACCTCGGACGTGGCATATTTCCTTGGTGGAAGCATAGTAAGCTGGCTATCACGAAAGCAGAAAGTGGTGACATCAACTACAAGTGAAGCGGTGTATCAAGGTGTGTGGCTAGGAAGGCTACACGGCGATCTCATGAATCGAGACTCGAAATAGGTGGTGCTCAATGTTGACAGTGAGTCTACGGCTTTTCTACGTGAGGATCCAGTGCGGTGTGAAAGGAGCAAGCAGATTGATACGATGTATCATTACATAAAGGACTGCGTGGAAGAAGGGAAGATGGAGATCAACTACAATCGCACCGATAATCAGCTGGCGGACATCCTAACCAAGGCTTTGAATCGAGAGAAGGTCTTGGAGATGCGAAGAAGAATTGGCGTTGGAGCAGTGACATGATGACGTCGTGTTTAGGTCCACATTGTGTTTAGTGGGATGATTATTAGACTTAAACATGTAGTAGTAGTGCACGGCATGTGTACGTGGTCTCCTAGGATTCCTAGTCCAACTAGGATCGTTGCTGAGTATATATATTGTATCTTAGAGCATCTCCAGCCGCGCCCCCAATAAGGCCCCTCAGGCAATTTTTCGACCGCTGGCACCGAAAAATCGGCCCAGTTGCGTCCCCAAAGGCCCTTTTTTCGCCGGCTCGGACCGAAATTAGCGCCGGCGGACTCAGGCCGAACCCGGCGCGCTGGGGGGGGGGCGCTTGGGGGGGCACTGGCCGAATCGTTTTTCGCACGAAAATCAGCGGGCCCTCCTTGGCAGCAACTCGGCTCTTCTCGTCGCTTCATCGTTCTCATCGCCTCGGTTCTCGTGGCGAAATCAATGCCAAAGCTGCCGCGTGCTGCCGCACCGGTCAGCCTCCTCCATTGATGCCTCACGGGCGGCATAGTGAAGACGGGACGACGCGCATACCTCACCCGCCACGCGTACACACGGCGGCCACGCAAGCGCCGCCTATATAAGCCGACCCCTCCCGCACTGGTGACGCACAGACTCTCCACCACCGACGCCCCTGTTCCTCGACGCCCCTGTTCCTCCCTCTCTTCTCGCCGTTTCCAGTTCAGCCAATGGCCGAGCGCTTTCCAGGCGACAGCGTGGCGGCGAACAGCTTCGACCGCCGCCACCTTCACGAGGACGAAGCTCGGCTTCTCTATGAGCCCGAGCACCCGGTCCCGCCGGACATGCGGGTGCCCGGGGCGTGGAGGATCAGTACCGGCAGGGTCCCGGTGCCACCGCCGCCCACCGGGGCGGCGCGTCGTGCGGAGATCGCCCATATACGTGCCTCTCTGCCTGTAGCGACCAGACCTCAAACAGTCCGATCTCTGTGCATCAGTGTCATCCCTGGATCGGTAATGCTAACACGCACAGTACTTGAGGATTTATAACAGAATAGCAATCACACACTTATTACATCGAATGTCTCAAAAGAGAACTTAAAACAATAAATATGGCTTAAGGCCATCTAATACGATAACAACGGAAGGCTTCGAAGATAAAATGAGTCCATCAACTCCAACGGCATCACAGAGTGAAAGACAACGACCTATAGCTCCTTACTCGTCGTCTAAAAAGTCTGCAACATGAACGTTGCAGCCCGAAACGGGCCAGCACATGGAATATGCTGGCAAAGTAACACAAGAGAATAACGAACAGAATAATTGCTATCACTACATGCATAAATGGCTGGTGGAGGCTGTATGGTTAATAAGTTTTTGTGAAAAGCCAATTTTTCCCTACAATAAAGGAATAAATTTGTTTAACTATCATGGTAGTCGTTAAACATTGAGAAGGTTCCTCCAACTCAATCCTAATTAAACATCATCATTAAACCCAATCAAATTATATTAAGAGTGATGAGATCAATCATGATAATCCAAGAACCAGATGATCAAGATGTCCATAACCGGGGACACGGCTAACCATGATTAGTTTATACACTCTGCAGAGATTTGCACACTTTTCCCCACAAGACTCGAATACATCCATGGTCGGAGATTCGAGACACAGTCTTTCTGAAGCATTAACTCTCTACTCTAGGTAGACTATACCATCGACAACCCACTACATCTGTTAGTCTACCTCTTCAAGAGCTTCACGCAACTTACTCAACTATGCTAGAGCCCATAATAGCATGTGGCTGCACACAGAAGTTTCTAGCATGAATAATCTTATGGTCCCTTTGAGCCTCGGTGGCGGGCCGTAGGATGATCACACGGGTCCTCCGGGATATCCTAGGACGACATTGGGTTCTCCAGGTGCCCACATGCAATCCACCCAGATGTGTATTCAAGTTGCCACCTTAAGTTGAACCATTAATATATAACTCACATCTGTCGTGAATACTCTCGAACTCAATCCACGTCTACGAGCATAGCATAGCAATATAGGCAACGTAGAAGTTACTCCCGAGGTTTGAAAATAAACAGGTGAATAGGTACTACCTCAACTACTTCCCAAAACCCACAATTTAAACAGATCCTAATCATGCAAGTGTTTGAGGATTGATCTAATGCAATAAAACTGGGTAGTAAAAAGGTATGATCAAAGTGTTACTTGCCTTGCTGATGATCCGAGAAACCTAGAGACTCGTAGTAGCACGCTTCGCACTCCGGGCACTCTATCGCAAACAACAAGCATATAATAAGCACTCAACTAGAAGCACGGGTAAAACTCAAATAAGAAATATAACCAGAAAGTTCAACTTAAGAACTCCGGTTTGCAAAAAGAATCAAATCAAATGAAGCAACAAAACTCAAACTATGAAAGAAACAAGATCCGTTTACTAATCTGAACTTAAGTCAAATTTTACAATAGCAAAATCTTGTTCAAGTTGATTAAACAGAAAGAAGGCTTCGAGAGGAAGATCTAGGCGCTTGAATCGCCTGATTCCGACTAACGAGCGAAAAGTTATACTAGAACGAAGATTAGGGCATAAATCACGATCGAAAATAATCGCGGAAAAACCCTGGAAAAAGAAAACCGACGAATAGGCTAACGAACGAACGTTCGTTGCCTGCGATTAACGGGCGAAAACCGTTCCTTAAAACGAACGTACGAATGAGCGTTCGCTAATTAAATAAACGGACGGAAAACCGAACCGATCTAAACAAAAAAAGAAATCTAGGTTTTCGGAATAAAACCGATCGATTTTAACAAAAATGGCGGGTACCTCGACGAGGTCCGGCGATAGCGGCGGGGGGGGGGGGGGGGGGGGGGTCCGGCGGTGAGCGAGCGAGGCGGCGTTGGCGGCTGCTGGCTAGGGTTTTTGGGGTGGGGTGGGCTGGCGGGCTGCAGCTCGGCTTATAAGAGGTCGGCCGGGCTAGAGTCCTAGTCGGTTACGGCCCGACTAGGTCGGTTGACTTTTTTTAAAAATAATTCCGCTTGGAAAACAAAGAAAAGCAATACTAAACGGACTCCAAAAATCCTGAAATAAATTTTTCCCGTCCTCTAAAAATCTAACGGACAAGGTGAACATTTATTTGGTCCTCTAATGCAATTTTGAAAAACGCATATTTTCCTAATCCAAATAAAATAGCGGCAAAACTCCGAATAAAATCATATTTGATTTTAGTATTAAATCTCCAATATTTCTTTATTTAGGGGAAGTCATTTTATCCCCTCTCTTTTTAGTTTCATAAAAGAAATATTCGAAAAGAAAATAATTAAAATCAAACGTTCCTCATTTTCAAAATTTGGGAAAAACTCAAATATGAAAATAATGAAATCCCCAACTCTCTGTGGGTCCTTGAGTTGCGTAGAATTTCTAGGATCAAACCAAAATGCAATAAAATATGATATGCAATGATGATCTAATGCATACATTTCAAATTGGAAATTTGGGATGTTACAAACCTACCCCCTTAAGATGAATCTCACCCTCGAGATTCGGGTTGGCTAGAAAATAGGTGAGGGTGATCCTTCCGTAGGTCTTCCTCTCGTTCCTAGGTGGCTTCATCCTCAGTATGGTGGCTCCACTGAACTTTACAGAACTTGATAACCTTGTTGCGTGTGACTCGGCTGGCAAAATCAAGAATCTTGTCTGGTTTCTCCTCGTAGGTCAAGTCGCTATCCAACTGAATCGCTTCCAGTGGCACTGTATCTCTCAGAGGAATATCAGCCTTCTCTTCAGACTCTTTAATCAAATCTGGTCCAAACAACTGACGGCCTCCAACTTCATCCCACAATAGTGGTGTCCTGCACCTCCTTCCGTACAATGCTTCGAAAGGGGCCATCTTCAAACTGGCTTGATAACTGTTGTTGTAAGAGAACTCTGCATAAGGCAAATTGTCGTCCCAACTAAAATGATAAGTGGAAGTTCCCAGTTTTGACATAACATAGTCAAGTGACACTGACCACTGACCTTACCATAAATTACAAAATGCAATAATAACAAATCTCCACTACCAACATAAACTTCATGTTATTTGTGTGTGATGAGGACCAAGCAAGGCATCTTCTCAAGGTCCAATTAGGAGAAGGCGGGAAGAAGTCACTTACTAGAAAATTTATTTCCTTACAAATGTCATATAAACCATGGTAAAGTACATAAAGATAATTTATCTTATAACTAAGCATGTTCCCAAAATCTCACAATGTCAGCAGGACGCAGCTTCGGTGCCTTAAAGGCACCTGACTTTGGGTCACTGACATGTGGACCAGCCACCCGTTGGGTCCACATGTTATAGATACAAAGGCAGGTGCCTTAAGGCACCGAAGCATTGTCCATGTCAGCACTACCAGAAAAACTTTCCACCATGAAAGTAGACATGATTGGTTTAAACAGAGATTTCCATCGAAAGGAATAAGTAGCTTAATTTACATATAGAAAAAGCCACATATATATATTAGCCAAAAAAAGTATTGCGAAAGATTGTGGCACACACACTTCTTTTCTAGACAAGACCTATGCATACAAATATGCATGTACGGACCTTCAAAAGAAACTCAATAACGCCATGTGCAAAACATGACTAGTCGCCAGAAATGTTAATAATAAGTGGAAGGCTGTAAAATAAACTTCGGTAAAATTTATGGGCCAAGAATAAACTTCCCCTCACTCAATAAATTGATATCTCTATATGTATTGCTCTTAAGACTATGGATTTGCTTGAAAATGATGTTAGTTGGTCTCATGAAACTTGCACTTAAGAAGGAGACCAACTAACGGGGCATCCTATGTGACGCATTAAGCGTCAAAGTGTCGGCCTACCACTCACAGGAGCGCTTCTACTCGGTCGTCCCATTGGCGCATTGTAGCAACACAATTACTGTAGTGGCCATTTGTTTTTGTCTTCATTCATTTTTTGAAAGAACAGGAAAGCATAATTTTAAAAAGTTTTAATTTGTTTCTAAAATTATAGGAAATTTATTTAAAATGGGTACATACTTTAATTTTCTTGAAAATGCTATAATATTTTTTATGTCAAGAATATTTATGCAAACACTTGAGATCATCTCTTGAGAAGCAAGAACAAATTTTCAAAATATTAAAAAAGTTTCGGAAATGCCAAATTTACAAAAATTTTAAATGTTTATTTTTAAAACAATGTGATGATTTTTTTCAAATTTACTAAAGAAATATCAAAATTATGTTTGATATTTACGAATATGGACTAGGAAGACCAAAACTTACGAATAGCATTGGCACATGTGCGCTCCAATTTCTTGTTGGCAGGCCGTCGGGCCTGAAGCTGTATTCTCGGAGGCCTGCTCGTGATTCCGGTCTTCAAGTTCCTGCAAAATGAAGACATATATATTCAATAAACCCTAGGGCTATAAACAAGAAGGCATAGTTCAACAAAAACGAAGCCCGGTACCAGGCCCATACCACTCAGTCCCGGGGGCTACCAATAATGTTATTAGAGCCTCGCTAGCAGGGTGGGGGGTCGAGGATCTCTAGGAACCATACCGCCCGCGGATCTCAAACTTCTCGGGCAAGGGACAATGGCAGATACAGCGTCTGGATCGGGGCATGCAGTCTCTGATCTGGAAGCGATGATGGAAGAACTAGGGCTGACTGAGGATAACCTGCAAGATGTTGTGATTGAGGATGAGGAACTTCCGGCGGAGGCACCTCGTTGGATGGCGATCGCTAGGGTTCATACTGAAAAACCCTACAGTCAATACTGGTTTTTCAGAAACATGAAGATAGCATGGGACTTGGCGAAAGAGGTTAAGATACGACCCCTGGAAGAGAACCTATACACGATGCAATTTGGTTGTCTGGGCGATTGGGAGCGCGTGATGGAGGAGGGTCCATGGCAGTTCAAAGGGAAGGCAGTGGTTCTTGCGCCCTACGATGGCTTCACAAAGCCATCGACAATAGAGTTCAAAACGATTGACATATGGATGCAGATACATGACTTGCCGGACGGTTTCTTTCCCAAGATCAAAGCCCTATCCTCTACGGTAGGGGAGTTTATTTATGCTGAACCAAAATCACATGATTTTGAAGGAAACTTTGCTCGGGTCCGTCTGAGGATTGATGTCACAAAGCCTCTCAAGACCGCTGTGTCGCTGGTGATCAGGAAAAAGGATGCACTTGAAAGGGTGATTTTCAGGGTGAAATATGAGCGTCTCCCTGACTGGTGTGCAGTTTGTGGATACCTCGGGCATTTGTTTAAAGAATGTGGTGATGGATTTCATGCACCAAAGGCTTTAGTCTTCAAAGATCTCAGGGCAACTTGGTTCAGAGGACCAGGCAGAGGGCCCAGAAAAACTCAAATATGAAAATAATGAAATCCTCAACTCTCCGTGGGTCCTTGAGTTGCGTAGAATTTCTAGGATCAAACCAAAATGCAATAAAATATGATATGCAATGATGATCTAATGCATACATTTCAAATTGGAAATTTGGGATGTTACAAACCTACCCCCTTAAGACGAATCTCGCCCTCGAGATTCGGGTTGGCTAGAAAATAGGTGAGGGTGATCCTTCCGTAGGTCTTCCTCTCGTTCCCAGGTGGCTTCATCCTCAGTATGGTGGCTCCACTGAACTTTACAGAACTTCATAACCTTGCTGCGTGTGACTTGGCTGGCAAAATCAAGAATCTTGTCTGGTTCCTCCTCGTAGGTCAAGTCGCTATCCAGCTGAATCGCTTCCAGTGGCACTGTATCTCTCAGAGGAATATCAGCCTTCTCTTCAGACTCTTTAATCAAATCTTGTCCAAACAACTGACGGTCTCCAACTTCATCCCACAACAGTGGTGTCCTGCACCTCCTTCCGTACAATGCTTCGAAAGGGGCCATCTTCAAACTGGCTTGATAGCTGTTGTTGTAAGAGAACTCTACATAAGGTAAATTGTCGTCCCAACTAGATCCATAGTCTAGCGCACAAGCTCTCAACATATCCTCCAAAATCTGATTGACTCTCTCAGTCTGTCCATCTGTCTGCGGATGAAAAGATGTACTGAACTCTAGTCTGGTTCCCAAAGTCTCATGCAACTGATTCCAAAACTTTGAGGTAAACTGGGCTCCTCTATCTGATACAATGGTCCCCGGAACTCCATGCAGACAAACGATTCTGATCATGTAAATCTTTGCCAACTTAGCACTGGTGTATGTGGTCTTCACTGGGATGAAATGAGCTACTTTCGTCAAATGATCGACTACAACCCATACCGAGTCATAGCCTGAACGAGTTCTGGGCAATCCTGTGATAAAGTCCATGCCTAGTTTATCCCACTTCCATTCGGGTATCGACAATGGCTGTAACAATCCCACTCGCTTCTGATGTTCTACCTTCACTCTCTGACATACATCACATACTGCTACATACTCCGCAATATCCTTCTTCATTCTGGTCCACCAGAAACTATCCTTCAAATCCAGATACATCTTGGTATTTCCTGGGTGAATCAAATATGGCGAATCGTGGGCCTCTTGCAGAATCAACTTCCTGATCTCCGGATCATTTGGCACATATACGCGGTCTTCAAACCATAGGGTATCGTGCTCATCTTCACGAAATCCTTTAGCTTTTCCTTTGCTCATCCTCTCTTTTATCTCAGCAATCTCCTTGTTCGTCTTCTGAGCTTCTCTGATCTTATCCATCAAAGTAGACTGAATCTCCAATGTTGTTACATAACCCCTCGGAACTATTTCCAAGCATAGCTCACGAAGATCCTCTGCTAACTCCTTGGGTAACTCTCCGGTCATGAGTGTATTGACATGACTCTCGCGGCTCGACGCATCGGCTAGTACGTTAGCCTTTCCGGGATGATAATGTAACTTCATATCATAATCCTTAATGAGCTCCAACCATCTCCTTTGCCTGAGATTCAACTCCTTCTGCGTGAAGATATACTTCAAACTCTTGTGATCCGTGTACACCTCACAATGATTTCCGATGAGAAAATGTCTCCATGTCTTCAACTCATGCACTACGGCTGCTAACTCCAAATCATGGCTAGAATAATTTAAATCATGGGGTTTAAGCTGTCGTGAGGCATAAGATACAACTCTTCCTTCCTGCATAAGCACTGCTCCAAGTTCTCGACGAGAAGCATCGCAATACACCTGGTAATCCTTGCGTTGATCTCGAAGAATCAACACTGGAGCTGTAACCAAGTGTTTCTTCAACTCCTGAAAACTGGCCTCACATTTCTCAGTCCATTTGAACTTAGTGTCCTTCTTCAACAACTCTATCATGGGCTTTGCAATCTTCGAGAAATTCTCAATGAACCTCCGGTAGTATCCTGCGAGTCCAAGAAAACTCCGGATCTCTCCAACTGACGCGGGTGCTTCCCAATTTGCCACAGTAATGACCTTGGTAGGGTCTACGGCTATTCCTTTTCCGCATATAACATGTCCTAGGAATCCAACTTCCTTCAACCAAAACTCACACTTGCTGAACTTGGCGTATAACTGATGTTCTCTAAGCTTCCCAAGTACCAAACGCAAATGCTCCTTATGCTCCTCTTCATTCTTCGAATAAACCAAAATATCATCAATGAACACCATGACGAACTTATCCAAAAACTCCATAAACACCTTGTTCATCATGTTCATAAAATAGGGAGGTGCGTTAGTCAGACCAAATGACATAACGGTATACTCATATAGTCCTTACCTTGTGGTAAAAGCTGTCTTAGGTATATCCTGCTCTCGAATCTTCAGCTGGTGGTACCCTGATCACATATCGATCTTGGAAAATACCTTAGCTCCTTGCATTTGGTCAAACAAGTCATTGATCATCGGCAGTGGGTACTTGTTCTTGATCGTCACCTCATTCAGT
This sequence comes from Triticum urartu, assembly GCF_056163025.1. Classification (NCBI taxonomy): domain Eukaryota; kingdom Viridiplantae; phylum Streptophyta; class Magnoliopsida; order Poales; family Poaceae; genus Triticum; species Triticum urartu. The sequence goes on from NC_141877.1 coordinate 538,249,501, forward strand.
CCTCGATAATCAACAACCATCCTCAACGATCCATCCTTCTTCTCCACTAGAAGTACTGGTGATCCCCAAGGTGATGAGCTTGGGCGAATATAACCTTTATACAGTAACTCCTTAATCTGTTTATTAATTTCCTCCAAATCCTTAGCGGGCATCCTATACGGTCTCTTAGATATTGGCCCTGTGCCTGGCAAAAGCTCGATCAGAAACTCAATGTCTCTATCTGGTGGCATGCCTAGCAACTCTTCTGGAAATACATCCGAGAAATCCTTCACCACTAGTACTTCCTCCTGTACAACCGCTGATAATGAATTTACTTGAGTCCTATTCGGCACATGCGAGGATACATACTTGATCCTTCTTCCTTCTGGGGTGGTAAGCAAAATCGACTTACTGGCGCAGTCAATGTTCCCTCCATACTTCGATAACCAATCCATGCCTAATATCACATCCAGTCCTTGTGACTCCAATACTATTAGGTCTGAGGGAAACAGGTAGTTACCAATCCTTAATGGTAACCGATCACACCAAAGGTCAGCCATATACTTTGCTCCTTGCGAGGTTACTAACATGGGTGTCCTAAGGGTTTGGGTTGGCAGTTTAAACTTATTCACAAATCCCCTTGATATGTATGAATGCGATGCACCAGTATCAAAAAGAACGATTGCAGTAAATGACTTAATCATAAGCTTACCTGAAAGAACATGCGGTGCCCCCGTGTTTGGTTTTGGTAATTGATGACAATCTCTATGGACTAATGGTTGCCTTGAGTTATATTTGAAGGTTTTGTCCATAGGCTTTTCTTGGAGTACATGTGTTGGTTTCAAGGAGAGTTTGTGTCGACCAAGGTGTTATTCAAGGAATTATCCAAAGATTGGTCATGTGAGAGTTGAGCTTATTGCAAGCATGTCTTGAAGAAGAAGATTGTGTGATCATTCATGTCTACCTTCAAGACATCATTCAAATGAAGAGAATTGGAAAGGTTCAAGGATGATCAAGACTAAGTCAAGAGTGAATCAAGTTGATCAACTCACAAAGCGCAGAAGATGTACCGAGAGGGATCAAGTGATCCCATGGTATGGCAAGAATTGTCAATTACGCTTTATGTACTAACCCATGGTCTTCGTGAGAGTTCTTTGTGGGGTTAGGTTGCGGTGTGCAAGTTCAAGTGGAGCATCACGAAGAGATCAAATGCTTGAAGCTTGCCATCCTTTGTGGTGATAATGGACTTGTGAAGATGTGCGGAAGAGTGGCTCACCCATAGTGGAGTATGGGGGAGCAATCAACTAGTCTTCATCGAGTCAACACAATCAAGTAAGGTGGTCCAACTTGAGGGAGTCAATATTGTCATCATCTAGCTCAAGTGGACCATGTGCAAGGCAAAGGTTTGCCCTTGATAGGTTTTCTATTTTACCGGTCTCATGATGGTAGTTGGGAGACCGGGTTATAGGATCGATTGCCGTACTATCAAGGGGGGCTCTCGATGAGTAGCTTGATCGTATCGTTCGTAGAGAGCTCAAACCATTGCATCCTTGCATCATCTTTCTTGGTTCTTGTTTGGTTCTCTTTGTGAGTCTTAGAGCTTATGGTCATCTTGATGACAAGCTCGAGTTCATTGAAAACGGAGTTCACTTGCATCTTCTATGATGTTTTCGATGTTGGAGGTTTTACCGGTTCTTCTCGGTTGGAGGTTTCACTCCTCTATTTGTTGGCATACTTCCCCTGCCTCTTCTTACTATATCCAGTCGCTGTTTTGATGCTACTCGTCGTCTTATTTCCAACAAGCTTGAGTTTGCTCAATTCGGAGCTCATATGCAGAAGTTATGGCAGTTCTGGTTTTCTTGAGAGTGGTTTTTGTCTGGTCCCAGCGGTAGTACCGCGTGCCCCAGCGGTAGTACCACTTGGAGCTCTCAGCCATTGTATCGCTGCTTCCGGGCGGTGGTACCGCCAACTTGCTCAGCAAAGTCTTGGGCGGTTGTTCCGGCCAGGCACCGCCCAAGTACCGGTCAGGCCTCTGTTTTGATGCGGTACTCGGGCGATGGTGGCCCGGTTGGTCCGGTCGTACCGGTACCACCGGTGTCTGGAACGGTTCTACTGCTCAGGAATTAGCCGCCCGAGCGCTCAAGGCCATGCGGTTGCACCGGCCCGGTACCGCTCGACTACCGCACTCAGGGGTGACTCCCTTCTGTTCCTATGCGGTGGTTGAGCGGTGGCTGGGCGGTTGGTCCGGTTGTTCTTCTCAACCGGTGCTACCGCCTGGTCGCCCGGTTGTACCGCCTGGTAGGGTTCTGCACGTATACTATGGGTCCCGGTTGTACCGGGACCAGGAGCGGTAGTACCGCTCGTGTGCGGGCTGAGCACATAACGGTTGGATTTTCCCCCTCCTATAAAAGGGGGTCTTCTTCCCCATTGAACCTAACCTTTTGAGCTCGTGTTCTTCCCCCATTGTTGACCTTCTTTGAGCTTGCTAACTCTCAATCCCTCCATGGATTCTTGCTAGTTTTTGAGGGAAAAGAGAGAGGAGATCTAGATCCACATTTCCACCAATCACTTTCTCCTCTATGTGAGGGGAACCCCTTGGATCTAGATCTTGGAGTTCTTGGTGTTCTCCTTCTTGTTCTTCCTCTCATTTTCCTCCCTAGCATTAGTTGCTCCGGTGGGATTTGAGAGAGAAGGACTTGGGCACTCCGTGTGCCCTTGCCATTGCATTTGGTGCATCGGTTTGAGTTCTCCACGGTGATACGTGGAAGTGAAGTTTGAGAAGCTTATTACTCTTGGGTGTTTGGGCACCCTAGAGCTTGTTCCTCTTGGGTGCCTTGGCGCCCTAGACGGTTGGTGTTGTTCAGAGCTCAATCATTGTGGTGTAAAGCTCCGGGCAAGCGTCGGGGTCTCCAATTAGGTTGTGGAGATCGCCCCGAGCAATTTGACGGGTACCGGTGACCGCCCCCAAGGGTTGCCAAAGTGTACGGGTTCGGTGACCGCCCCCAAGGGTTGCCATTTGTACGGGTTCGGTGACCGCCCTCAAGGGTCCCTTAGTGGAATCACAGCATCTTGCATTGTGCGAGGGCGTGAGGAGATTACGGTGGCCCCGAGGGCGTGAGGAGATTACGGTGGCCCTAGTGGCTTCTTGGGGAGCATTGTGCCTCCACACCACTCCAAACGGAGATTAGCATCCGCAAGGGTGTGAACTTCGGGATACATCATCGTCTCCGCGTGCCTCGGTTATCTCTTACCCGAGCTCTTTACTTATAGCATACAATAAGCACTCAACTAGAAGCACGGGTAAAACTCAAATAAGAAATCTAACCAGAAAGTTCAACTTAAGAACTCCGGTTTGCAAAAAGAATCAAATCAAACGAAGTAACAAAACTCAAATTATGAAAGAAACAAGATTCATTTACTAATCTGAACTTAAGTCAAATTTTACAGTAGCAAAATGTTGTTCAAATTGATTAAACAGAAAGAGGGCTTCGAGACGAAGATCTAGGCGCTTGAATCGCCTGATTCCGACTAACGAGCGAAAAGTTATACTAGAACGAAGATTAGGGCAGAAATCGTGATCGAAAATAATCGCAAAAAACCCTGGAAAAAGAAAACTGACAAACAGGCTAATGAACAAACGTTTGTTGTGTGCGGTTAACGGGCGAAACCGTTCGTTAAAACGAATGTACGAACGGGCGTTCGCTAATTAAATAAACCGACAAAAACTGAACCGATCTAAACAAAAAAACGAATCTAGGTTTTTGGAATAAAACCGATCGGTTTAAAAAAAACCGCGGCTACCTCGACGAGGTCCGGCGATGGCGGCGGGACGGCTCCGGTCGGCGGCGGGCGGGGCGGCTCCGGCGGCGAGCGGGCGAGACGGCGGCGGTGGCTGCTGGCTAGGGTTTTCGGGGTGGGATGGGCTGGCGGGCTGCGGCTCGGCTTATAAGAGGCCGGCCGGGCTAGAGTCCTAGTTGGTTACGGCCTGACTAGGTCGGTTGACTTTTTTTTAAATAATTCCGCTTGGAAAAAGAAAGGAAAGAAATACTAAACGGATTTCAAAAATCCTGAAATAAATTTTCTCCATCCTCTAAAAATCTAACGGACAAGGTGCACATTTATTTGAGCCTCTAATGCAATTTTGAAAAACGCATATTTTTCCTAATCCAAATAAAATAGAGGCAAAACTCCGAATAAAATCTTATTTGATTTTAATATTAAATCTCCAATATTTTTTTATTTTGGGAAGTCATTTTATCCTATTTGAAGAGAAAATAATTAAAATCAAAGATCTTCATTTTCAAAATTTGAGAAAAACTCAAATATGAAAATAACAAAATGCCCAACTCTCGCCATGTGTCCTTAAGTTGCGTAGAATTTCTAGGATCAAACCAAAATGCAATAAAATATAATATGCAATGATGATCTAATGCATAAATTCCAAATTGAAAATTTGGGATGTTACACTGCCGCAGCCGGCGAGGGAAGGGCCGAGGTACGTCTCCGACAGCCTGCTGTGGGAGCAATACTTCCGTCGCCGCCACGCCGAGCAGGTCGAGGCCACCAACGGCGTCGTGCCCTCCGGAAGGCTCAACTCCGACAACCGCTGGCGATGGTGGGGCGAGCTCGGCCGCACGTTGGAGGCCGTCCTCGAGTACATCAAGGGCGGCAACACACCCAGGCTGGAGTACCCCACTCCCCCCTCCTTCTCCCGTCGGCGTGGGAGCTCGTGGACGCCAAGACGCATGGACCCGGCGTCCTCCTCCTCATCCGACGGCTCGTCCGGCTCTCTCTTCCTCCTCCCCGTCAAGCCGGAGCCCCAGGACGCGCCGATCAGCCAGCGCATCCGCAGCTCCGGCGTCCGCATCGCCGAGACCTCCCCCACCTCTGCCCGGCTCGTCAGGTCGAAGGTGGAGCCTGACCTTCCCGCGGAGTACGAGGCCATAGTCCGGCGCGGCTTCTCCGACGAGGCCGCCCTAAAGTGGGCGCGGGTCGACTACCTCCGCGACGAGATGGCCACGGAGGAGACGACGACGACGACGACGGCAGCGGCGACTACACGAAGTTCTACAGGCTCCTCGGCATGTAGAGCTTCAAGGCCGGCGGGCGGCGAGGAACGGCGAGGGCGACAGCGGGTCTAGTAGTGTTTTTTTTCTTCTTTTATAAAATATTTTAAATATGTTATGAATTCGCCGAAGTTTGGTTGAATTTGCGCTTTGTTTGTGCCGGATCTTGTTTTTAAGAAAAAACATGGGCACGGCGACTGGGAAGCATCACGCCCCCAGCACGCGGTTTAGCACCGGTACGCCCCCAGATGACGATTTTTAGTGCCTCCTGAAGGGCCAACGGCTGGGAATGCTCTTACTCCTGTAATCTAACAACCGTGAGTTGAGATTGAATGCAATAAAGAAATCAACAGGTACGGGACGTACCTGCGGCCATCAATCTCGTCTAGCGATTCGTGTGTGCGCGTGTTGTTGTATTCTGGCTGACGGCAAGAATCGATCAACAATATCGAGCTAGCTAGCTTGAGCGTGGCTTGAGTAAATAAGGCTAGCTACATACAGCGCATCTCGGCGTAAAGTATCTTGCCGGGCCAGGCCGACTTGGGGCAGGAACCAAAGTTCGTCAGCGAGCTTTGTCTGTCATCGTTGTTCGTCGTCGGTTGTATCACTATCGCCGGAAGTATTTGGTGTTGGAATGCGCAAACAATCGCTACATGGCAAGGGCTGGAGGAAAAAACATGACATGATCGATCTTGGGCCAATCGAGTTCATATGGGTCAGTCATGGATTGCTACATGGCAAGTGCTTGAGCAAAAAGCGTGACGGGATTGATAGATCATTACATGAGGGAAAAAAGTAGGAGAGAAATCTCAACCATCAATCTTTATGTTAACATAAAAATTAACGGATATAAAGCGACGACTTATGGAGAACTATGAAAGTCTCCTCCCTTTAATATTAGGTAAATAAATAAATATAAAGGTAAAGATATAGTTTTTTTAATAAGAAAGAAAAACACTTTTCAAGAATGAGAAAGAGTAATTTTAATGGATGCAAACTGAATTTATGACATCACTGGGAGGAAATACATATAGTTAGGAGGTATTAGTGAGTAATTATGTGGAGAATTATGAAAATGATTTCACTCCTACAAATAACGCTACCATGCATGTTTATCCAAAAAGCGTTTACTTCCATTCTTAGCTAGCAGTCACATGACCCATCCCTCACCCCGCTCCATTGCTATAAAATCCCCACCATAGGCTACAAGCAATCACACAAAACGAACAGTACTTACCTACACATCTCGAACGAATCCAGAAAGATGGTGTCCTCCTCTGGTTCCACTGTGTTTAAGTGCAGGTTTTGCCCATGCACTTTCAAGACCGTGCGGGGGCGGGCCAGCCACCAGAAGATGCACAAGCCGCATATGGAGCGTTGTCCCGCTTGGTTCCTGCCGCGCATGACCTGGGTGCCATCGTACGCTACCTACTTGCACAATGCTTGCCTGCATGCCAACCTGTTTGCCGCCCACTACTACCCCAGGCCCCACTTCATGTCGCCTTTGTTGCCATGGCAAACCGGCACAAGCCTTGCTCCGGCTCAACCATTGTCTGCAGTGTTGGCGCCGGCGGCTGGCCGCTACCCCGGAACTAGAGACAGAGGTCACCTGGCACGCCAGCAAGGGGTGCGTGAAGTGAATCAGGAAGAGACTATTGCTGACTGGATTGATCTCACTTTGAAGCTCTAGGATTATGGCTTGGGTTGTTTTGGGGTTACCTAATAATGGTTTAAGTTGTTCCGTTAAGTTATCTGGATTCTGTATTTGCTTTGCTTTACTTTAGCTATGCTCAATCATATTTGACTGCGATTCAAAGATGTGATCGGTTGATGTACCCAGCAATCAAAGTGTAATTCAACCAAATGGTTACATCGGGATGGTTTTGCTATAATGTGTGCATTGTTATTTGGAAGGATGGCCCATCTGTTTAAAATGAACACTGATATGAGATGGCAAAACTCATGGTATGGAACTGGGTCAAATTATTTTGTTTTCATCCAAGGGAGTTGTACAACACGAAGTAGGTACTTGTGGTCTAATCTTTTTATACAGATCATGTTTCCTAGAATTTTTTTGAGTGTTGCTCCTTAACATCACCCTTCCCAAAAGTGCTTTATTCCCAATGTACATCAATTGTGAAGATATATCTAGTAAGTACGGTAATAAGGTCTATCATATGTGATATGGAGATATTCGATTGTTTTCATCTCTTAGATTCAGGTATGTCATGCACCTCACCAGGGGCAGCAAGTGTCCACTCTTCGTGAAAAAGTGCATGTTGCACTTCTCGAACATTGTATTAGACAAAAGAAAATATGAACGACGGAAAATCAAAGTGATATTTTCTTATATCTAATTAAGTTGCTTTCAGAAGAGCATTAGATTAGTTTAGTGAAAAATGTAATGGGCACTTTTAAGAAAAATGCAACTGTGTGAAAAAGTGTAAGCTGCACCCAGGATCAATTTTTTTTGGCGCCATAAAAATTCCAGGCCTCACTAAAATATCCAAAATTACAAAAATTAATAAAAAAGATTTCAACGGATCACAATTTTCTAAAATTTACTCCCTCCGTCCCAAAATATAAGAACGTTTTTGACACTACACTAGTGTCAAAAACGTTCTTATATTTTGGGACGGAGGGAGTAAATAATTTTACCCAACTTCAATTTGGTTTGAAATTAGCGAGGCTACAAAAATTTCAGTACCCACCAAAATATAGTTGAGATTTTTATACATGAGTTGCACTTTCACTAAATTGAAGTACCGCTTTCAAAACCGACTTTGAGATTAGAAAATGTCAGTGTGCTTAATTTTAAATCTACAGTGAACACCAATGGCTTCCTCAAAGTGAGCTTAGTCACATACACTGACAAACAAGATCGCTCGTGCACCTACCATCTGGACATGTTCATTCACATTGAACATTTCATGATGTCCTCCTCCAATCCATTCAAGAGTTACCGAAGCCGCCAAGATCACTAGTAAAAAACAGGCCTTTAGTCCTGGTTCCAAAGGACCTTTATTCCCGATTCCGCAACCGGGACAAAACGATCGGGACTAATGCTGATAACTTCTAGTCTTGGTTGGCTTACGAACCGGGACCAAAGGAGCTCCACGTGGCCGCTGTCTAGAGCGAGGCTGGAGGACCTTTAGTTACCAACCGGGACTAAAGGAATTTTTTTGAAAAAAAATGAATTTTTTTATTTTCAAATTTCCGAATTATTTGACAATTTAATCTCTAATCACCCTCATCACTCCTCAAGTGTGGAGCACTCATTCCAAATTGTCTAACTTCACTTGAGCACTCATTCCAAATTGTCTAACTTCTCGACTGATCATCTATCCTCTCACTACTCCAGCGTAAGCACGCTTAATTTTCAAGTTCTATTCCCCCTACTTTTCAAGTCTGCACTTATTGTTTTCCTGACAATAGTAAGCTGTCAATCCTATTAACCCTTAGGTCTTGATGTCACATGATTTAATTATTTGAATTCCAAACAATTATTAAAATAAAATAAGTAATAATAATATTAAATTTCAATGAAATTAAAATAAAGTAATGATATTATTTTATTCATTTTTTGACATTTATTCATTTAATATGGCATAATTAATATAGATCTATAAATCGAAATTTGATAAATAATATATCCATTATTATCAGAAAAATACGAAGAACCCAAATATGACATCATTAATTTTTAAAATTATTTCTCATATGATGGAATCAGTTGCTTATTGATGATGTGAACCAGATGAGAACTGATGAGCTTTCTATGTTTGGCTAAGCACAAGTGCCTGATCTGGACTCATTGATAAAATGGTTATAATTTGTTGATCTGGTACTAGCTAAGGTATAAAATGGTGAATCCCTGAATCACTATATACAATGTCTGTCCAGTTGCAACAACTGCTGTTATTTGATTTTAGGAGTTGAACTTGAGCATGAAGTCACACGTTTCATGGTTTGAGTTTGAAACTATTATTCTTAAAAAAAATAATTATTTAGTAACACTAATATTTATTGAGTAAGTAGTTTGACCATAGTGTGACCACAGTTTGACAAAAATTCAAAAAAACATAAATTTGAAACTATTATTCTAAAAAACAATGATTATTTAGTAACACTAATATTTATTGAATAAGTAGTTTGACCATAGTTTGACCATAGTTTTAATTTTTAAAGTTTTTACTATTTTCTTTTGTTGCAGAACCCCTTTAGTCCGGGATGGTGTCCATCCAATCCTACCGTCGACTACATCTGCTAGTATCGTCCCAGCCAGAGTCACAACTAAGGTTAACCAAGCCAGAGTCACGTTCTATCAAAGTGGCAAAAAGAATTACTTTTTAATATAGCAAAACTAATTCTATCAACCATTATTAAAGGCTAAACAACTATTAATACAAAACAGTAGCAAAATTAATATTAATTAATTATAAAATTTATCTACTATTGTCTAACACAGAAGCATACTACAACATGTTAAAATCTACAGAAAGAAGTAACTAAAAATAATTGAAAACAACAACTAAAGGACTAAAACAACTATATAAGCAAAACAGTACTGTTTTAACTAAAATCCTAATTTAAATTAGTCTAAAAACAACCAAATAAATCTTACTGCGACAATAACCTAACATGTGACTAGGGGCAAAAAGAATTAAATTAAACACTATTTTTAAACACAAATTATTCACAATCTAGGGTTTGAAGCAAATTTGAACAAATTCAAATTTAAATCTTTCAAATTTGAAAACTAATGGTACAAACATAAACTAGAATTTTTTTTGAATCTAATGCAAAAAGAACCACTCAAAAATATCAAAATCCTAAAAGATATAAGCAATTTAAAATAGAAACTAAAAACAAAAACTAATGAAAAAATAGAAAAGAAACCCTTTAGTCCCAGTTGTTGGCTCCAACCGGGACTAAAGGTCTAATCGTACCCTTTAGTCCCGGTTGGTATCTCCAACCGGGACTAAAGGTCCCATTTGAGCGCCGTCCCGCTTGGTCCCTGCCGCGCATGACCTGGGTGCCACCGTACGCTACCTACTTGCACAACGCTCGCCTGCATGCCAACCTGTTTGCCGCCCACTACTACCTAGGCCCCGCTTCATGTCGCCTTCGTTGCCATGGAAAATCGGCACAAGCCTTGCTCCGGCTCAACCATCGTCTGCAGTGTTGGCGTCAGCGGCTACCGCGGGACCGGAGATAGAGGTCACTTGGCATGCCAGCAAGGGGTGTGTGAAGTGAATCAGGAAGAGACTACTGCTGACGGGATTGATCTCACTTTGAAGCTCTAGGGTTAAGGCTTGGATTGTTTTTGGGTCATCTAAATGTTTAAATTGTTCCGTTAAGTTATCTCAATCCTGTATTTGCTTCGCTTTCCTTTAGCTATGCTCAATCGTATTTGCCTGCGATTCAGAGATGTGACCGGCTGATGTACCAAGCGATCAAAGTGTAATTCAACCAAATGGTTATATCGGGATGGTTTTCTTACAATTTGTGTATTGTTATTTCGAAGGATGGTCCATCTGTTTAAAATGAACACTGGTATGAGTTGGAAAAACTCATGGTATGGAACTGGGTCAAATTATTTAGTTTTCATCCAAGGGAGTTGTTGTACAACACAAAGTTGGTACTTGTGGTCTAATCTTTTTATGCAGAGCATGTTTCCTAGAATTTTGTTGAGTTTTGCTTCTTCACATCACCATTCCCAAAAGTGCATTATTCCCAATGTACATCAATTGTGGAGATATATATCTAATAAGTGATTTATAACGATAATATGGTCTATCATATGTGATAGGGAGATATTCAATTGTTTTCATCTCTTAGATTCAGGTATGTCATGCACCTCATCCAGGGGCAGCAAATGTCTACTCTTCGTGAAAAAGTGCATGTTCCACTTCTCTAAAATCGTGTTAGACATAAGAAAATGTGAACGACAAAAAATAAAAGTGATATTTTCTTATATCTAATTAAGTTGCTTTCAGAAGAGCATTAGATTAGTTTAGTGAAAAAAATGATGTGCACTTTTAAGAAATTGCGCCATAAAAATTTCCAGAGCTCACTAAAATATCCAAAATTACAATAATAAATAAATCAGATTCCAATGTATCACAATTTTTTGAATTTTAACTAATTTTACCCAACTTCAATTTGGTTTTAAATTAGCGAGGCTACAAAAATTCCAGTACCCACAAAAATTTAGTTTAGATTTTTATACAGGAGTTGCACTTTCACTAAATTAAAGTACTGCTTTCAAAACCGACTTTGAGATGAGAAAATGTCAGTGTGTTTAATTTTAAATCTACATTGAACACCAATGGCTTCCTCAAAGTGACCTTAGTCACATACCCGACAAATGGGATCCCTCGTGCACCTACCATCTGAAGGAAATATGCCCTAGAGGCAATAATAAAGTTATTAGTTATTTCCTTATATCATGATAAATGTTTATTATTCATGCTAGAATTGTATTAACTGGAAACATAATACATGTGTGAATACATAGACAAACAGAGTGTCACTAGTATGCCTCTACTTGACTAGCTCGTTGATCAAAGATGGTTATGTTTCCTATCCATAGACATGAGTTGTCATTTGATTAATGAGATCACATCATTAGGAGAATGATGTGATTGACTTGACCCATTCCATTAGCTTAGCACTTGATCGTTTAGTATGTTGCTATTGCTTTCTTCATGACTTATACATGTTCCTACGACTATGAGATTATGCAACTCCTGTTTACCGAAGGAACACTTTGTGTGCTACTAAACGTCACAACGTAACTGGGTGATTATAAAGGTGCTCTATAGGTGTCTCCGAAGGTACTTGTTGGGTTGGCGTATTTCGAGATTAGGATTTGTCACTCCGATTGTCGGAGAGGTATCTCTGGGCCCACTCGGTAACGCACATCACTATAAGACTTGCAAGCATTGTAACTAATGAGTTAGTTGCGGGATGATGTATTATGGAACGAGTAAAGAGACTTGCCGGTAACGAGATTGAACTAGATATTGAGATACCGATGATCGAATCTCGGGCAAGTAACATACCGATGACAAAGGGAACAATGTATGTTGTTATGCGGTTTGACCGATAAAGATCTTTGTAGAATATGTAGGAGCCAATAGAGCATCCAGGTTCCGCTATTGGTTATTGACCAGAGACATGTCTCGGTCATGTCTACATAGTTCTTGAACCCGTAGGGTCCGCACGCTTAAAGTTTTGGTGACTATTGTATTATGAGTTTTTGTGTTTTGATGTACCTAAGGTAGTTTGGAGTCTCGGATATGATCATGGACATGATGAGGAGTCTCGAAATGGTCGAGACATAAAGATCGATATATTGGACGACTATGTTCGGACACCGGAATGGTTTCGGGGAGTTTCAGACATATACCGGAGTACCGGAGGGTTACCGAACCCCCCGGGGAGTTTAATGGGCCAAGATGGGCCTTAGTGGAGAAGAGGAGGGGCGGCTAGGGCAGGCCGCGTGCCCCCCTCTAGTCCGAATTGGACAAGGAGGGGGGGGGCGCCCCCCTTTCCTTCCTCTCTCTCCCCCCTTCCTTTCCCCCTCCTACTCCAACTAGGAAAAGAGGGAGTCCTACTCCCGGTGGGAGTAGGACTCCTCCCTGGCATGCCCTCCCCTGGCCGCCCGCCTCCTCCCCCTGGTCCTTTATATACGGGGGCAGGGGCACCTCTAGACACAATAATTGATCTCTTGATCTCTTAGCCGTGTGCGGTGCCGCCCTCCATCATATTCCACCTCGATCATATCGTAGCGGTGCTTAGGTGAAGCCCCGCGTCGGTAGCAACATCATCACCGTCACCACGCCGTCGTGCTGACGGAACTCTCCCGTGAAGCTCTGCTGGATCGGAGTTCGCGGGACGTCATCGAGTTGAACTTGTGCTGAACTCGGAGGTGCCGTATGTTTGGTACTTGGATCGGTCGGATCGTGAAGATGTACGACTACATCAATTGCGTTGTGCTAACACTTCCGCTTTCGGTCTACGAGGGTACATGGACAATACTCTTCCCTCTCATTGCTATGCATCACCATGATCCTGTGTGTGCGTAGGAATTTTTTTGAAATTACTACGTTCCCCAACAGTGGTATCAGAGCCAGGTTTTATGCGTGGATGTTATATGCACGAGTAGAACACAAGTGAGTTGTGGGTGATACAAGTCATACTGCTTACCAGCATGTCACACTTTGGTTCGCGGTATAGTTGGATGAAACGGCCCGGACCGACATTACGCGTACGCTTACGCGAGACTGGTTCTACCGACGTGCTTTGCACACAGGTGGCTGGCGGGTGTCAGTTTCTCCAACTTTAGTTGAAGCGAGTGTGGCTACGCCCGGTCCTTGAGAAGATTGAAACAACACTAACTAGTGGCAAGGGAGTACCTTAGCATCATTCTGGCAAGGGAGTACAATAGTGATCTAGGAGTAGATCACTGGACAGCGGTCAAAATTATCCTTAGAGGACTAAGGAAATATTTCTCGGTTATGGAAGTGATAAAAGAGTTCGTCGTAAAGAGTTACGTCGATGGAAGCTTTTTACATCAATCTAGATGACTCTAAGTCTCGATCTGGATACATATTGAAAGTGGGAGCAATTAGCTAGAGTAGCTCCGTGCAGAGCATTGTAGACATAGAAATTTGTGAAATACATACGGATCTGAATGTTGCAGACCCATAGGCTAAACTTCTCTCACAAGCAAAACATGATCACTCTTTGGGTGTTAATCACATAGTGATGTGAACTAAATTATTGACTCTAGTAAACCCTTTGGGTATTAGTCACATGGAGATGTGAACTAATCACATAAAGATGTGAACTAGATTATTGACTCTAGTGCAAGTGGGAGACTGAAGGAAATATGCCCTAGAGGCAATAATAAAGTTATTATTTATTTCCTTATATCATGATAAATGTTTATTATTCATGCTAGAATTGTATTAACCGGAAACATAATACATGTGTGAATACATAGACAAATAGAGTGTCACTAGTATGCCTCTACTTGACTAGCTCATTGATCAAAGATGGTTATGTTTCATAGCCATAGACATGAGTTGTCATTTGATTAATGGGATCACATCATTAGGAGAATGATGTGATTGACTTGACCCATTCCGTTAGCTTAGCACTTGATCGTTTAGTATGTTGCTATTGCTTTCTTCATGACTTATACATGTTCCTATGACTATGAGATTATGCAACTCCCATTTACCAGAGGAACACTTTGTGTGCTACCAAATGTCACAACGTAAATGGGTGATTATAAAGGTGCTCTACAGGTGTCTCCGAAGGTACTTGTTGGGTTGGCATATTTCGAGATTAGGATTTGTCACTCCGATTGTCGGAGAGGTATCTCTGGGCCCACCCGGTAATGCACATCACTATAAAGCCTTGCAAGCATTGTAACTAATGAGTTAGTTGCGGGATGATGTATTACGGAACGAGTAAAGATACTTTCCGGTAACAAGATTGAACTAGGTATTGAGATACCGACGATCGAATCTCGAGCAAGTAACATACCGATGACAAAGGGAACAACGTATGCTATTATGCGGTTTGACCGATAAACATCTTCATAGAATATGAGGAGCCAATATGAGCATCCAGGTTCCGCTGTTGGTTATTTACCAGAGACATGTCTCGGTCATGTCTACATAGTTCTCGAACCCGTAGGGTCCGCACGCTTACAGTTTCGGTGACGATTGTATTATGAGTTTTTGTGTTTTGATGTACCGAAGGTAGTTCGGAGTCCCGGATATGATCATGGACATGACGAGGAGTCTCGAAATGGTCAAGACATAAAGATCGATATATTGGACGACTATGTTCGGACACCGGAATGGTTTCGGGGAGTTTCAGACATATACCGGAGTACCGGGGGGTTACCGGAACCCCCCCCGGAGTTTAATGGGCCAAGATGGGCCTTAGTGGAGAAGAGGAGGGGCGGCTAGGGCAGGCCGCACGCCCCTCCCCCTCTAGTCCGAATTGGACAAGGAGGGGGGGGGGCGCCCCCCTTTCCTTCCTCCCTCTCCTTCCCTTCCTCCCCCCTCCTACTCCAGCTAGGAAAAGAGCGAGTCCTACTCCCGGTGGCCTGACATGAACATATTTCATATTTGACATGAACAATGTCTGATGGCCAACATCCTTCACTCTAGACCACATCAGTTTCCTAGTGAATACATCGCACATGTAGACTTGGGTGTGGCGGGTCTAAATCTGTAGCACAGCACAAACGAGGTGAAGCTTGCCGTCCACTTGCAGGTATCTGCGGGAAGGTAGATCTATCCTGGTGAACGGAGGCATTTCCGCAACGGCCTCAGACTCTGGGTAGCACCGACAAGGTCAAAGATGGAGACCCCGACGACTTCACTGATCGCCGGGAATGACCGACCTGATGCCACCCTTCAGGTCTTCATGGAGCAACGTCTACACTCTGTCCACCCCGATGCCACAAAAGGCAACACCGTAAGATAAAACGTGTTGCGTCATGGCCATGCAGTTCCCAGAGTGGGGCTGCAAGGACATCACGATGTATCCAAACATCAGCTCCCGCATCTCGCCTAGCATAATAGCAAGGTCCCTGGCAAATGAATAGACGACCCACTGTCGGGCAACAACCATGTACGGTGATCTAATGTAGGCCTCCCCGAGTTTGTTGTTGGCCGGTGGGAGCGCGATGGTGTCGCATGTGAATGGGTTGAGCAGCGTCAAAGGTTGGGTGCCTCCTATGGTAAAGAAGGAAGGGCCTGGCTGCCATTGCGGAGTAACAAGTGAGCTCCTCTTCTTGAACAAATCTAAACTTTCCCATTTTTCTCTATTTGTCTCTATGAGATATTATCCACCGGCAACAAACCGACGTAGCCCTCGACCAAGAAGCAAGATTTGGAACCCTAGATCCGAGATATTTCATCTGCTTCCCAGATGTACAACTCGCGGAGAAAAAACAGAGAAAAATGGGGAAATTTTAGAAGCACCATGGAAAATTTTAGAAACAAACAAACAGAGAAAAAAGGGCCAATATATCATGAACCAAATATGCAATGAGAAGCACCATGGAAAAATGAATGATGTGAAGTGAAAACATGACATGAACTTGACAATACCAAAGGGTCCAAGATTGAGTACAGTTATTTTACGGAATGAATGATGCAAACTGACAACATGCCATGAACTTACAATACCAAGGTGTCGAGGATGGAGTACCCTTATCCTGTAGAATTAGTGACCTTGATCTCCATACAGATACAGTACCTAAGCCAACAGATTAGCTTATCTGTTTGATCATCTCATACGACATTAGTCCAATTGAGTCTACTTCAAAGGAATTATAGGCAGATGGGGTTCGTACATGCAGACCAAAGACAACCTAATGACCCGTCTAATTGGCAAGCATCAATATTCTTTATCAGTTTCGTTCATATCTTGTAAGATTCTAAGCTCCCTTGGAGTATTGGCTCATGTTGCATCGGTCGGGGCTTTAGGGGTTGCCGGTGGGCCCACCTGCAAGGGGGTTAATCATTGATGTGTGTTGCGTTTGGGTCCATTCCTAGTTGTGTTACGTACAAGAACAACTCAGCCCAACTCAGGTGGAGCACACAACAAAGCAATCAACTGTAACCACCGGTGTAAAAAAACGTTAAAAAGAAGGAGGCTTAATCACACAGACAAAAAAAGGAGGCTTCACTCTGAAGGATAGCGCGGCGCGTCATCCTCTAGTATGTACTACTACCAGTGGAACCATAGTTCAAGAAATCCTCTCTTTACGAACCTGAACAATATATACACGATGGAGACATTATTCTCGTGGAAATGCCCGTGTTTAAAACAATTGTTGTGCTAGTCCTAAAAATCATGTCCATGCCGTAAATTTGTAAAAATGCAACACCCATTAAGTGAAAAGTGGACTTTGTAGGAAATCATGGAAATTGTATTTTCAAGAATCAATTTAGTTTACCCCTCAAAAAAACAATCAATTGAATTTAGACATATCTAGGTTGACTGAGAAAAAAAGATGAGGAGGCGTGGCGCCTGCGATATGTGGAAGAGGAGCAGGAGGTCGGCCCGGATGTCGGCGAGCTCCCAGCGGCAATCGCCAAATTCCCCCAGCGGGAGGAAGTCGAGCACTAGATTTTGATTGGCGACGGTGTCCGCCCACGGCGAAGGAGAGGAGGAGGGGATGAAGACGGTCTTAATACTAGGCAGCCGCAGGGAGTCATAGCCGTGCTCGACGCAATAGTGGCCAAAGAAGTGGTCGGGTACACCGTGGAGAGATCCGAACCGGCGGAGGAAGCCGCCACCATCACCCGCGATTACGCGGCGCCAACGCTTGCAGGTGCTCGCGGCACGGACGAGGTGGGCGGGCGAGGGGAGGCACAGGAACACCAGCTCGAGAAGCTCGTCCAGGAGGACGTCAATCTCGGCCGCCTGCGGGGATCCCCTCCAGGAATTCTTGCGGCGGCCGGCCATGGCCTGGGCACCTGGATCTCGATCGGAAAAGGTTGGGCTAGGAAATATGTGCGTATTGCTGGGTTTTTCTCATGTAGTGAGTCAGTAGCATGCTGGAACTCACTCGCCGCAAAGCCTCAAAATAAGGGATTGTCTGAGAAGTCAACGGTTGATGCTTATCTAATGAAGACACGCCCAAGCAAGCAACACTGAAATGGGATTGGAACCGGATGCCTTTTATGGAAAAATAACATCGCCGTGACCCTGGGAGGATGTTTGTTGCAACCCCAAAGAATTTGACGGTCGTTTAACTTTTTTTTAACTAAGTTGATTTGCTCTCCTTCATCTTCTTTATCTAGCCCTAATCCCCATCCGAATTGGAGAAACTTCTTCCTGTTCCAACCGCTCCCTCTGACATGCTTCCCTAGCTCTCCTCCAGTTGCAACACTGCTCCTCGTTGTCGCTTGCCGCGACGTCCCTGCCTCCGGCGAGGAAGCTAACTAATTCGAGTGGCGATCAGAGCTAAAGCCCCCCCCCCCCCCCCTCCCTACCCAGCTTCACGGTTTACCTGCTTCCTCGCCTCCAGCGATGATGCCCCGTCTCTGGCAAGGTCCTGGCTTGGCCTCGCTATGATTACGACACCTCATTAGTGCTCGTTGTCATCTCTCGCATGGTGTTGCGCCTGGAATCCTCTTCATTCTCAAATGGAATAAGACTTAACACATGTTGCAATTTCAGGCAACTTACTAATATAGAACCCGCCAAAGTTTAGTCAAAAACTTCCTACACGCACGATGGAGACATTATTCTCATGGAAACGCCCGTGTTTAAAACAATTGTTGTGCTAGTCCTAAAAATCATGTCCAAGCAGTAAATTTGCAAAAATGCAACGCCCATTAAGTGAAAAGTGGACTTTGCAGAAAATGATGGAAATTGTATTTTCAAGAATCAATTTAATTTACCCCTAAAAGACAATCAATTTAATTTAAACATATCTAGGTCGACTGAGAAAAATAAAACGGACAAAAAACCGTAACAAAA